>NC_034594.1:80939135-81001894 GCF_900095145.1 Mus pahari | reverse complement strand
AGAATAAGGAACAAAATACCCATGAAAGGATATAGGTACAGAGACAAAATTTAGAGCTAAGATGAAAGGATGGACTATCCAGAGACTACCCCATCCAGGGATCCATCCCATCATCAGCCACCAAACCCAGATACTATTGCACATGCCAGCAAGATTTTGCTAAGGGACCCTGATATAGCGGCCTCTTGTGAGGCTATGCCAGTGCCTGGCAAACACAGAAGTAGGTGCTCACAGTCAGCTATTGGATGGAACACAGGGCCCCCAGTGGAGGAGCTAGAGAAAGTACCCAAGGAGTTGTAGAGGGCTGCAACCCTGTAGGTGCAACAACAATATGAACTAACCAGTACCCCCTGAGCTCGGGTCTCTAGCTGCATATGTAGCAGAAGATGGCCTAATTGGCCATCATTGGGAATAGAGGCCCCTTGGTCTTGTAAACTTTATATGACCCAGCACAGGGGAAGGTCAGGGCCAAGTAGTGGGAGTAGGTGGGTAGGGGAGCAGTGGCGGGGAGAGGCAGTATAGGGAACTTTCGGGATAGCATTTGAAATGTAAATAAAGAAAATAATAATAAATTAATTAATTAATTAAAAAGAAAAGAAAAGAAAATATGTGGCTTATGATTTAGGCATGGGTGTTTTAGAAGTAAGAGGAGCTTAACAGTAATGATAATCTGAACAAAACCTAGTAACCTCTGTTAACCTGAACTCATCTGCGATGGTTAATATTGACTCTCAATTTGACAGGGTCTAGAATTATCCAGATTAGGTTAGCTTCTGGGAATGCCTGGGAGGGATTACGTAGATTAGGTGAGTGGATCTGGGAAGACCCATGTTAACCGGGTGGTTCTCTTAAAAGAGAAGAGAGTGACTGAAGTGCTCCTAATTCTCTGCCTCCTGACTGAGGACACAGTGTGATTAGTTGCTTCACCCTCCTGTTGCCATGAGTTCTCCATTGTGATGGATTATAACTGTAAACTAAAGTAAATGCTTCTTTTCTCAAGATGTTCTCCTTAGGTATATCTTACCACAGCAGTGAGAAAAGTAGCTACTCCATCATTGTGGAAAATACAAGAGTAGAGGGTCACACTGGACATCATTTCCTCCAGTTGGACTCCTCTTTTTTTTTTTTTCTCTCATTCTGCAGCCCACTGGTTCTGTTTACGTAGCCCAGCACAGGAATGGCAATTTTGACCATCCAAGTAGAAATGTGAAAGTGATACTTTCCACCTCTTACCATGTCTAGTTACTGAAACCTGACAGATTCTACCAAGAATACTTTCTAAGTTTTAAGTATCCAGTGTCTCTTGTCTCTATGTCTGCATGACAGTAGTTATTGTGTCTGAAGTTGTTTTTTATATTATTTGCTTCTCTCTCTCTCTCTCTCTCTCTCTCTCTCTCTCTCTCTCTCTCTCTCTCTCTCTCTCCCTCTCTCTCTCTCTCTCTCTCTCTCTCTCTCTCTCTCTCTCTCCCTCTCTCTCCGTCTGTCTCTCTTTTGCACATGTGTGTATGTGTGTGTGTGTGTGTGTGTGTGTGTGTGTGTGTGTGTGTGTGTGTGTGTATAAGTATGTGCACATACAACATCAGTCAATACTATAGGGATCAAATTCAGGATATCAGGCTTGGTCGCAAGAACCTTTACTAGCTGAGCCCCCTTCTGGTTCTGCTCTTGTGTTTTTGCACCCCAGACCATGACCACTGCATGCTTTATAATTATTTATGCCTAATCTACTCTTCCTTATTGGCTACTCGTCATCCACAAGTTCTCTAATGGCTTCTCATTTCATAGCTGATAAAACCTGTATTCTTTGACTGGACAATAAAAGAACCCAGCAATGTGACTCCTGGAACCAGCCATTGCCTCTCATCTCCTGTCCTTCCTGTACTCCCTCCCTGTGTCATGGGGAGGGTCTCCCATGCATGTTATTATTTTAGTGCCTCCATACATTTGCTTAAACATAAATGCTTGCCCAGCCCCACCTTTCTCAGCAACATCTCTTCCAAGGAACATTTGCTTATCCTCAGGCCTATCTTCTGTACATTATGACATTCTGTCCCTTATCTGAGCATGTCCACACATGTGATTTAAGTTCCCTACTAGCCTTGAGGGCAATATTAGGCACCCCACATTCTAAGAATTAACAGGGTATCAGCACCAACCAAGAATTCAATAAAACTTGGGAAGAATTAAATACAAAGTGAAGAGTAATTTAGCAATATGGATTGTCATTTCAGAGCAGCTCTTGGCATTTCCGTGGCAGTATTGGAAAAGATGCATTTTGGGGACGAGTAGTAAGATCCTGGGAGTGGGGTCCTCACTAGTGTGCCAGTCTCTCAGTACTATAATTTGCCTGGGTTTGGGGAAGGAAGGAGCTTGAAGCCCCGGTGATGGAACCCAAGCAACCCAGGAAAGGTGAGAAAGGTGGAAGTACAACTCAGTGACATACGCATGTTTTAAAAACAGCATTACAGAAGACAGACAAGGCTTAGGCTACAAGAAGCGGGACCACAGCCCTATAAGAGCAGTGGGGATTTAGAAGACTGGAGATTCCTGACTGTGACCTGTAAACAGGGACTGGTGACTGAGAGATGATGGAACCTCCTGCTTTTCCTGTCCAGGGCGTGACAATTGCTGCACTGACTACAGGGAAGTCGTTTTCCATCAACAGAAATGATGACCTGTCATAGGCGAGTGATCTGGAAACACAGAGCCCTCAGGTACTCCACAAACCTTAGAATCCAAGGTTGTCCTCCTAGCAGTTAGCACTGATAACATTTCACTTATATTTTCTCAGGAGAAATGTTGAATTTCAAGCATGCAGAAAAAAGAATTATCTGTCTTTTTAAAAAGTGCAGTCCTAATTAGTTCTACTCTTGCTGTAAAGTGTCAGTTAAACAGAAAAAAAAAAAAAAACCTTTCCCTAACAACCTGCTGATTGAAGAGAGTTTGTACACCACAGAAGTGAGAGGCCAGGATCGCTGGCTCCTTGGTGTGGAACAGTGGTTGTTATTAGGGAATTACAGCCAGCTTCCTCTGCTTTGATGCTGGCATTTTCTCCCCTTCTGATATTTAAATACCATATAATAGTGATATGTGGAGGTTCAGATGTTACTAGTGGGAGCTGCACTGGCAGTTACAATTCTTATACATTATTATGTCAGTAAAGGAACTGGGTTTCTCTGGAATAGAAAATATACAAAGCTGCATTCATTATCTTGTTTTCTTATGATTCTTTCCATCTTCCCTAGTAAGGCATCACCAGAGGAAATTGACATAAACTCAGGGTTTGTTATTAGACTATAAGGCTAAGAACCATTTAACAGGAATGAAACCCCCTTAATCCACTTCAGGGAAAAGGATTTTACAAGTGTTTTTCTGCTAAGTGTTAACAGTAAACGGTGGTTAGCCAGTGAAGAAAAATGAAAGCCTTATTAACAGAACATCTGCCCTGATATGTCTAATGGTTTCCAATCTGACCTGTCAATTTAAGTAATGGAATTGTATAGAGGAATCAGATTAGAATTAAAGAAAAAGGTAAAAACCTATTTCCACAAGTTGTTTCAAAATAAATAAGGCACTCACTGGCTGATTCTATATTTTATCAGTCTGATTACACTCTGTATGATAAAGTATGCCTTACCACAAAACCCTGCTGGGAGAAGTGTTTAATCAGGTGCCTTTGATATTGTTTGAGTGAAAGCTACTTTGGACTCAAAATAATCAAAGAGAAAATTTCTTTGCATCTGCACTCAGTTTTAATCCACTGTGGTGGTCCGTGTTCTCTTTGTATTCAGCCCACCCTTAATCTGCTCTTAAATAAAAGCATGACCTGACTGGTGGGATTTTAGGCTAGTCTTCGGAATCCTTGGAGAAAATATTTTGGTCAACAATCAGGTTCATATCCAGCTCAATTCTTAGTCAATCACTAATCAAGTCAGAATAAAGATTGTCTGATGGCAGGGATTTAATAGGCTCTAGTGACTACAGTTAACAGCTCCTCAATAATAATTTTAAATTACTCTTTTAAATAGCTTTGTTTGACTTCCTAGGGAACTAAATGGACACATTTGTTTCCCAAGAAAATCTTATTTCAGTAACTAACCTTAACCAGTTTGTGAATTTTGCCATAAAAATCACAGATGAGTGATGAAAGGGTGAATAACTTACTTTTCTCCAACTTCCATGGGGTGAACGAATTCTATTTTTTATTTTTCCCAAGCTTGTTTCTGGAGTTGTGGAGTTCGCCTGCTCCCTCTGGATGTCAGAACAATTTAGAGTAGTCCTCTCCTTACCAGTTTGAAATTGGTCTTTAAATTATAATCAACTCTAAAAGAGGCTTGCGGATGAAACAAATTTAGTCCAGAAAGTCTAAGGGGGCAGGTTTTGCTTCCCTACTGCCAATGTCCTGGAGTCGGAGTGCTTCTCTCTGGGTGGGGATTTTGGGTAAGACCAGGCTAGCCAACAAATAGCTGATACACTGTTACAGATTTGAGAGAGGAGCTAGGACAAAAGACATCACATCTGGGAGGTGATCAGCAGCCAGTGATGAATGGGGGTGGGAGGGAGCAGGGTATCCAAGCAAAGGGAGCTGGCGGTTGGCCTTGTCTAGAGAAGGGGCAAACAAAAGATGCTGGCCATGAACAGTTGAAGCCCTAGGGGATTTCTTAACTGAAGCCAACTGCTAAGGACTATTCACAGCATTGCATAGTAAGGGATAAATGTCTTTGGATATGATTACCTCAGAGACAGTTGAAAATAATTTAGTGCAGACATCCATAAACTACTGAGGTATTTCAGAAAGATAACGTAAAAAGCTAACAAATTACATGTCTTTTCCACTTACCATTGCTTAGTGTTTCTAGTAAGTAAGTGTAGTTTCTCATCTGAACTGCTCTTTCAGATTATTCTTAGTTAAATAGTACTCCCTGTGAAATCTGTCATTACCAGCAGCCAAGGAAATATGGGTTTGTTGAGCTTGCCTGAGGCTGTTGATGCTCCAACAAACAGTCTTTTAATTGCCATGAGACTAATTTCCTTGTGGACTGTACTTTACTTTCCCCAAGAATCTCATTGTATGCTAGGTATCTGAAACTTTTCATTTTTACTTCTGTGTATAGAGTTCAGCAAGGCCAGAGAGACCATCCATTTTCTAATTATTCAGCCATTGAGTAAGTCATTCTTCAGAATGGAAAAAAAAATGTGTGCTGTTAAATCTATACTCTCTTCTGCTTCCATTAGGGTTAAAGAAAAGCAACTGAGAACAGATTTTAAAACTGACCTCCCCCAACCCCACTCCTCCAGTTCATTTCTGTATGTTGAAAATAAGTGTCTTTTCCAGAGTCATTTAGAGTATGTTCAAGACCTAACTGAGTTACTTGTTTTTCTAGAAGGTAGTAAGGTAGACTAGAGTGAAAATGATACTCTGGAAATCAATCTGGAGGTTCCTCAGAAAATTGGAAATAGATCTACCTGAAGATCCAGCTACCAGTCTTGGGAACATACCCAAAAGATGCCCACCATGCCACAGGGGTACATGTTCACATATGTTCATAGCAGCCTTATTTGTGATAGACAGAAGCTGGAACAACCCAGATGTCCCACGATGGAAGAGTAGCTCCAGAAAATGTGGTTCATTTACACAATGGAATACCATTTAGCTATTAAGAATAAGGACATCCTGAGTTTTGCAGGCAAATGGATGGAACTAGAAAATATCATTTTGAGTGCATGACCCAAAAGGACATGCACGAACTACAGGGATGGAATGGAGAGGAAAAGAAGTTTTAGTGACAGGTCCAAAGTGGGATCCAGTTCAAGGGGAGGTCCCAAGGCCTGGTAGTGAGGCTATGAAGTGTTCACCAAAAGGGACCTAGCATGAGCACACTTCAGAAGACCCAACAGGCAGCTGAAAGAGTCAGATGCAGGTACTTGTACCCAACCAATGGACAGAAGCTGCTAACCCTTGTGGTTGAAATAGGGAAAGGCTGAAAGAAGCTGAGGAAGGCAACACTGTAGGAGAACCAGCAGTCTCAATTAACCTGGACCCCAAAGATCTCTCAAACACTGAACCACCAACCAGGCAGAAAACACCAGCTGATATGAGGCCCCCAACACACATACAGCAGAGGACTGCTGAGTCTGTTCAATCAGAGATGATGCACCTAACCCTCAAGAGACTGGAGGCCCCAGGGAGCTTAGATGTCAGGTGGTGTGGGTGTGGGTGTGGGTGTGGATGTGGGTGTGGGTGTGGGTGTGGGGACATCCTTGTGGAGACAGGGGTGGGAAGGAGGCATGGGATGTGGAACAGTTGGAGGGTAGACTGGGATTTGGGGGAATAAAAGCACTGTGTTAAGAGATAAATAAAAATGAAAGAAAAAAAAGAGAGAGAGAGAGAGAGAGAGAGAGAGAGAGAGAGAGATGGTGAAAGATGAGAGCACCTGGCTCCAAGGAAGAACTCATTCCTTGGACATGACCTTATGTGTAAACATCTCCCTTCTGCTGCGAACATAAAAAACAAGACAAGTATTAAGAAAAAGTCACCGTCTTTCCTGTGTTGGAAAGCCTCCACATGCCATTTCAAAAAGAAGTGCTATTTCAGCCTTTTCCTAAAAGACCTCTTTTTTTCATCTTAATGTAATATATTTCTTTCACCTTTTGATGGGCACTTGGTGGGTTTTCTTTAAAATACATACTTGTTTCAGTAAAATTACACTTCAGACTGCATTTCGGTGGTATTTCATCCTAGCAGTTTAATTTGGTTGAATTAATGTGCAGCTGGGCTGAGTGGGGGTGTGTATGGCAATGGTAGTGGGGGAGAGAGAGAGAGAGAGAGAGAGAGAGAGAGAGAGAGAGAGAGAGAACCCAACCTCCAAGCATAACCCTCTTAGCTGCAAAGTGTGAAATATAAAGTAATCCCAATATTATACAATATATTATACAATGATTTACTTTCCCATGGTAAAATTGTTGCTGGTCACATCTTCATTTTATTCTGTTTGTGTTCATTTTTTTTTTTCTTGATAATTTGTTATTCTCCCTGCAGTCTTTCAGATCCGTGTGTATGTGATTCCCATTAGGACCTGAGTGGACAGTCCTGCATGTGTGTATGTGGCTGAACCCTCTGAAGAGAAGCAGGCTCTTCTGAACCCTGGACACCTGCGTGTCATTCAGCACCAAGGGCAGGGCCTGTCTCACAGGAAGAACTTACTATTCATTGATAGAACACACTGAATGCAGGTTAGTTGAAAAATGAAGAGACTAAGAGAGCAAGGCCTCTGCCATCACTGAATGAACTCAGCCTGGTCACCTTGTGCTCTTGAGCATCTGAATGTACAACACACACACACACACACACACACACACACACACACACACACACACACACACAGCTAACCAGCAAGGGGGACACAAAGTAATGTGATGGGCTGATGCTTCTTCTGTTTACATTTGATGAAGACCAGCAAATCAAAACTCAAATGCTTCTCACTAGATATCAGTGAGAAAAATGGTCTTTGGTAAGGAATCTGGATATAGGGGAAAACAACCCATTTAGAATTGATCTCTTGTGTTTAGTACATTCTTATGTGCATGCATACATATGATGGGTATATAGTTGCATTTCTTGTTATGTTTGTGGTATGTGCATGGGTATGTGGAGGAGCAAACACCCATTCCTGTGTCTGTGGAAGCCCAGGTTGATGTGGGATATCTTCCTTGATGACATTCCATTTTATTTTTGAGTGAAGGTTTCTACTGAACCCAGAGCTTGATGTTTAAGCTAGATTGGCCAGCCAGCCTCAGGTCCTGAGGCTAAGCACCAAGCACTGAGCATGTCCTCAGCCCCTGGTTATGTGTTTTCATTCACTGATTTTATATGCATACAAGGTAGTTGGGAACAATAATGCATATGTGCAAATGTAACCACAGAGAGCTGTATCAGTTTGGGTAGTTTTGACACTCATCCACATTTATACTCCAAAGACCGCTTCTTATCTACAACATGCCATGTGCCTTCTTTCAGAATTCTCTCACTTTAATGAAAGATTGCATCGGCATGAAGGTCACATGTGCAAATGTGACTGCAGTGTTATTGTCCCTCAAGGATGATTAGGAGGGAAGGAGAGGGGAGGCTAGGCTTCTGCCAAACTGGGCAGCAAGCCTGTATCAAAACTGCGAAGGCAGCCAGACCACCTGTCTGCATGACAGCCAGTCTGTATTTTTAAAATAGTGTTATTTATATAAACATTTGGAAGTGTGCATATGTGTTAAATCTCATTCAACAGGAGGGAGGTTTGCGCAGCTGCTTTCCAGAGTGACCGGGGGCAGACAAAAACAAGGCTCCAGTCAACAGAAAGACTTTCCATCTGCCCTCTGCCCTGCTTGCAAATAGCCAGCCAGTCCAACGGTTTCAGCTTTGTTCATTTTTTTTTCTGTCTTGTTCTGATCTGAAGCAGAAGCTGACATGAAACAAACATGGCATTTCCTTTTGAAAATTGAATCCTGAAATTGGCTTCATCTTTCCAGAAGCACAGCCCTGTTGCTGTTCGTCCCAGCTCTCTGAATGTCATAACGACTTTGCATATAAAGCTCCGTATTTGGAGCAATTACCACAGTTTTCGGTGGGATTTTTCCCAGAGAGGGGGAGGTGTTTGTTTGGGGTGGTCATCTGCAGTGGTTTGAATAGAAATGGTTTTCCCTCTGTAGAGGGCAGGAAGTAAATCAGAGGGCCACATTAAAACCACTACTCTTCCCTACCCTTTTATTAGTACATATTTAAGGGGAACTTAGCAAAATTTGAAGTCATGTAAACAAGTTTTCTTCAAGGACTGCATTACTGTCACTTAGAAGCCAGAGTATGCAATGAATGGCCATAGGGATCCAACAAGTCGTGGTTCAAGGCCACTCTCCACAACTGAAGTGATGATTATGGTAAGTAGAGTCCCATGGACATTATGTATGCGGTGTGGATGGCATTGCATTTTTATTTAGGCCAACTTCCACCACAGTGATTTAAAATAGGAAGACTTAATGGGGCAATGAGAGGACAGAAAAGAAGAGCTAGAGCAGAGGAGCTGGAGGCAGAGCCCATTAACAGTCTCTCAGTGGCATAGATACTGAAAAAGAAAGGCAGGAAAAAAGAATGATAAACACACACACACACACACACACACACACACACACACACACATACCCTGCATGCACAAGCCAAAAAAGGGAGTTTCCTCCAAATGTCCTTAGCATAGTTTGGAGCATTGAATCCTTATGAGCTGTAAGGTAAATGGGCTGTTCGGGAAGAAGACAGGGTCTGAGAACCTTGCATACCACATAGTGTTACCATCTCTGCCCATAGTGAAACTTGCAAGGTAATTCAGCTTCACTTGGGATAGACGAATGTTCTTACAGATGCAATTGAAGCAAGCCAATTAATCATGGGAGTAGTGACAAAGAAGGGACACATGATACCCACAGAACTTGGTTTTCCAGAGGATACAACCTGCTTTCATGTGCAGATGGAATTTTATGTTGTAATCTCCAGTTTCTTCACAGGCTTTGTGATCACGGGCAAATATTTAACCTCTTTGTACTTTCTTCGTCACACCAGCACAATGGAAGTAATAGAAGCCAGTCCCCCACCAATGACCCAAGTCACTGTCAAAACTCTTGGGCTGGAGCACTGGAACACAGGGATGCTGAGCAAACACCAACTGCTAGTACATGAAGGGAAAGCAGCAGAGGCCCTGCTTTCAGTACAACAGCTTAGATTCTACGGTTGTGCTCCAGAGAATGTGATTTAATTGTTCCCGTGGCTCAGAGAGTTTTTCCATACACCAAAGTGTAAACGGCTACATGTATGAATTACCTTACAAACTACTAAAGCACACTTGTTCTGTGTAAAACTCAATTGATATGCAAGGGAAGCTATGGTCTTTCCTAGGGTAGGAAACACAAAGATCTTAGGGTGTGAACCATAATGTACAACTTTCTCCATAATTATCTGGATGTTTCTGTCATGTGCTTGGAGCTTTCCAACTTAGAATTTCATGTCATGTGTTGGTCAACAGTGGTGGCTTCCCCAAGACTGTTAATGTTGTAAGCTTGGTATTTGGTGGACACTGGGAAATAGAGTCTCTTTAGCATTAGACTATAAAGTTTTATCTTCACTGTCACATAAATGCTATTTTTTTTTTT
Source organism: Mus pahari (assembly GCF_900095145.1). Classification (NCBI taxonomy): domain Eukaryota; kingdom Metazoa; phylum Chordata; class Mammalia; order Rodentia; family Muridae; genus Mus; species Mus pahari. The sequence goes on along the minus strand of NC_034594.1, from coordinate 80,991,709 downwards.
TACTTTTCTTTTCCCAGAAAGCAAACCTCTAAATGTCACAAACATGATTCTCCACTGTGACTATAGAACTGTTAATGTTCTCAAGAGGCTAGGGAGAAAAACTATCCCATATATGATTCTCCAGTGATAGACTAGGAAGCACATTTTGCAATAAAATTATTTGCATATGATCCTAATGCAACAATCTGATGAAGATATCTGAGTGATGTTTCCCTGGCGAACTCGCCATTACATAGAGAGACTAGGAGTTGGCATTGGACACTTTTGGGTGTTTCAGTTCAGCATTTCAGCCTTGCCAAAGGTTGGGTCCCTACAGTCTTATTGCTAACAGTGGGTTCTGCCTCTTATCCAAGTCAAAGAAAGTTCTGGAGTTGGGGCAACTGGGACACTCAGTGAGGGTTAGGGTGTTTGTGCTTTGAAGAAGAGGATGAAGAGCAGGAGGAGGGCAAGGGATGGTGGATGTTCTCACTTTCCAAAAAAGGATAAGCTGGGCCTTCTGCCTCCGAGCTTATCAATTACTTTAGTTACTGTACTCTAAAGTCTCCCCCTTTCTTAAAATTAGGTTGAGAGAACACTGGTTCCCTCAAAACAGAACTTTAGCAATGGAATTATACTTCTCTCATGAGATGTTGGCCTTAAATTGTTGACCTATGCAAAAACTGTCTCAAGATTTCCATGGGCTTTCTCCTGCTTCCTGACCCCTGGTTTGTTTCGAATGCCTTTCTTAGTGAGTTAAGTTGATCAAGGTAGACATAAGAAGACAACAGTGACAATACGGACAGCAGACCATGGAGCTTTATGTGGCCAGGGCATAAGGTCAGGAAAGACATATTTTCTTATGGAAACGTACAATGTGTATTATTGAAAGGGAATAAGTTTCTATGGTAAGTGAGAGAAAAGAACTTTGAACATTTATGACATAAATAGGCTAGGTTGTTTTTATTTAAAAGGGGAGCTATGGAATCACTTAGAATTATTTACTTCATAAATATTACATCTGCATCTATTTTTAAAATGTAACAATTACTATTCACACAGTCACAATAATCTATAAACTTCTGCTAAGAAATATGCCTACTTTTAGATTTATGCTGCTTTTATAACCAGTATTTCTGCTTCCTAGGATATAATCTAATTCTTGTTACAGTGTTAATTTCTGTGTGTGGGATATATATATATATATATATATATATATATATATATATATTCATGTCTGCATGTGCACATACCATAATGTGCTGAGGGAGTAAACTTTTGGGAGTCATTTTTCTTCTTCTCTGGATTTAAACTCAGGTTTGTCTAAGCCATCTGGTCAGACCTACATAGTTACTTTTTAAGCTGCTATTAAAGTTCACTCCATAACGAATATTCAGTCTAGGTCATTCTTTCTCGGAATTAAGAATTACTTTATTTTAAGATTCTACAGTTAGAATTGTTTTGGAGATACCTATTATAATATTTATCATTTTTAGAGCTGTTTGTTTTGTTTTACCACCCTGGTAATTCTAGCTAGCTACAGGGTTCTTATTCTTGCCATTTCTATTTTTAATTTAGTGTGACTGGAAATATGTATACTAAAAGCCACACAGTTATGATATGGGATGTGTGAGTGTCTTAACTAGAATGCTGTAGGCTGGGGAACATAGCTCAGTTAGCGAAATACTAGCTGTGCAAATCTGAGGACTAAGTGTGGATATCCAATACCCATGTGAAAAGTCAGATGTGATTATATATGAATATAATTCTAGCATCAGGGGTTAAAGATTGATGTATTTTTGGGACTCAATGACCACTGAAGAGCTTCGGTAAATCAATATGTTCCTGGTTCATTCAAATACTTTGTCTAGAAAAATAAGGTGAAGGTAAATTAGAGAAGATACTCACTGTCGACCTCTGGCCTAACACACACACACACACACACACACACACACACACACACACACACACACACACACACACACAGCTGTAACATAACCACACAAACAAAGAAATGGTAGCTCTCACTTTCATAGGACTTGGAAACACAAGAGGTAGAGAATGACTACAGTAAATAGCTTCTTTTTGGCGTGGCTGCAGGAGTGTGTATTCATGTTAATGCCTATTGAGAAAGATCTTATTTTCCACTTAAATTTCGATTTGAAACAGTATCAGGTGATATTCTTGAATAGCCAAGCCAGCAACTTTATCTCCTAACTTCTGTAAATTCTATGATGAGCACTTTTAAAGCTTTCTTCAGGACTGGGCCCAAGGCTTAGCTAGTATGATTGGCATCCAAGAATGATGAGCTGAGTATGGATCCCTGTACCCATGCTGAAAGCTGGGCATTGTGGCATGCATCTGCAATCTCAGTGCCAGGGGCACAGAGACAGGGGTATTCTTGAAGCTCACTAGCTTCTAGCTAGCCTGGATAAATTCATGAATCGGTTTCAGTGAGATTCCTGTTCTCAGAAATAAGACTATGACAAATTGAGGAAAGCGACCATCACTGATCTCCAGCCTCCACTAGCACTGAACATGTACTTCTGTATGTGCATGTGCAAACAACTATATGAACCTGTAGACAACACACACACACACACACACACACACACACACACACACACACACTCCCCAGGGTTGATCTGGAGAATTGGTTGACAGTGTTTATTACAGGGCTTAGTTTGCACTGATAGATTCCACGTGTGGATATTGTCATTTTCTGACATAAGTTATGAGTCAAGATGATTGTTTTCATTAGTAAATACAGTAGAGGAGTTGTTTTAAATTACTGTCAGCAACTTCCTAGATTTAAAAAACAAGAACAATTCCCATCTAGATCATAACGGAGAGTTCTACATGTTTTCCCCACAAGCCCAATGTCAACTTCAGCTCTGGGATTATTCATTAATGTCTGCTTTCAAGTTTGAGGGGTCTGGCTATTTTTCAATCTGATGCTAATGTTTCCTTCTGGTCTCTGATATTGATAAATAGGTGTGGTTGCTTTTAGCTCCTTGTGGTTTTGTGTCACAGCTCACATTCACCTCCAGCTAGTGTTTTGATCAATGAGTTTGAATCAAGAGTTGTTCTGGCAGGAAAGCATCAGCTCTTATAGTGAGAGCAGGGGCATCTAGTGTAAGGCTGAACTACACCATGCATTGATGTATCCAGAAACAGATGGAAGAGGAGAATCCTTGGTTTTTGCTAGCAGTGACAAAGGAATGTTTTTAAATTTTTATTTTTTAAAGGGGTTCAAAAGAGAAAATGTCATGGGGGGGGAGAAAATGTATAGAGGAGGTAAGTTTGTTGGGGAGAATGGGGTGGAGGAATGTGGGTTCATTGGGGCTTACACAGAAGGAACTGTTCCAAGAAGTTATTAAACTGCTTTTCTCTTCAATGTGCCTTTTTAAAAGTAAGGTTATGAACAGAAAGCCATGTTACATAAGCAAAAAATACTCTGAGCTTACATAATGTAGATGATGATGTTATCAATAAAATTTAAAAACAAAATTACCATAGTGGTACATATTTAATTATGCACACACTTCTCACTGTGCTACACAATGATAATGGCCAAAGAATCATACAAATACTGTAGCTCCTGTTCTTTTTAATAGGGGTAGGAACTAATATTTATTGAATCTCTAATATCTGCTGGGCTCCACACTGGCTGCTTTACATATGTTATCTCCTTTAATGTGTTTTGTGTCAAGGAATCTCCAGGGCCTGTGTGGGCAGAGGAGAGAAGGATTACTTTGCAGAGCCTTCCTGAGGACTGATAACGCTGTCTTTTGGCAGGGGTGCACATTTCATTTTCTTGATCTCTGGCTTAGGAGTTTGCATTTCTTTTGAAGCTTTTAAAATTTTTTTTTTAAAGATTTACTTTATTATTTTAAGTGTGCATGTTTGTGTTTATACTGAGTGACCATGGATGTCTACAGAGGCTAGGAGAGTGCATCAGATCCCCCAGAGATAGAGTTGTAGGTGGTTATGAGTCACCTAGAAACCAAACTCTAGTCCTATGCAAGAGCAACAAGTGATCTTAGCCACTGTGGCAGACATATTGACAACATATTTGTTAATTTTTTTAAAAAAAAAAAAGGTCCTGGGGATTGAACCTGGAACACTGCATATGTGAGACAAGTGCTCTATCACTGAGTACATCATCCCATCTGATCAGAGTAGATACAGCTTCTTTCCTGTGCATCCTGTCTCACACACATTTCTTCACTAGTGGGAAGATTGACAAGGCAGCACACACTATAGTGTTTGATTTGAAATGTTGAGTATAAGGATGGAGGATTCTTTGAGTTTGAGGGGGTAGGAGATATGTTGAAAAGACTTTGGCAGCTCCAATTTGACTCTTGTCTGCTCTTGGGACAAATGGCCATATAAAGGTAACAGTAGAATTCCAAGAACCCTTCTACCCACCTTTTCAATACCTCCCAAGCATGTTTATTGACAGTACCTGGCACTTCATAGTTGAGAATATGACATTTAATATTTTAGGGTTAGGAAATTGGCCAGAGTCTGATAACAATCACGAGTCTACTCCAAGGAGGATGTTAGTTTATTAGCATGGGGCTCTTTTGGATAAGAGGGTGGTAGAGAGAAGTCAGGATAATTGGAGGAAGTCAGAAAACAGAAACAGACTCTGAGGTATCTTTCCAGGAGCCCACAAGAAATGGAAAAGGTTCCCAAACAGAAAGAATGCTGTGAGAACAGTGCATGAGGAAGACGAGAATGTTCTGGTCTGGGAAGTTGGCATCTATTTGAATACTGGCACAGAACTGAAACCACAGGGGTAATTTACCATTCTATGTTCAGTCAAGAATGGTAACATAGTATGAGTTATGCTTTCTAAACATTCACATGTTATCAAAGAGTGAGTTAAATCACTGTGAGTTATTTGTAGTATTTATAATGTAAACTTCTTCCCTTCTATGAAGCTGTTGGTCTTAACTTTATCTGTTTCCCTGAGCCTCAGGTAAGTCAGGTAGAAGTGTTGCTGTCAAACTTTAAGGATTCCTTTCCCCCTTTTAGTATTGAGTCTTAAACCTAGGGCCTTTCACTCCCCATCCCAACGTGCCTCAGGCTGCCCTTAAACTTGAGATTCTCCTGCCTTAACCTCCAGAGTGCTGACTTTGGTGGGCATGCGCACTGTGCACACTAGAGTCTTAAGTTTTTAGTTCCTGTTATTGTTTGCTACCATAGACAGGACCAAGACACCCTTTATTTTTCTGATAGAAATTTTATGAACTACTAATTATGTAGCTTAGATTAGAGTGACTACCGAGTATTCCTCGTTTTTAAAGGTAAGAAGAGCAAAAAAAAGAATAATGTTGGCTATTTTGGTAAAGTTTTAGGTCACATTCTGTTACTGGAAAAATGAGAGTCCCAGGAGCTAGACCCTGCCAGCACGATACCATTCTCTTTGTCCTATCCCCCTTCTACATGGTTTTCTATGCTTCTCTTGTTCTTACAAAGGGACTCTCCACAAATCTAAAAGGACACAATTCCAGGAGCCTCTGGCTAGCTGAACAAGTGGAGGTTTCTCAGGAGGGAGTCCAGGGTGGCTCCATATGCCTGTTCTGGACTTCACCATAACCAGCTCTATTCTTGAGATTTTTAACATCTATTTTATTCTACTTAAAAACAAACAAACAAATACAAACAAAACCCAGTGGTTCCTTTCCGTGAACCCTGAAGCAAATCGAACAACTCTGGTGAAGGGGCGGTGGGCACCCTGACTAGTTGTTTGGAAGTGCAGGGTTAACATCCCGGAGCACACAGCTGGTATCTGATGTACAGGATTAGCAGTTGGGGACATTAAAACTTCAGCCTCAGGATCTGACAACACCCCAGGTAGGATAGATTGTTTCAGAATCTGAGCTGCATTAAAGGAGGCCTTGCTGGTGCAGAATCAGAATCCAGAGTGGGCTCTTAGTAGGGAGTGAAGGCCAAGGCACCAGCTGTTTTAGGGAAAGTAGGTACAGTGTCCCACTTGTCTCTACATGGTCACACTGCAATATATATTTGCCATATTTGCTGCTGTGGTTAAATTGCATATGCTTTGTATATCAGTGTACTTTTTTCTTTTTTTGTCATTTGCCTACATGAAATTTAGCATAAAATCTGTTGTTTCGAACCTAGGGCTAACTAGAGAAACTTAATCCAAGATGGCTCCGAGATGAGCATTTCCTGGCAGAATTATCACAAGGTCACCTGTGAATGTTTATTTATTTCCCTAAACCTTTCCTTGACTCTAAAATGCCTGGGGAATTTCAAACTCAAAATTCTAATCCTATTCAGTGAGCTGTGAGCTCAGTCTATGCGAAACCTGCTTTGGGCTGCCAAATGGAAAGTGTCTGGGTAGAATAAGGAATTTAGGTCATTGCTTTTGAAACCAATGTGTCCTCTGGAAGAAAAGAAATCAAATCCAATAACATCACACAGGGAAGAAAGTGAAGCACCTCCAAGGAGAGCTTTTCTTTATAATAGTTAGCGGGAATGAAATGCACACCACTTTCCCCTCTCCCCTCTCTCCTGCTCCAGGCCCCAGATACATAGTGCAGGTTGATTTGGGTCTTTAAAGTCCCAGTCCCCCACCTGCAGGGTCACTACTGCACCTGTATCCCCTGAAGTGAGGGACTAGCACATTCCTCAGTAACCCTGGAGGTTAAATGGGGGCTTTCTTTTCATCCCTGAGAGGTTTCTGAGATGATGTTGCTGGGTTCCTCAGATATAATGTGCAGCAGAAAACTCCGAGGTTTTGTGAACATGCAGATTCTGTATAGTTCAGTGTCAGTGTGGGAAGGGCCCTGAGGATTTGCATTTGTAAGGCTCACAAATGGCTGTCAATATGGTAGATTTTATGAGGAGCACTCAGGGCTAGCTAGATCCCACATATACCTGTGGTTTAGGTCTATTTGCTCAGTTGGTCCTTCTCTCAATATGTGTCCATATCTGGATGTCGAGGTTTGGTCCTCAGGATCTTGGGTTATAACGCCTGCTTCTCAGCTGTTGTGCTATTGTGGGAGGTTGGGAACCTTGAAAAGCCAAGATCCATCATGGGGGCAGAGGTAGAGGGGTAGGGAGGGGAGGAGGTAAGTTGCCGGAGTTGATCCCTTAGGGCCATAACCTAGCCTCATGTCCTTTGCCATCTCTGCTTTCTGAGCCAGTGAGATATGAGTAAGCAGCTACATACTCATCCAGCTGCTCTTCCGCCATCTGTCCACACTTCAGTAAACTGTACCCTCAAACCTGGAACCAAAATAAACCCTCTTCCCACAGGGTGCCTTTTGTCAGAAACTAGGTCACAACAACAAGGAAAGTAACTGACATGGGACTCAGGCTATTTCCCACACAAGCTCACAGGGATTCCCTTTGAATGCTTGTTACTTTTGTCCATTTCCTGCTACTTCAAATCTCTCTTCACTAAGTGCACATTTTTTTTTTTTTTTTTTTTTTTTTTTTTTTTTTTTTTTAAGGCAGTGCACACAAAACCTCCCCATTGCCGAGAAGGAAAGACATTTGTCTACAGTGACCTGCATTTCATTATGAGAAAATTCAGAAAATAATTTTATTGGACTTGGTAAAATTTCATTAGTCTTTACTTAGCACTAAGATGAGCAATGACTAGGATGGTAGTGGATTGAGGCATATTTAATTTTCAGCTCTCCAAGTGCTCTAAATAATAATAATAGAAACAATTATAGTGGCATGACTGAAGCTGTTATATCCAGAGCAGCTCTTAGACTGATAGATATAATGTTCCACTTAGGAGCCATTGCCATACAATTAACTAGCTAGTATTAAAAAGAAGTTTCTTAAAGCACTTAAAGTTGTAGACCTATTCAGAAATAGATCTGTGCTTCTCAAGTAAACACAAACAAGGAATGGAGTCATTTGAGAGGATAATAAAGGAAATCAAGAAGCTCATCGCCAGCTCCCCACTAGTGAGATTTAAAGCTACACATCTCTGTACTTTCAGCAATTAACATAAAATCCACTTAAATTTGGAAGATTTACTCTGCCATCACCTTCCCACACAACAAACACAACTTCCAGGCTAATTTGCCTTCATTACTTCGCATGTATTTGCAAGCTTGACTTCTGCTCTCAAACGCTTATGCATAGTCTGCCTTCATGTTAAGTTCCCATGTATGGGCCCTTCTGCTTCTACTCAGTCCTGAAGGAACCAGAGGATCTATCAGCTGTGACCTCTGTAGCCTGGTTTCTCCAACATGAGGGGGGCTCTGCAGCCAAATGCAGAATCAAAAAGGGCCATGGAGACAGCTGCTTGTCCATTGTATGACAGAACTGAGACTTGTTGGCTGAATTTGAAAGAGAAGAAGCTGTGGTGGCCTGATGTAGACAGAAACGCCTTCCAAGATACCTTTGATGGCAGCATTGCCACCCATTTCATTTTGAAAAGAGGTATTTTGAATGTTCCACTCTTCTCTTTAACTTCAGAACACCTTATTTTGAGATTTAACAAAAAATAAGTGATATGTTGGTCCAGTACATAACCACTAACAGATAGAAGAGGGTGGAGTGCAAAAGAGGAATAAGAAACAGATTTGGAAAGAAGACATGGGGGAGGCAAGGGAGATACTCAGAGCACAAGGATACAATGATTTTAAATCATGTTGGTAATGTGTGAGTTCTTTAGATGTGTTTGAGAGAGTAACTTCTTTACTAATAAAAGGAGTCGGCTATGAATCCAGATTTTTCACTGTAGATTTACATCTTAAAATTAGATTTAAGAGAGATGAGAGGCAGTCATGGTGTTGGGTCACCCAGACACTGGCAGTAGGTTGCCATGGCAATGAAGTCTCCAGTCCTACTTATGGAGAGGGGGTAGAGCAGAGCCTGGAGAGGCTTAGCCTGGCTCTAGAGTGGTCTGTTTCTCCCAGAAGATTAAGGTCTTACAACACATTTTATATGTACTCCCTGTATATTTAGAACAGCCGCCTAAAAAGAGAAAACCCAACATGTGGTCTTTTATTTGACCCTTTAAATAAGTCTGTGAAGTATATATGACTCCTGTTAACACTAATGTTGCCCAGTCAAATGGCAGGTGACTGTTGTGGTAGATATTTAACCTCAAATTGGGGTTTCTACCCCAACTTAAATATTCAATTCCCAGTAAAAGACACACAACTTTTATATTTATAATACAAATTTAATACACTAGATCTGAGCAGGTATCTACCTCCTATTTATGTCTACTTCCCTGCCAATAACCCCACAATATGACTTGCTATGATCTGTCTGGGCTGCTCTTAACATCTCTTACAACGATTTTTTTTCAAAATTCTTACCCCTTGAACTCTTCTCCTCTTTCTAACTTCTTTCCTCTCCTCCTCATGGTCCCTCACCTCCAACCACAATCCCAGGAACACAAACCCCACCTATTTCCTACCCAGCTATAAACTGAAGGCATCTTTATTCACCAATCAGGAATAACTTGTGGGATGAGGTTACATACTGTTTCTTGGGTCTACGAGTGCATTCTCTAGTCCCAGGAGACAACTAGACCTTGGGGACCAGTATTTAGCATTACAATACATAGCAGAAGACTAAACCTCAACAGATGACATCAAAACCTAATACTGACAACTTGAGAACTTGACCCCTCCAGGAAGGAGTGCTTGGTAGAATAGGAGCTTTGCTCATTTTTCTGTGCCTCTACTTGCTTATCTGTTAGATGAGAATGGTAATATGAGCACTGGTTTAAAAGGTTGATTCTTTGTTAAATGAGACAGGATGATAATCAGGTAGAACAGTGTTGGTTATGTTTTAACATGCTGAATAAACACCTATTGTCACTTGCATTGTTAGAAAAGACTAAGACCTTTCATCTTAGCTCTAAATTTTGTCTCTGTACCTATATCCTTTCATGAGTATTTTGTTCCTTATTCTAAGGAGGAATGAAGTATCCACACAATGGTCATCCTTCTTGGTTTTCTTGTGTTTTGCAAAATGTGTCTTGGGTATTCTAAGTTTCTGGGCTAATATCTGCTTATCAGTGAGTGCATATCTAGTGACTTCTTTTGTGATTGGGTTACCTCACTAAGGATGATATCCTCCAGATACATCCATTTGCCCAAGAATTTCATAAATTCATTGTTTTTAATAGCTGAGTAGTACTCCATTGTGTAAATGTACCACAGTTTCTGTATTCATTCCTCTATACTCCATCTGGGGATCCATCCCATAATCAGCCACCAAACCCAGATACTAATGCACATGCCAGCAAGATTCTGCTGAAGGGACCCTGATATAGCGGACTCTTGTGAGTTTATGCCAGTGCCTGGCAAACACAGAAGTGGATGCTCACAGTCAGCTATTGGATGGAACACAGGGCCCCCAATGGAGGAGCTAGAGAAAGTACCCAAGGAGCTGAAGGGGGATGCAACCCTGTAAGTGGAACAACAACGTGAATTAACCAGTACCCCCTGAGCTCGAGTCTCTAGCTGCATATGTAGCAGAAGATGGCCTAATCGTCCATCATTGGGAAGAGAGGCCCCTTGGTCTTGCAAACTTTTTATGACCCAGCACAGGGGAAGGCCAGGGCCAAGTAGTGGGAGTGGGTGGGTAGGGGAGTAGGGTTGTGGGGGAGGGGGTATAGGGAACTTTTGGGATAGCATTTGAAATGTAAATAAAGAAAATAATAATAATAATAATAAAAGAAAAGTGCTAAAAAAAAAAAAGAAGAAGAAGAAAAGACTAAGACAGAGCAAGTATTCTGGGTTCACATCACTGACAGAGGTCTGAAGCAGAAAAAAGTGCCTGTGTAGGAGGGTCTCTGGCTAGAAGAAGTTCTCCTGGAAGTGGGTTCTTGTGGACTAAAAGCTTTTATTCTTGAGAATTTGTGCATTGACATACTAATTCCCAATATGATAGTGCTAGAACATTAATACTCAGGGAAGGAATTAGGTCACAAGGGTAGAGAATGAGATTAACAATTTTGTGAGCATAAACTTGAACTGAGGTGGTGGCTCAAGCCTATATTTTTTTCTCCAGTTGTGGATAGACTGAGGCAGGAAGTTTGCCATGAGTTCAGATCAGCTTGGGTATAGAATGAGATCCTGTCCTGAAAACCTTCTCAAAAATAATAAAATCCCTAGTGAGGAGATTTCCCATTCAAGCAAAAGATAATACAATCAGAAGGCCATAGAGTCTCTGGAAGAGGCTCTTGTCAGATAGAAGATCTGTTGATTCTTTTGTCTTGGACTTCCTTCAGAACTGAGAAAAAAAAATGCTTGTTGTATTAGTCATTAGTCATTCTGTGATAGATTACTACAGCATCTTGCCACCGCCAGATTGGTTAGCTAAGGAGCCTTTTTTTTAAAGTGTTTCTAATAGCTCTGCAAATCTAGTTGTTTTTTTGTTTTTGTTTTTGTTTTTGTTTTTTTAACCAAAATTGTCCTGCTTCAAGATGTTTTATCCCAAACTTTGTCTTTTGGGGTCTTCAATATCTATGCAATTATATAGTCTGTTGAACCATGAATAGTTTTTAGTTTTCTAGACATAAAAACAGTATTAAGCTTAGAATTCCTTTAAGAACTGAAGAGTTCTGTTTTTCAGGTTTTAAGGTTTTTATTTGTTTCTTCCAGATGATAGATCTGATACCAGTCAGTGAAGATTAGCTCTTTAAGGGGCCAGTGATAGCTCAAAAGAAAGGTTAACTAGTCTATTCCATCAATGAGGTACATATGTTTTGGATTTTAAACACCAAATACAAGAAATGAATCTTACATGATTATTACCTTCAAACAACAAAGAGAATAGCAGAATACAGGCTCATGAAGCCCTAGGTATTTACTTCCCAAATCCTGTGGAACATTTAGGATAGCTTGAGCTCTGCATGGCTAACTTGAAGGAGCACAATAAAGAAATGCAGCCAGGGCAGGGGAGACAGGGGAGGCATCTTGGTGGTAAGAGGACTTCTCGAACAAGGACAAGGAACTGAATTCAGATCTCAGCATCACATAAAGAGCCAGCTAATAAGGGAGGGGCCAGAGATAAGATTATTAAAGTCTCTTGGCCACCAGCCTAGTCCCAAGTTCAGTAAGAGACCCCATCACAAAGCAGTAAGGTCAGCAGTGGTAGAGCAGGTGAACTTTTGGTGGTTTCTGTGTATTCACAGGGGTACACATTCACACATGTATATACACCCCCCCCACCCCACCTCCTAGAGCCAAAAGAACTAATGTTCATTATGTACCAGCCATTTGGTTTCTGAGTCCATCTAGCGGCAAGTAAGGGTAATGGAAGAATCCAAACTTTAGGATAAAGCATTTAAATAAGGTGCAGATGATGGATTCTGGACCACACAGGTCTATGAAGCCTATTGAACAAGGTCAGAGGATCATATACTGTGACTGTAAGGTCTGTAGTAAAGAGGTCTAGCATATTGTACCTCTATTATAACATTTTCAGTAATTTATAAATATTCTAAATAGTATATAATGTCACTTATTCCATTTATATAACAAATATTAATATAATAATTTTTATATTAACAGAAAATGATATGGTTTTGTGGGTTTATTTTTTTTTAAGTATAGGGTAGTTCTGGCTGTTCTAGAAGACACTATGTAGACCAGGATAGCCTTCACAGAAATCCCCCAATAGGATAGAATACTGCCTGCCATCAAATGTGTATGCTGCCATGCCCTGCATAATTAATGACCTTTATGGCTTTATGGTAAATCACCTTTCTCCTTTGATTGAGTTCTCAAAATCTCATACTCTTATACCTGGCATATATCTATGATTATTACATCTCTGAGAAGATGACTATGTGGCTAAGAGTGGGATCATAATCTTTCAGGATACTCATACTAACAAAATCTAACACACAGAAAAATCACCAGAGTTGTACTGTATGGATTTTTAAATGTACATTTGAAAGTAGAGGTGACCTAGTTTTTAAAGTTAATGATTCTAGAATCTTTGTCTTACAGCCTGTCCTATTAAAATTTTTACCTAAAATCAGATTTATTGACTAGCTGAAAATACAGTTTATATTTATTTTCTCATTTTTCCTCTAGTGTCTTTCTTATTTCAGGATTCAGTTTAGAATCCCACATTTTTTTGTGTGTGTGAGTCTTTTAGTCTTCCTTAATCTTTGTCAGTTTTGTATTGGCTCTTCATCTTTGATGATGCTAACACCATTTAAGCATACAACAGCTATGCATTTGGCCACATTCTTATTGAATCTCTGGTGAATTTTCTTCACATATTTCATTGGAAATAATAGAATTTACCATCTGGAAGTGATTTTAGAACTCATCATTTTGACTAGTTCAGGGCCTTAATTTAACTTGATTGAAAGCAAGGTCTGTATGGTTTAGATGGTTCCCCCCAAGTCAAAGACAGTGAGTCAGGTCAAGAACTAACGTTTAGTTCTCTGAATTCACACTGAAGTTTTGTTAAGGAACTGCCCACTGAACACCGTACCATGGTAGGAACCAGCAAACTCTAGGATGCTCTGTTATGCCCCATGAGCACTGCTTACATAAAATGCCATGCGAATGATGTTCCTTGGGGTTGGGGTTGAATTCTGAAGATTGCTTTATAATACAAAAAACAAACAAACAAACAAAACAAACAAAAATCAAAATAAAGTATAATTGTACCTAGATCCTATGGGTAATTCAGATTTGATGTGATTTTTCAAGTGGTGGTGGTCTTCTGTTCAGGCTCTGTTTTAAGAAGAAGCTAGCTAGAACAGTAGAAATTATATTTTTAGGAGAAAGGTAAGATAATGTAGAATGTAACTTATTAACTAAAGATATTGCCATTTTAATGTACCGTGTATATTTTTGTTGCAAAAATTATTTTTCTTTACCTATGTTTTCTTTTTCTTCCTCCCCCCTCCCCTCTTGCTTTACATTGTTAGGAACCTGTGTTATTAGGCTGATCAATGCCAAAACAAAACAAAATCGGAAGACACTGATGTTTCTTTAATATTTTCCCTATACATGTATTTGTTTTGTGTGTGTGGGTGCACATACCTCATGGGTCACATGGAACTCAAAGAAAACATGTCGAAGTTGATTCTTTCCAAACTCTTGAGTCCAAATAATTGAACTCAGGCCATCAGTCTTGGTCATAAGAGACTTTATCTCCCTAACCATATTATTGTTCTTGTTTTTCCATTTATCTTGCATTCCTGAACTCAGCATTTTATATAATAGAACTATTTGGACTTCCACTTTCTTTGTTAAGTAGTGTTTTATTGTTGTTGCCAAAAATAAAGTACATATGCCAACAGACAGGGGAAAACACTTTACAAACATATTCATTAAAGGACTTGTATCTAGAATACACAAAGAACTCTTAAAACTCAACAGAATAAAAAAATCAAACATGATTTAAAAATCAATCTAATTTAAACATGAATAAAAGGCAGGAGATGTTTCAGTAAAGAGGATGGATACACTGCAAATAAAATGATCTTATCACTGTGCCCATCATTGGGGAAGCTCAAATTGAGTCATGCTGTTATTGTAGTATATACTGCCAAGGACCAGCCTGAGAGAATGGGTGTCTTGGAGTAGCAAAGAAAAAAAACTAGAAGTCAAATCATTGGCCCAAGCTGATGCCCTGTGTTCTGATTAAGATGGTTACCTAGATAGATTTCTGTAGATAGGGATTGGCTCTGTAGTCTGCTCAAGACAGGCCTCGCTTGAGACAGCTCTCCTTGCTCAAGATAGATAGCTCTCTCTCACTAGAAAAATTTTCTAAACGCTTTCTGGATAGTTCATGCATTTTTTCTGACCAAAGTCAGAAAACCTGCTATAAGAAATTCTTGGATTTTCTGAGCAAATCAGTAAGCCTGTTCTGTTTAGAAAAATTCTAAAAGTGAGTTTTGGATTGTTTTCCAATCAAAATCTGAAAGCCAGAAAAAAATTCTAAAAGAGCTGTGTTTACTTTTCAAACAGCCTTCTCTAGATAGCTGCTAGAAAACATTCTAAAAGAGCTGTGTTAGCTTTCAAAGTAATTCTTGGGATTTCTGGCCAGGTCAGATATTCTGTAAAAAGAATTCTAAAAGAAGTATGAAAAATTATAAAAGAGCTATGCTCACCTTCAATGAATTTCTGACAAAAATCAGAAATCCTGTTAGAAAAAAAATTCTAAAAAAGTTATGTTCCCTTTCTAGAGAACTCTAGACAGCTCAGCTCCCTCAAAAAAATTCTATAAAAAGAACTGCTATTGTTTTCTGCTATCTCAACTCATGCATAATGAAAGCCCAGTCTTTTATTTACATACCAATTCAGTCATTTATTTCGGGTTCCTTCTTGACCATCCCATGAATCAGCATTCCATGACTTTAACCCCTTGACATTTAGGAAAAGGACAGCAAGTACATTTTTTGTTTTGTTTTTTAAATTTTGAAAAAGAATTTCAGAGATCTGCTTGCTTTTGTAAACTTAGTTGGGTGAGATCCTGTCCTGAGATTATCATTCCAACCATGCCTGGACCTAAATTAGGTCTGTCCCAGGATGTCTTTGAACTCAGGAATCTGTCTGCCCTTATATCTCCTGTCTTTATATCTTTCTGGCAAGCTGGCTCACAGTGCAACTGCGTCTTCTCTTTTACATCTGTGAAGCTCTGTATACAATTCAAATTGCATCCTTATATTTTGCATAGCTAAGAAATTATATATTTTTGAACTCAGGTTCAAAAATAGCCACTGTGAGCTGGCTCACAATGCAACTGCGTCTTCTCTTTTACATCTGTGAAGCTCTGTATACAATTCAAATTGCATCCTTATATTTTGCATAGCTGAGAAATTATATATTTTTGAACTCAGGTTTTCAGATTTCTTTCCCACAGCCTTGAGGACAGTCCTGAAGTTCTCAGCATCTATCATTTTGCTGAGTCATTAGTCATATTCTTACCTCCTGGACTTGTGCTTTCTTTGATTATTATGGAGTCATTAAATTTGGCAGAGAGGACATTCTTTGAAGGAGGAATGTGAAGATATGTATACGGTTATACAAACAAGCCTATACCCACAGAAACCATGAACACATGTAGAGACCCATACCCTGCTGGCTCTGTTCCCGAGGTAGGAATCATGTCATTCCATCTCTTACATGGCCAAGCACGACTCAACAATATACCAGTCAGAAAATTCAAATTAGAAACAGTGCAAAAAAAAAAAAAAAAAAAAAAAAAAAGAAAAAAGAAAAAAGAAACAGTTCCAATTAGTGAGGACATAATATATATTGTAATAGTCAGCTTTTTGTTGCTAGGACAAAATACCAATGGTAAATCAACTACAAAGAGGAAAAGTTTTAAATCAGATTTTAAGAAGTTGTCTTACTTGCTTTTGAGCCTGCACTTCATCACTGCACTGGGGGGCATGTGGGAGAGAACGTTTTCACCTCATGGTGGGTAGGAAGCACAGAGTCTGAGAAAAGGATTAGGGATGATGAATCATCCTTTTCAAGGAAATGTTTCCAAGACACAGCTTATTTCATCTCGTCCCTATTCTTAAAAACTTATCATCTCTCAACAGCATCATCACCTTGTAGCCAAGGATTAGCACATCTGAATTTGTGGGATATTGAGTTGTGGGCAATAACACCCCCTAAAATAGTTTGGATATTTCTTTTTAAAAGGTAAATATATAACTATTTGCTTTTGAGCCTGCATTGGGCTCTTTCTAAAAATTCTAATCTTGGGCATTTGTCATAATAAAATGAAGAATTATTTTTGCTAAAAAAAATGCACAGAAACGTATTTATAGAACTTGCTGGCAATAACTCCAAACTGAAAACAACCCTTAGGGGGTAAATGGTTAAATACCTTGTGCTACACATAGACCATCAAATACTATTCCACAATGAAGGAAATTAATATATACAACGACATATAGATTTCCAGAAAACTATGCCAAGTAAAATGAGGCCATTCATAAGGGTTATGTGCTTTATAATTCCTTGACTATGATATCCATGAAACAAAGTTATTATAGTCACAGTGGTAAAATTAGTCATTACTAGGGATTGGAAACCAGGAAAAGTGAAGCAAAAGGCTATAGCTTCAAAAAGGCAATACAAGGGATCCATATGGTGATGGAAATTTCAACATTTCAACTACATCATTGTCAACATCCTGGTTGTACTATTGTAGAATAGTTAATAGTGGAGAGAACTGGGGAAATTATAGCCCTTCCTTCACTACATTCTTTCTTATAAACTTAATTATTTATATGTAGCTATACCAAAATAAAGGGTTTGATTTTTAAAAGACATGAGCCAGACTTTAAAGAAGGAAAGGGTCTATTTTATTTTTACCAAAAATTCTCTTATGAGATTTTTTTAATGTACAGATATCACAAGTTATTAATATAGTAAGAAAATTTCCAAAAGAGAGAAAGAGAATATAAAGTAGAATATGAATTCTACCAGAGAATTATTAATACACAAAAGTTGTGTCTTTTTTTAAGTTTTGTCAAAGCCAAGAAGGAGTTAACATGAAAGAGCACAGCTGTCAAGTAAGAGGGATAATACAACAAATACCAGAACTGGTGCATATTTGAGACCAAAATTATTTTCATATCCTATAGTAAAAGATGCTTAATGTATGAGAGAACCCATGTTTGCATATATTGACTCCTGGCATAGATAAATACATTTCTACTTTTACTGATAATATTATGCAACTTTGGTTGGCAATGGCATTTGAGAACTCATAATATCACCCTTACGTTTTCTTTCTATAGAAGTGGGATATTAAACAAAACAAACATCACTGAGTTCTAGGTAGAAAAAAAACTGAGACTTTTATGAGGATGGTAACAAAAAACAATTATTCATCTACTGTTATTGCTTGAGCTGGTTTGCAGCTTTTAAAAAAGGTAGTTTTTGCAGAAAGACTTTGTAATAATTCAAAGCATAGAAAAACATTTGTGATACATAATAATTTTAATGGATTCTACAATTTTACATGTAATGCACATAAAGACACAAATACCTAATTCTGAGGAGTAGAAAGGCACAGGCATATAAAACTGAAATAATGAGACTGTGAGAAGGAATATGAAATAAGGGTTGAAATGAAGGACGTGTGATCATGAGGGAAGCATGAGTTTTTCTTGGAGTTCATCTGGAATAGCTAGAGGTTAGCAAGGCATAACTGTTAGATGCCCTTCTAGTGCTAAAAACATTTTAAAGCTATACTGTTTCAATAGTTGCTCTGTTAAGAGAAGGGGGCTGAAGACTCAGCAGTTAAAAGCACAGAATCCTCTTGCAGAGGATTTAGGTTCCCAGCATCCATGTTGGGCAATTCATAACTCCCTGTACCTCCAGTTCCAGGAGGGGGGATCTGATACCTCTTTTGGATTCCATAGGCCCTTTGATGTACATACACCTACACAGACATGTATGCATACACATAATGTCTTATCTATACTAGTGTCTTGCATGCATGCATTTTTGTCTACCACATGCGTGCCTAGTGCCCATGGAGGTCACCTGTATCTAGAGCCAAGGATGGCTGTGAACTTCCATGTGAGTGAACTTGGGTCTTCTGCAAGATTAGCAAGTACACTTAACTGTAAAGCTGTAAAGCTTCCCCAAAGTAAAATAATCTTTAAAAAAGATAACAACGTTCAGAAAGTTGGATGGAAAAGAACACACATTTCAGAAATTGTTAACTACATGCAAAAATGATGTACACAGTTTTAATAAAAGGAAAGTACCTCAAAATGTGATGATAATCCTACAGGTATCTCAAAATTAGATATCTCAGTGAAAGTAGATAAATGATTTATCTGTTTACCAACCTACCTCTCTGTAATGTGATTCCAGGGCAATATTAATATGGCATTCTAACAACCAGACATTTTAAAGAAATTAGGTACACACATGCATATATGTATATATTAACTAATTACACAATCTACTGATAAAAAGAATATAAGGAATTTAATTTATATGTAATGAAAATATTCGGTACTTGTTAGTGCAAATAGAAATAGCTCCACGTAGTTAGTTAAATTTCAAATCTTTTACTGTTTTTCTACTATAGAGTCAGTAGTTAACAGTCATGCTTTCTCCTTAGTATGTTTATTATAGTTAAATGGTACCTAAATCTTATTGTTGTGACATTATATCACTCTTGTATGAATTGAAAACTCATTTTCACCACTAAATTGAGATCTGAACAATTGAGGATGTCCACAGTATAAATACTCCTACCAAAATACCAATTTTAAACTGCTAACATGGTCACCAATATGGAGTTGGAATAACATTCAGATGTCCTTTTATGGATAGTGTACCTATTTCCTCTATATGGTAGTCATAACTGACCGGGAACCTAGATGATTTTAAAATATAGTAACATATGAAGTAGTACACTTTGAGGTATTTGTCTTTGTTTTTAATTTAATTCATACTTGTAAATTTAAATGCTTAGACATACAGACTAATGAGTAAAAAGCCCAGTGACAGGAACTCTTGGAATTGTTGGCCAGTGAGGAGCCACACACTGCAAAATATTACAGGGTTTGTCATTGCTGCTGGTGATCCACTGGAACTTGTCTTTCACATAGACATAGACTAGAATCATAAAACATGGAGAAATCGAGTTGGTACTCACCTTGAAGTTTTATTCCCTACTGGCTAGCATTCCTAGTGCTGGAAGTTCAAATGTAAACTACTGGAGGAGAAAATTAATAATCAATCTTACCAACTATAAACACTGTAAGCAACAATAATGACCAACCTGCCAAGACATGCCCAGTGCTGCAATATTGGAACAAATGTCATGGGAGTAACCTACCACTTTCTGATTAGATTTAAGATCACAAAATGAAACACGTTTGGTACTATTATTTAAGCTACTTTTTGGATAGACAGGTGAAAGGCATTAAAGGAGAACCTATACGTAATATTAAATATATTCAGAATGACATTTTGTTATTCACAAAGATTAGTGTGTTTCTCTTCTGCCATCAAAGAATCTTTGCTTGGCATTGCACTAGGTGATGAATAATACAGAGTAATAGACGTTGTTCAGAGAGTAAGAGACTCTGGAGTGCTCAGCTCCAAATCAAACCTCTGTAGCACGCTCCCTCTCTCTCCCTAAAGCTCGGGAATCATTGTAGAGAGGGTGCAGAGATTTTCAGAACCAGAGGCAGTGAATAGCTATAAGGAAGCAGTGCTTTCTGGACACATTGTGGCAGTTGCACATATGAACAAGCTCAAGTCAGACAAAAATCTCAATATGTAGAGGGGAGGTTGGACTGAAATCTCACTTCTAGCCGAAGAGCAGTTGATAGCTGCTAAGGAAAGGTCAGGTTCTTTTGCTTTGTTTTTTTTTTCCTGTTTGTTTTAAATATGTGGCCCTGGTAGATAAACCACGCTCTAGTGGAAGGGTACACATCCAAGAATATATATGCACGACACTAATTAGACTAAATGACTTAATAAAGATGAGGACAGAAGGTTGGGTGTGTAGAGAAGTAGGTAAATTGAGAAGGAATTGGGGGGAGGGGTGAATATGATCAAATGCATTGTATGAAATTTTCAAATAATTATTTTTAAATATAGGAAATTTATATATTAATATTTCATATTAATATATTTAAGCATGTGTTAAAAAATAAAATAAAAGGTACATTTTACAACTGGCTCCCAAAATTCCTGAACATTTTGTAACTAATTTTGCTATGGAAACATGCCGCTATCCCAAGGCAGACTTGAAACATTATGAAGTAATATAAACATAGTTTACAAAGCTAGATTAAAATGCATGCCTGATATTTAAGAAACTGTTATTGTTTATAAAATATGATGCTAATGGTACTAAAGCATGCTTCCAAGTTTTGTTAGTGAGTAATAAATGAAATGAAATAGTTGACAGATAGTTATTAATTTAAACAACACAGGAAACTAATATGATAAAATCACAGCCAATTTTTTTATCTTACAGAGTAGCAAGTGTATTCTATATCCTCTTCCATCTAGAATATAGATAACAGAAGATTAAATGCAAGATTCTTAAGTTTTCTTCATTGAAGGACCAAAACTCTCATTAATTTTCTTCAGCATATTTTTGTATTTCAGGATTTAGCCTGTCTCCTTAACAGCACAAATATTTCCATATAATTTTATTTCCAGAAATCTCCATGGTATAAGCTTAATTCCTTATGATTCTGTTAACTCAAACAATATATACTGCCTTGACAGATAGTCTATGTAAATAGAAGCAATGAAACTATGTGATTTTAAATTATTTACAGTGCATCCTATCACATATCTATCTGGACAATATATTACTACATGGTTATTGGATGCCAATATGCTACCTGGTCTCTTAGTGTAAATTTCATTAACAATGTGAGGATCAGTACAAAATATATGCATTAATGATGTATTTTAATTTAACACATGACAGGGAAGGCTGAGTGACATATTGTAGTTAGTTACAAATAAGGGACGAACTCATTTCTTAGGAGTGTTCAAGTCACAGGTGAATAGCAAAAGGTTTTCATTTCTTCGCTGCCAGAATAAATTTATCTCCTTAAAAGTCACCTTTATGCCTTTTTACTTATCACCATGAAGGGTGCATTTTGTATTTCAATTTTATGTGGACAAGACATTAATTTTAAGTGAAAAATATTGTTCAGTGCTGAACATAAATGAGGCTGTTATTGTTTTGAGTGGTAAAGGCAGTGGGTCTGAGTTCTGTGGATTTGGTTCTCCTTATTGGTACTGAAAGTATATAATGATACAGCGGAATAGGACGTTCTTAGGTGCTTCTCTAAGTACTTGATGTGAAGGTGCACATTGGTATCATCAGGAAGAGAAGGTCATGTGTGAATATATCAGTCCTTCACTACTCAAGAAGTTGGTAGGGTCACTTACAGTTGATTTTGGTCAGTGGTGGCTTGCCATTGAGAAAGGAACTTTAGAGCTTGCCTGGATTAACACCTAGATTAATCCTCTCAATAACAATACCTAGCATTTTCTCAAACACCCCAAGAAAGTTTATTAAGGTATATAGTCTTCAGATTGGCAGGATAGGGAAGAAAAGTGGTAAATACAACAGCATGGATATGTAAAACATCTCTCACATGTACCACATTATCCTTTGCATAAGGAAGGTCTCCCACATGCTCTTGTTGAAAGTTTGGTCTGTAGATGATGATACTATTTTAGAAAGTTCTGGAAACTTTAGGAGATGGGGCCAAGTTGGAGGAAGAAAGCTACTTTGTGTGGTTTCTCTCTCTCTTCACCCCCCCCCTCTCTCTCTCTCTCTCTCTCTCTCTCTCTCTCTCTCTCTCTCTCTCTCTCTCTCTCTCTCTCTCTCTCTCTGTGTGTGTGTGTGTGTGTGTGTGTGTGTGTGTCCCTGCCATATATCATGAAGTGAGTAGGTGCTTCTACATATTTCTACACCATCATGCTCTATCTTACTAAAAGTCTATAGTCAATAAACCCCTGAAGTTTTAGCCACACTATATTGTTTTTGTACAACTTTTTTCTCAAGCATCTGACATGTCTGTGTAAAAGTAAAATGATTTTGTGCAGAAAGTCTCAGGGGACTCATGCAGCTGTGCTCTGGGTAAGTTCAGGAGATTGTTGATATGTTTGAACTCCTTATTAAGCAATATGTACTTAGTTTTACCATTGACACACTACCTGATAGGAAAGTTTATATATTTTTCACCTTCTCCCTTCCCTTCATTCACTTCTGTATTCTTTAGTAATACTAGGTTTTGCCTTCCTCATTAATTGAAATGTATCCAACTCACCCAGTGCATTTTTATTCAGTCATGGATACTTTGAGGTTGTATTGTTCTGTTTCTCTGGTGTTCTGAGAGAGGGAAAACTTATTCTAAAGCTTATGAAGTGTTGATACAATGATTTTTGTCAGATGGGTGACTGCATGAGGAATGAAATTTTTGAAGCTGCTTTTCAGTGTTGAGGAATGTCCAGATTTCCTTAGCATAATTTTGCCCTTGATCTCCTTTTCTTCATTTTGATAATAGATGAGCACAAGTCAACACCCTGTTCTCTGCTTTAGATAGATGATGATTCAGTGTCCTGCAGTAACAAGAGATGGAGGAATCCCTTTGACTTTTTGGATGAGAGAGTAGAAGTAGGCTGTGGTCATATTATATAGCTAGTAGTGTTGAGTTCTGTGTTTAATACCAGGATCGAGTCCTTGACAGGTGCAGAGTATTGAACAACAGTTATGAGAAATAGACATTGGTTGTTGAGGACAAATGTTGCTGTGGGAGGAGAGAAGCATGTATGAAGGAGTGGTATTTATAGGACAGAGCATGTGAGTGTGAACTGAGTAGAGTTAAATACATGGGAAAATTGGCAGTGTGGCTGCAGCTGGTCTGGGCGCGGGAACAGGGTCATCATGTAAACTTAGTCACTCCTTTAAGTCCTTCTTCCAAACCAATGAGTTGGTTTAGTTCACTAAACCTAGGCTAAGTATTTAGATATCTGCTTGTCCAATAAGCAGTTTATTTTTAACACATGTTTTGGCTGATACCTCTTCAACCTTTAGTATAATGACAAATATAGGATAAGGTTGCAACAGTCCCCTTTCCTTTTGATATCCTCTAATGTTTGTGAAATCACAGTTTCCAGGCTGTCCTCCCAACTCACTGGCCCCTTTTCTTTAATGTTAAGGTATTTGTTGTCTCTAAAGAGTCCACCCTCAACATACATATAAACCTACCACATTTAGCAGTTACAAACTCCATCTGGCATATTTAGCTAACCCATATCTAATGGCCTAAAACTTCAGTTCTATTAAAATGTCTTACTTGAGCATGAGACTTGTAAGCACAAAACTCCCCACTCTGTAATTCAGTGTCTAAACCTCTTTGTAAACTCCTCCTTTTAGTCTCATAAGAATCTTGAATTCATAAAATGTATTATGACTCAGCTGAACACAGTAGGCCTCTATATCCAAACATCATGATCATTTTCTGCATCTGTTCTTTAGAACGACAGACTGCATCACTTTTGGAAGATATGTTACACTTCTATGACCTAAGAGGTATCTTGTGCTACTGTGTATTCTTCACAGATAAAACTATGTTATTAATGAAAGTACCTGTGCTTGAGAAGATGCGTGCCCACATGATGGATCCCCACGTGGGGCAGTCCCTAGTTAGCCCTTCCTTCAGTTTCTGATCCATTTTTCGTCCCTGTTCTTCCTTTGGACAGGAACATTTCTGGGTTAAAAACTTTGAGATGAGTGGGTGGCCCCATCTCTAGAACAGGGACTGCGCCTATCTACTGGAGGCGGTCTCAACAGGTTCTAGCTCCCCCTTCTCTGACTTTTTTTTTCTTTTGGCTAAAGTCATTCCTGTTGGGTCCTGGGAACCTCATGTTTCCGTGGTGTCTGGGACCCTCCAGTAGCTATTCACATTTTCTCATTCCTCTGCTACATATTTATTTTTTTTTTTGATTTCCTGACATTCTCTCACATCTTCTCCAACTCCTGATACAGCCACACTTATTTCCTCCCACTCCTTTCTCCCCCTCCCATCCGCTCTCCCTCCACCTCCCACAATCATCCTATTTCCCCCTCAATGCAGATGTGGATGCTTGGAGCCAACCATCAGACTGAGCTCAGGGAACCTGGTTGGGGAGCTGGTAGAAGGACTGGAGGAGTGGAAGGGAATTGCAACCCTATTGGAAGAACAACTTAGGCTGGTCTGACTACCCAGTTCACCCAGAGTCTAGACCACCAACCAAGGACTGAACCTGGAGGGATCCATGGATCCAGATACATATGTAGCAGAGGATGGCCTTGCCTGATAGCAATGGGAGAGGAGGCCCTTGGTCCTGGGGAGGTTTGATACCCCAGCATAGGGGGATGCTGGAGTGGTGGGGGTGGGAGAGTGTGGGTGGGTTGGGTTGCACTTCCATATAGGCAAAGGGGAAGGGGAGGGCAGATGTGTTATAGGAGGTTGTTGAAGAGGGTCACCAGGAAGTGGGATATCATTTGAGATGTAAATGAATGGAATGATTAACACATATACACACACACATACACACACACACACACACACACACACACACACAGAGACAGAGAGAGAGAGAGAGAGAGAGAGAGAGAGAGAGAGAGAGAGAGAGAGAGAGAAGATGCTTACTTCTCTATGTGGGCTTTCAAGTGTTGGATTCTTACCCAAATCTTATCCCTCTTGTAGGGACGACACAATCATTTGGCACATGTAGCAGCTTGCTTTGATATGTGTTACAGTGGGCTACATGCTTATACTTGACTTTGATTTTAGGAGTAACTTTCCTCTTAGATTTGTGTTAAACTGAACTGAGGCAGGGATAAACATACTTGAGAGTATAAAGTGAAAAATTTAAAGACAAATCAAGTAAGCCAAACTGTCAAATGATACTGAAAGGAGAATGAGAATGGACAAAGGATGAATTGTGATGGGAGAAGGTGTTTAATGAACTATTTTGTATGTGTATATTTCATAAATATGTGCTTATGTCATATATGAGTGCAGAGGAAAATGTCATGGCACACATGGGGAGGCAGAAGACAGCACTGTGGATTGAACTCAGGTTGACAGGTTTTTGTTCTGTGTCATCTTTCTGGCTCTTAATTTCTAACCTCTTAGTACATACTTTTGAGAAAATAATATGGGAAAGGAAGACAAAGTACAAGATGATAAACAGTGTTAGACCTTGAAGAAGACATCTGAGTTAAGTACTAGAAAGGGTAAGGGTGATCTTAGTCACTGTGGAACCCAAAAATCAAACAAAGGACTTGAAGGATATAGGACAGAGTTTGGGGTCTTAATAAAGAAGATCAAGTGCAGAAGTAAGGTGGAGAGAGTGGGGGGCAGGGCATAGTTAGTGAAGGTGAGCCAGGGCTTGGACCTCTTTTTGTTTGTTGTTTGTTTGTTTAAGACAGGGTTTATTTGTGTAGTTTGGGCTGACCTGGAAATACTTCTGTAGACCAGGTTGGCTTCAAACTTACAGAGATCCACCTGCCTCAGCCTTCTGAGTTCTGGGATTAATATAATCTTAAAGTACATATGTTGTTTTCCTGTGTAGCTCAGCAGAAATGATGGGGTGTAGTAGAGGTCCAGAAGCAATGTATACATCTTACAATATGCCTGTAAATTTTTGAGTTTTCTTGCCTTTAAGAGCTGTGGTGCAATTCTCTTTGCTTAGTTATAGAGAACTTTAGGATATTTTCCTAACAAGTTCTCCCTGCCTCCAATAGAGATTCTGGTCACTGGAATTCAACTACTATGCTTTGAGGAATCCAGGCTGCTTGGAGAGAGAGCTATGGTTGTATGCTTAGGCTGAGCTTATGGATATATTAAGCAATAACTTGGCACATTATGAATGAACTACATGGAAAACAGGTCTACAGATTACCCAAGATAATGTCATCCAAAGTAGAGAAGTCTTCTCACTTATTTGTGAGGAAGAATGTTGACTTTTCTAGTTTTAAGGTGCTTCATCTATATACAGTAAAGGGAATTATATACAGTAAAGGGAAATGACAGTAAGGGTTAGCAACATAACCAGGGGAGATTCTTCTGTTTCTGTCAGTATGGTCTGGACAAGAAGCAAGAAAAATCTGTGTCTGAATTTTTGATCATCCATGTGGCTTTTAATAAATTACTCAACACTTCTAAACCGGATTTTTTTTCCCTATAAGTGAAGTGTGAATGATATACAGCTGATGTGGCTAGGAAATAATTTAAAACAAATAGCTCCAACATGGTAGTGATTTAAGTACCCATCCTTTTTATTATGAAGGACCTCTGGAAGTATGAGAGATAGTCTTCTCCTGGCTTTTTTTGGATGAAGATCTAGAACTTAAAGCTACTCCAGCACCATGCCTGCCTAGACACTGCCATGCTTCTGACCATAATGATACTGGAATCTGTAATGAACCTCAGAACCTGTAAGTCAGTGCCAAGTAAATGGTATCCTTTATAAGAGTTGTCTTAGCCTTGGTGTCTCTTCACAGCAATAGAAACCCTAACTAGTACAGACTGCTAGGATTATGGAAGTGTACCACTTTGAAATTTTTGATGTGGGTTCCAGGATTTAACTCAGGTTGACAGGCTTGCAAGTCAAGTTCCTTTACCCAGTGAGCCAACCCTCGTGCTTTCTCTTTTGAGAAGCTTCAGCTTCAGATGTTTCCTATCCTGTGTTCAACACCTGACGAGCATCCTTCTTGGTCTTGGACACAAAAGGAAGCCTTTGTAACAGTCCCCAGAGAGATGGATGCCAATCTCTAGAAACACTAAAGGACCCGGGTAGTCTGATTCATCCTCTCCTCTTATGTGCCCATGTCTTTGATATAACATTCGTTCATCTGCTATTGCTTCTGTGTAGTATATGCTGGCCTAGGAACGGTCTCCTCCTGAAATTCACACTCTTTGGTAGAGTACAGACAGCACATAGCAGTGCTGAGAGACAATTGACAGATAAACAAGTTCAGTTCTGCCAGAAAGAACATCTTAGCCAGCTGCAAGCTACAGACTTCTGCATTAGTAAAAGAAACTTAATGCAGGATATGAGAGGAAAAAAATATAATGGGTCTTGATGATTAGGTTTTTTTGCCCACTTATACCACGCTCATTCCAGAGGTACATATGTGACTTGGACTGCCAGTGATGACTTGGGTCACCTGTAATTTCCCAGATGTTACTAATGTCTACACTGTCTCTTTCTCTCCCTTGTTATAGCACCGCTGATCTTTCAGAGTTTGGGCTGAAATTCCATGAAGGACCCTGAAGGATTCTTCAGAAACCTGTGCTGCCCAGAATGTAGCCCAGGAGATAAGCAGCTCATTTCAGAATGTAAATGTCCTGCTTACTCTATAAAAGAACCCCTGCCCTAGAGAAGCAGTGCTGGCAGGCCAGACAACACTTACTGATGCAGATGATTTATATTCTGGTGTTGGCTCCCTGTCTTGTAACAGGCTGGGGACAATTTATGGACAGGTGTTTATCAAAGCCCCACTCTGACTGGCACTGTTCTGCAGTGTCAATTGCAAATTCAGGATCTGTGATACTGGACTGAGCCTGTAGACATGCTATCTTTAGCCAGCACATGAACACTTATCAGCATTTTAACAATGGGGGTTTGCTTAAAATCCCATGTTACCAACCTCTCTCCATTAATCCTTTATTTTGGTGCCTTAAGCATCTGCTGACAGGGTTGGTTCCAGATTTCTACATAGTAACAATCAGTGGAAATGATAGTGACAGATTTTGTGATTCAGGACATGAACTTACAAGAAACTCAAGGGACAAACTGAACACATTCTGCTCATTTGTGTCTTTACCTGCTGGCTCCTGAGCCATTTGTCCTAAGGATCAAGGATATCACTAAACAAGGAGGAGCTGAGCTCATCCCCAGAAGTGATAACCAGTTTGCCACACAACTGAGAGTAACCCTCCTACTCATTTCTTCCTCTCTATTAGAGCATAGAGGATTTCTCTCCCACCTTTACCATTATAAAGACATTCAAACTGGCCACTTACAACCAGCTAAGCCATTAGATGGAAGGGAGGATGTGGGGCCATGAAAGGCAGCCTATTTTGGCTGAGTGAGGCTTGCTCTGGAGACCCAGTAGACGTCTCTCCAAGGGACAGTGCCACGTTCCCAGAGACAGGTGTCTGCCACCACAGAGTCCCCAACTCCATAATTCTGTGACTATCAGTCACACAAACAAAGCCCCAAGCTCCAGACATTCTGGCTAGACTCCACCCCCCAGTTACCTGAAAATAGCCAGGTATGCTCTTCTCCATAGTTACCTGAAAACAAGATAGCCCATCCCAATATAAAAGGAGCTGCTTGGCCCCTCCTCGCTCTCTTTAAGCTCTCACCGTTCTTACTCTCATCTCTCATCTCTAGCCCTCCTTTTCTTCCCCTTCACCCCCTCTCTCCACGTGGACATGGCCAGCCTCTCTCTTTCTTTCTTCCTTCTCTCTTTGTCCCTGCATTTCTATAGTAAAGCTCTAAAAGCTCTAAAACCACAGACTGTCTCTGCTTAAATGATGGGATAGGCTTTCCCCTAAAGAGCTGTGTCTAACCTTGAGCAGGAAGGCCTTTTTGTGCTCCAGTCAGGGACTTGTCCACATAGAAACCACCCAATGCCCTGTCTCTCCCTGCCCTCTCCTCCCTTCGGCCCTGGGGATGACCGAACAGACCCCGGGGGGGGCATTTTGTTCTCAGCTCTTCCGAAGTGTCCAGTGATGTCATGGATGCCTGAGACTGAGAACCTGTTATCTCTGGCCTCAGTGAGGCCCAGAGACCTCAGACTACCCCTTGTCCACCCCCTGGCAGGCTGGGTTCAGTGACTTTCCACAGCCAGACACCCACCTGGGGCCATGTGGAAAGTGTGCGACAGTCCTCCCGAGTCTGCCTGCCCAGAGTACCAGAACTCTGACAGGACTCAGGTTTTCTCCCACTCCTTTTATTCCCCCTCACCCAGTGCCCTACAGGAGGAGACTCTCATTCTTTTCATTCTCAGCAAAATCTTAGTGAATAGTTCTGGCCTTGTGAGTACCCCTCCATCCCAAGCATCTAGAACCTAGATCTGTAGACCAGCAGGTTCAGAGGTCATTCCAGAGGGCCAGCCCTAAGTATTAAGCCATCTGAGATAACTTCTCAGAAATGTATTGCTATTAACACATTCAAGAGAGCAGAGTATATCAAAGGACCACTCGAAGTACCTTTGGGTTTCTGATGGTTCACTGATCTCCTTGACATGGAGTTTTTAATGTTACTGTTCCTTCTAATCATTTGGCATTTTACCAAATGGTGCTTGATTTGACATCTCTGAAAGCACAACACTGTCTGGTATGTCTTATTTTGTGAAGCTATTTCATGACAGTTGAAAGCCTTGCATAGATTTCTCCCTGTTGAATGTAGGAAGCTAATTAAAGCTGAAAGTCCTAAGTGAGTACAGTGATATATGGGACTTGATGGTGGGTAGTTTTTATCCAGCCCCACTTGGGTAAATGTCTGGAAGAACACCCTGATAAAAGGCAAATGCTTTGTCTGGGACACTCTGAGACCAGAACTTGACTGGAGGCTTCTTAATTTTATTTCTTGTTTTCTTTTCATATACATATATAATGTATATATTTGTTATTCGAGACAGGGTGTCTCTGTGTAGCCCTAGCTGTCCTGGAACTCACTTTGTAGACCAGGCCAGCCTCAATCTCAGAAATCCACCTGCCTCTGCCTTCTGAGTGCTGGGATTAAAAGCATGTGCCACCATGCCTGGCTTTCTTTTATATATTTATTTGCTATAAGATAAGAGTTGTTGTGTCCATAAATGAGAGGGGCAGGAGACCCGAGTGTCAGGTTAGCTACTCTTCAATCTAAAACCTCCCAAATTCACGATGCAGAGCAGGATGTTGATGGGAGAATGCAGGGACAACACGGTTTGAGAGCTGCATAGCCAAGAACTCTAATCAGACATATTGTCTTTAAGGACATACACATTTTAATTAATGTAAAGACCATATACTTTTAGGAAGAAAGTTTAGTTGATGACCATGTCACCCTGAACATGCCTGATACTGTATGAACTCAGAAGCTAAGCAGGGTTGGTTCTGGATAGTACTTAGATATAAAAAGGAGTAAAGAAATGGTAATTAAAGTGTTTTCACTAAATAGAAAATATCAGATAAACACTATAAGACAGAAGTTCTACAAATTAAGGACTGCTTAAACATTGAGTCCCAGTAAATCCTTGGCATCAAGTGGTACCAGGTTCATTGGCTGTCAACCTGGCTGTATTTTGTGAGTACCAAAACTATTGTTTCTTACCTTTCTCTCACAAACTTCAATACAGTGCACTGAATGCCTTGTCTATGCAAAGCTCATGTTGATGTCTTATTTAGTTCATCTAATAAAAAGAGCAGAGAGTGCTTAGATAAGCATATGCTCTGAGTTTAGTTCTTTTTGAAATTTAGTAAAATTGATTCATAAGAATATTTAGCTCATATGCTGTACTGTGTAAATATGCTTCATGAAATTAATATTTCAAAAGATAAATGTGGGGAGGGCATTTAAAAAGTAAAATTATAAAAAGAATTCTGAAAATAATTGGGATCCTAACTTTTAGTGTATTGGGTTGTAAACTATGTACCAGGTTATCATTGATTTCTCCACATGGGATAGCAAGGTGAATTAAAAAAAAAAAACAAAAAACAAAAAAACTGAAGACATGTGACTACCTAGCACCTAGACATAGTTATAGAAGGTGATATAATAATTCAAAAGGAGAACAGTAACCATCAGTTTTGCCCAGCTGTAAAGCCTGGGTACAAGATATGCCCAGTGTACAATATGTCATGACAAAAATATCAAGGGAGTAACCAATCACTTCCTGATTGGACTTGAGGTCACAAAATGGAACTCATATTTGCTACTATTATTGTAGCCATTTGTGGCTAGATAGGTGGTAGGCCCTAGGAGATAGCTCAAGGGGAGGTCCCAAGGCCTGCCATTATTACTGAGACTATGGAGTGCTCACAAAAGAGATCTATCATAACTGCCCTCTGAAAGACCCAACAAGCAGCTGAAAGAGTCAGATGCAGGTATTTGCCCCCAACCAATGGACAGAAGCAGCTGAGCCCTGTTGTTGAATTGGTGAAGACTGAAAGAAGCTGAGGAGAAGGATGATCCTGTAGGAGGACCAGCAGTCTCAATTAATCTGGACTCCCAATGTCTCTCAAACACTGGAGCACCAAACAGATACCATACACCAGCTGATATTAAAGCCCCCAACACAAATACAGTAGAGCTCCAGGTCTGTTTTCATTTAGAGATGATGCACCTGACCTCAAGAAACTGGAGGCCCCAGGGAATTTCGAGGTCAGATGGGGAGAGGGATGGGGCATCCATGTGGAGGTTGGGTGGGGTGGGGAGGAGGTGTAGGATGTGGAGCAGTCAGAAAGTGGATAGAAGGGCAGGGAATGGAATATGGAGTGTAAAAAATAAATTAAAAATAAAATAAAATAAAAAACTAATTTAATATAAATTTTTTAAAAAAGAATACTCATTTATTATAAACATTTTACATATTCTATTTGCATTTGTTAAAAATTTGACCTTTTGAGACTGTCTCTCATTACCCAACCTAGGCTGGACTTGAACTCACTATGTAACTCATGTTGACCTCATATTGTTTAGCCTTCAATCTCAACATCCCAGGCTCTAGGATTATAAGGTGTGGACAAAAATGTTAACTCTCTACTTAGATTGGTTTTCTTGTGCTGTGCTGAACCTATGGCCTGTTCAAATCTCCGCTAGCACTCTACCCCTGGGACATTATCCTTAGCCCTCATTTTATTTTTATTTTGAGACAAAGTCTCACTAATTTACCTAGGCTAGCCTTGAGTTCACTCTTAGTCCAGTTAGATCTTGAACTTTTAAAAATTACCTTGTCTCAGCCTCATGAATATTTTGGATTTCAAGTTTGTGCCACCAGGCCTGGCTCTACTTCGATCCTTAATTTCTTGTTTAATACACTCACTTTAAGCCTCATTATAGTGATTGCATAGGTAGCTATAGGTCCTTCCTTTTATCCACATACTTTTACGAATGGCTACAACTTTATTTCATCAAGAAAAGAATCACCCGATAAATGGAAGAAACACAGGGTTCAAATTCAATTGCACACCGTCTTTGCTTGTCTTATGTCACTAACACATTGGATAGACAAGCCACATGGTTAAGCCAGTGACAAAGTGGCTTGTAGACTTTTCTTATTTTACTAGAGCAAAGCCACAGGGCAATACGAATATAGGGTAAAGAATTAGAAGCAATGATTGACCAAGGGGAGAAAGGTTTCAGAAGGTAGAAAGGAGAAACTTATCTGAAATATTTGAAACTTAACAAGGCAGTGACAGCTTAACCTCAAATATCTCATCAATAATTAACACTCTGTGCCAATATCTTATTATAGTTAGGAAATATTTTTCCTGTAAAATAAGTTTTGTAGAATATAATACGCTAAAATGTTTTGAATTTTCTTTGTCAGCTCATGGGTTTTGCTCCAGTTCCCCCCCTTTAAAAATTCTCTATACATCTATGTGCTTGTATATGTGTGCATGCTATATGTTTGCATGGCTTTGCCTGTGTGTCCCAATGGGTGCATGATGGTCAGAGGAAGATATGCAAGAATTGATCATTCCTTCTACCATATGGGTTCAGGCTATGAAGCTCAGGTTGTCAGGATCTTTGGCAAGTGCTTTCACCTGCCAATCCATCTTGGTAGTCCCCAATTCCTGTCATTATACATTTGGGAAGCCAATCTCTATCTCCTGTCACTGTACTACAATTGGAGGATATGTGGTACTTCTCCCTCTCTTGATTTTATAATTTTATGGACCCCTTTTAGTTATATTTCCATGGGTTATAGTGTTTCAGGGATAGGAAATGTCTTTTGAAAACTGAACAAAATTAAGTATGCTGCTGTAGGCTAATATGTACTCTTAATTACAAAAGTGATTTTTAGTCTGAACTATAGTAATTCATGTTATAGAAATGGAGAACTTTGCCTTGATTGTAATAGGCTACAAAGAAAAGAGCTGTGAGCACCCCATTGTTTTCCTTTCCATCTGAGATTTCAGAATGCAGACATTGCTTTTCCTGCTGCTCTCTTCAGTGACAGGCCATCCTTTCAACACTGTCACTTTGTGATCTGGGAACTGTGACAGTCACAAAATCACTTTGATACACTGAGTATTTCAGCATTGGCAACCATTTATCAGATGACCTGGCTTGAAATGAGTTTTAAAACTGGAAGCACTGTGGAGGCATTTGGTTGTTTCAGGTGACTCCTGTCTGTCTGTCTTCCTTGGTTGAGCATGTTGTGAATCTCTGCACAGAGCACATGTGCTTGAGAGAGACACAGCTCTCTGTCTAGGCTCTCCTTCTATCCTATTGGCCACTTTCTTTTCGGTTATCACCATGTTCACAAGCAAATGTAATGCCAGGGAAGAAATTCATCATGTTCCTAAGGAGCCATCAGTATTAGAGGTGTCGAGTAGATTAAAAAAAAAAACCAACCAACCAACCAAACAAACAAACAGAAAAAACCAAGGAGGCAGGCAGAAAAATAACAAAAGACAGAGACCTAGTGCAGAGTAAAATAGGCAGGGAGGAAATAAACAAAGACAGAGATGTAGTATGCTTAAGTACGAAAGTGCTGGAAGCCAGCTGAATTGAACAGCTCCCATTGGATTGGCATTGGTCCCAATTTCTAACTCCGAATACTTTTCTTTACTACCCATGCACATTCCTGCTCAAAGCCTGTCTTCAGCTGGAGAATCTGAGCCAAATGCAAGTGACTTAGTATACTCCATCTTGAGATTCCATGTGCTTAGTGGTTCATCTCACCCTTCCTGAAAATACTGTGTATAAAGTGTATAGATAATTCCCGGAGGAGAAGAAAATCATGGCAATAAATTGTACTCTGAATATTTTCATGGAAATAAAAAGTACCAAAGCTTTCTAGACACAGCATACAAATCACTTTTATAAATGCCTGGTATCCAGAAAATAAAAATGGATTCCTTAAGGTAATATGAATGCAAGAGACAACATGTGAGTCAGGCTCTTGAACCCTGAGCCATGCTCTTTATTCAGAAACTTACTTTTGTATGGCCCCATTGAACCATTTCAAAATTGTTTGCTTGTAAGAATGAATGAGGGGCATGTTGTCAGTACTTTATGTGGCATCAGTGGGGTTAACAAATTCTCTCAGCATTCAGGCATTTTAGTGAACCTATTTAGTCCTTCATTTAACAATATTTAATACCGTCTGTGTATGTTCTGTCTATTATGAAGCAAGCACAGAGGGCCAATAATATTTTTATGCATTCTCATCAAGAGTGAAATTGTAAGGTCCATAAATAGCCTGATGGAAGGGGATGATGAACACTTGGCTCACAAATCACATTTGCTCAGCTGGAAGAGCAGAGTAGCTCTGGACAGGAATCCTTCTCTGTTAAGCTCTCGGGGAGCCACCTGGCAAGAGAGCAGAACATATACAGAACCTGCCATTTGTGTTTGTTCTTGTTAAAGGCTTATGGTGACAGAGGAACGTTTGACTTTCCTGGTTTACTTTTTGCATATATTGAGTATTAATAGTTGCTATCAAACACTTAGTAAAGTGCTAAGAATGGGTGTACCTCAGTACCTGATTTCAAGACACCATGAAGACACCAAAACCTATAGATGCCTAGATGCCCCGAGTCTTTTTGTATATCTTTTTGCATATCACCTATATATACTCTCATGCATATTTAAACTCACATAGACATTACTTATAATATCTAATAGAGGTTATCTACATAGTTATTGCTCAGAGAATCACAACTTTTAAAATAGCCTTTATCTGAACAGTATAGACACATTTTCCCCCAGACATTTTAAGTCTATGAATTTGTTGGATCCACAAATAGATGCTAGCTTTCCTATAACTATGGCAAAATACTTAAGAAAAAAATTCAGGAAAAAAAAAAGGTTTATTTTGGCTCCTGGTTTCAGCACACAGCCTACTGGCTCTGTTCTTCCTGGCCTTTTTGAGGTTGAATATTTGGAGCATGTGAGAGCTGAGCTGCTTGCCAGAAGTAGCAAGAAAGCAGAAAGTAAGCAAGGGACTAGTGACAGGGAGCTCTCCAGCGCACAATCTAGAATACTTCTCCCAATGAGAAGTATCACCTGCAAGAAGCTCATTTAACTATGGATCCATAAATTCTATATTACAGAGGTATCCACATTTTGACAATACAATATGATTTTGTCATTTACAAATATGTTGGGCCACATGTATAACTATCCTAGGACAGCTAATAGGCCATGGGTTGGACATACATAGTCGGTTAATTGATGAGAATAATTGCCCCATACTCTACCTAACTTTCAATGGTTCTTCTGGCTAGGGGCCATGACTTTAGTGGAGTGTCCCTTTGGGGTTATTTCATATCCAAACTATAATACTACATATACCACCATTCATTTATCATGTATCATCCATTTATCATGTATTAGTGAGGCTCTGCTATATTACTTTTTCATTACTCCCAAGGAAGAATGTGACAGAGAGGTTATGTACAAAGTTTTCAAGTCACATGCTGCTTAGTGAGCATGTCATGGGTCAGGCTGTCAGGCTGGGCAAAAGTGCCTAAGAAAACAGTCTCTCTCTCTCCTGACATAAGAAATCTCTAAACACAATACAGAACAGGAAAAGCCTGGAAATAGTTTGGTTAGTCAAGACTAGAAATAGCCTGCTGCTGGGATTATGAAGTGGTAGAGCTACTTTGAAAATTACCTTCTAGAAGTTTATCAAGAGTCATGCATTGACTTCTTTCTTAGATAGTTTATTCAAGAGAACTAAAAACTCATGTTCACCCAAAAAGCTTATACAGAAATGTTCATGGAAATATTATTCATATGAGCCAAATGACAGAAGCAACTAATGTTTGGATACCTAACTACTTATATGTGGATACCTAAAATGTGGTATATTTCTAGGGTTGAACATGACTAAGACATGAAAAAATGAAGCATTAATATGTGCTAGAAAATGAATGAACACTGAAAACATACAAAGAAAATATATTACAAATGACCACATTATCTGATGTGAGCCATCTAGAACATACAAATCTATGACTAAAGACAGTAGGTTATAGTTGTTTAGCATTATTGAAGTACAGGAATATTCTTGTGGAAGTAGGAAGTGACATCCAATGTGTACAAGGCTCTTGGGTTGTTGGAAATATCCTAAAATTGATTATAGTTATAATGGTGAATTAACAATCTATGGATTATACTTCAAGCAAGGTGCTCTATTCTCTTTTAATAAGGTCTTGATTGCATGTTTCTTCTTTGTTCATGAAACTATTTCTGATAGTACTTACTTTTGGGCAATATATCTGTGTGCCCCTTGCTGTACTGTGTGTTGTTACTTTCCTGCCAAGACCAAGGATGAATCTTATATCATGCCTGATCTTTATTACATCCTCTTTTTGATAGGAATTATATTGGGAAGCAGAATTCATTCCATAGCATTGAGAATTTGCATATTAGGAGAGTTGAGAGCCTAAAAAGAGGAAGATGTGACTATTTCTTCCCTGTCACAAGAACCCTGTCAGCATTTTATCCATGGGAATCTGGCCACATCGTTTGCTGTTAGTAGCTCATCTAGTCATGGCTGAGTAAGCCTGTTGATGACTTTTCTCTACCCAGAGCTTTCCATAGTTCTACTTCTACTAGATGTATGAGATGGCTAGATCTATTAGATCTACTAGAGATGGCTTCTACTAGAAGAATGGACCAGTTAATTCATAAGAGTTATATCACCAATGATCCTTTAACTGATCCATATACAACATAGGTTTATATACAGACCATGATGTGAATGTATATTGTGAAAGTACATTAAGGAGAGAGAGATGAGAAAGGGAAGAGGGAGAAAAAGGAGAGAAAGTGAGGAGAAAGAATATGTTCTATTAGAGTACACATGGCACTGATTCTAGCTAGCTTGCTTGCTTATTTATTTATTTATTTGTTTGGTTTTTTGAGACAGTGTTTCTCTGTGTAGCCATGACTCTCCTTGAACTCACTTTGTTGATGAGACTGGCCTTGAACTCAGCCATCTGTCTGCCACCGGCTCCAAAGTCTTGGGATTAAAGGCACTGTCACCTGGCTGCTACTAGTATTTTGAAGCACTGAAAAACAATAAGGATTTTGAACTAATGTTGATTCAGGTTGTGTTGCGTTGTATCGTCTTTTCAAAGTGCTGCTGTTTGAAACAGGAAGCATTGTATTTACACATTTGTTTTGATATGTTTGCCAAAATTTTGGTAGCTTCTTTACAAAAAATGTTTGTCTCCAGCACCCCCCCACACACAATAAAAAGAATGTTTATGCATATGTGTGTCCTGAAATAATGAGGTCCCATAGATTTTGTTCCTAGGAAAATCTAGCCAAATATCCAGAATCCTATGTTGACTCTCCAATTAAATTTGTTTCTAAAGTTCCATTTTACAAGCATAACTTAAATTACATTTTCTGTACTGTTTCCTGGAATCATATACTCCAAGTAGGAGGGCCACCGTAATTATACCTGTGTCCTTGAACAAGAGAAACAGCAGCAATGAGAACTACAAAAATGTCAACCCTGTGGGATAGCAAAGCAGCTGCCCATTTGATAGTCAGTATTAAATTTATCCCACGCATTTCCTTGAAGCTCATTAAGGTTGAAGATCAGTTGCAAACTCAAATGAAGCATCTGGTTTGGGGAGTTGGTGCTCATAACAGCGAAAGGTTTGCCAAAGATAATAGGGTCCAGTATTTTTACTTTGAATTAGACCCATTTTCTTATGTGACACTGAAAACTTAAAAGCAACTAGATCTCAGAGAATGATGGAACCCAGAGAGTATCTTCTCAGTGGTAATATATGCTCATCTTTTATTATTTTTAAATAACAATCCTAAAGATCTAATCACAAAGAGGTTGGTATTTTATTGTTTTAAAACACTGGATACTAGTGTTGGAATGTCTATATGACCTCATGTTGAAAATATATTTTATTCCATCCTCCAAATTATTGGTTATATATTTTCTTTCTGGGTCCATGTTATGTAAATTATGCACATGTGACATAATATGAGATACAATAATTATGTATCACTTGTCTGTGTTTCAGAGATATGAAAACTTAGACCCGAGTGGTTAAATAACTTCTTCAAGGTCACACCAAGTATGTATTATAGCCAAGAGGCTCTTGACACCAACACTGTCTCTTGATGCTTACAGTGCCCCAAATAGATGTGAGAAATAGACCTACACGTGTACCAAATGGTTATCTGTGGGTGACTGAGAATTCATCCTTCTAAATGTAGGGTTCCTGTTAATCAGTGATGGAGACAACAGCATAACTCAAGACTGTGTTGACAGCCTTGGAAGTTAAGTCAACAGCAAATCCAAAGAATCCAGTTGCAACAAAAACAAATAAAGGACATGGATATAAATGGCTATAATAAGTTTTGAAAAGCCCTGCATCATGAATCACCAAAAAAAAAAAAAAACTCAAATGAAACAACAAACATATTTCTTTTCATTTTCAAAATGACAAAGATTATTGTAAAAAGAGATGATAGGGCTACTGTTTTCTTCCCCATCTGTGCTGATACTTTTAAAACTTCATGGTTTCTTTAGATATAATAAATTTTATTTTAGAGTGAGATTGTATTTACAGAAAAGTTTCAGGCATTTTTTCAGAGTCCCTAAGTGTCCTCTTTTGTTTTTCTCCATCATCACTTGATGACTTTGTCATGGCTCTGAAGCCAGTGTTGAAACACAATTATTAATTAAAGTCTGTGCCTTTGGGCTTTCCTTAGTTTTACCTCATCCTCTTGTTTTTCAGGATCTATATAGATTTTTAGTTATTAGGCCTTCTCAGTCTGTCATAGATTTTAAGATCTTAAAAATGATGAACAATGATCTGATATTTTGAAGAATGTTGTTTAGTTGGGCTGTAGTTTTGCCAAGTTGTGGAGTGGCTTCAGGCTGTCAGAGTGAGAGGAAACAGATAAATATTACATACAGGAATCTAGAAGGAACCACACAGTAGTGGATGAGCATTAAAGACTTAAGTAAGAAGTTCCATTATCAATACAGATGTGGATACAGGGAGACAGAGAGGTACGATAAGAACTCCCATTAAAAATACAAATGCAGATGGGGTAGACAGAGTACATATTGCAGATAAACAGATGTGCATGAATCAGCTTGTACTTGCATATTTCCCAACTCTGCCTCCTGAGAGGATGGAGAAGTAACAGCACTCTTGGAGCATCCAGCGCATCTCACTATCTCCTCTAATATCATTCTCTAGCAAAAAGACCAAGAGCTCCTTAAAGGAATAGCTAAGATTTGGATTAGGACAGGAAATGCACAAGATCTTTGAGGATCTTATAGAGTGAGGACTTAAAAGTGGAAATACTTTGAAAAAATTATAGAACATATCAGACTGAGACGAATTAGCGTGAAAGCCCTCCAAATGGTCAGGGATAGGGCAGTTCCACAAAATTAATAATAAATTAATTGATTATAAACCAAAGACTAAAATAAATATTCATTAGTCTGTGCTGATTAAAGTAGGGAATCAAACTGAACATTTCTATAGAAAGCTGCAATAGGATTTTTTTTTTAAGATTTATTTAATGTTCTATGAGCATCCTGTTACTGACACACCAGAAGGGGGCATCAGATCCAATTACAGATGGTTGTGAGCCACCATGTGGTTACTGAGAATTGAACTCATGACCTCTGGAAGAGCAGACAGTGCTCTTAACCACTGAGCCATCTCTAACCTCCAGCAATAGGATTCTTGATACGTAGCAGAACTCTCAATACTAGGCCCTGGAGATTTGGACTGAGTTATCAGGATCAGTGCAGGAAACTTTACCCCCCAAAATCAGGTCAAACCACAAGGAGG
The DNA here is from genome assembly GCF_900095145.1 of Mus pahari. Classification (NCBI taxonomy): domain Eukaryota; kingdom Metazoa; phylum Chordata; class Mammalia; order Rodentia; family Muridae; genus Mus; species Mus pahari. Next base: position 80,951,202 of record NC_034594.1, on the reverse strand, counting down.
AGAATGACCCATGATACCCCATGGGGATCTAGATTATTAATTACAGAGCATACAGAGAAGGTCTCTGGGGCCACCCAGACCAATGTGGGAGAACATTAAGAGGAAAGGGGCCATAGTCACTGGAACATAGGTAAACCTGAGATGCTATCAGTTGACTAGAGACTCCCTTTTGTAGCTGGTCTTTAATACTTTATGGGTTCTTGTTTTTCCTTTCCTTAATCCCACTGGTTCTACCCCTAACTTTAGATAGGAGAGAAACAAGGATAGATGGGGACAAGAGAAGAGATAAGATAGAAAAAGGATAGAGGGGAAAGCGATCCCTGAACCTAATCTATTTCCTTTTGTTTCTTTCTTGGCCACGGCCACTATCAAACTGCAACCAATCTTCCTAAATGACCAACAACTACCCACCTCACCTCTTGGAGCCCTAGCATTTATGTGCCTTCTGAAAAGTTCTTAGAATTCCAACCTTCACATAACCACAGACATTATCTCCTGCTGGCAAAACCATGCTTCTGCTCTAGTGTAAAGCAAATCATAGTCAGCCGCTGGGGACAGTCCAAAGTAGCCCCACATCCCTGAAACTGAGATTAAAATGAAAGCATATTCTTATAATATTTCCATGTTTATTACGAAACCAAAATTCCAGAAATCTGAAGGTAGTCACTACACCCTTTCATACATCTCATACCCACCACGGTCCTTTGGGTGAAGGAAGCCTCAGAAGCAAGCTACCTTCCTTTAATTCCTTGAAGGAGACTGGAAAGAAGCTCCCTTCCTTGAGCTTTCCATGTTTTAGTTGAGATCCGCATCTCTGTCACTCTTACTGCATCTGATAGCACTTGGGGCTCTCTGTTGGAGTGCAAATTTGAAGAGTAGGATGAGTCTTCATTATTCTTTCTGTGATACCCTCTCCCACAATTTCCCATCACCATACTGGAAACGAAGCAGGTACTCCTCTGCTTTGAATATAAGGCTGGTATATTGATACATTTCTACTCAACTTCAATGTCATTCAAATTTTATTTTATGTTGAGAGGCTATCTTGACAGATTTTTTTTTTTTTTATATTTTCCCTTGCAAGCCAGAGAGCTGGAGCGAAGTTTGAGATCACTCAGGTATACATTGTCTATAGTGTGATCCATGGGCCAAGGCAGGTATGACTTGGGCACTGGTGCTGTAAAGAAGTGCAGAGATGGAGAGCATTTGGAGACTTTTATGGTATTTTGACACCGCTATAGCATCCATTTGCATGATCCATTTTTCTAGCATTTTATATGTATGGTATTACATTACATACATGAAATTGTGGTGCTATTTCCAACCTTTTCAGAGAAGCAAGACAGCACTGTGGGGAAGCTACAGTCTCTAGAGTTGGGCTATCCTGGGAATCTTCCTTTCTCTGCTTTTAAGGCAGGTGATCTTGGAAAATTAACTTCCATTCCTCAGCTTTATCATTTGTAAAGTAGTCTAGAACGATGGCAGTATTTCTGTGGCTATTCATTAGCATCATATTTGAAAGAGAATGGTTGTCTATGCATGGCATTTTTGGGCCATTATCCTTTTTACTGAAAACTGGATTTAGATAGTAGAGATGGCTACCTGAGGTTGCAGAGCTTCTCATAGACTTGCCGTGTCTACTCCTCCTCTCTCTATCTCAAGCCCGTCCTTCCATCAATAGTAATATAATATTCTAATTCTTGCCCACTCACTGTCTGCTTTGCTCTCACCATGCTCTGCTCTGTGCCTCACTTATATTGTTGCTTCTTAAGACACATTTAAGTCACGGTGGCCTCAGTAGGGTTCTCTCAAGGAACCATTTTGCTTTGTTCTTTTGGGGTTGCATGCCCCTACTGGAGTTACCAGAAAGAACACCAGAGTTAGAAGACACCCTGACCACGAGCTGACTTGCTGTTCATGAAGACCACCAGGATACATGGGAACACCATAGAGAAGATGAGCAGTGACTGCCAGTGTTTAATAAAACAATGATCATCTTCTCTGAAAAGAAAATGTATCATACATGTATTTCTTATGCAGGTCATTAAGTCAGTCCTTCTGGGATATGACCTATCATGGAAAGGCCGCCAGTGTCAGACACACTGCAGCTGTTAAAGCTATTGTCAGACTCTATCTATATGAAGAAAAAGAGCCACCTGCAAACCTAGAGTTGGAAAACCTTCCTTGTGTTTGGCTGAAAAGCAAGAGAGCAAATAACTTAAATAACAGCTCTCTTGCCAGTGTGCTGGGCATATTAAAAAATTCTGTATTTTTGAGAAGATAAAGAATGCTATTTTCCACAAATAATTCCTCTCCTTGCCTTGGGCTTTGAAAAACCATTTTCAAGCTCTTTTCTAAATTTAATGTCCTTTGCCCTCTTGTATGCCATACTGTATTTCTTACAACATGATTTAATGAGAGTGTATTGTGCACTGGGCCCTGTTCTGAGAGCTTTATGTATGTTGTTAACTCAGTTAATCTTTACAGCACCCTGGGAAGGGCATTCTTTATTCCCATTTTAGATGTGACCGAAAAGAAAAAGGGAGTGCTGGGCTAAATATGCTCTTGGTGAGCTTTCTTTGAGGTCTCCATATCACTACTACCCTAGGAGAGGTGGCAAAAGATACCCTCAGAAACATCCAAGCCTGTGCCATTTACCTGCCAATAACAATTTTTCTCCTGCTTGTGTCAGTCTCCTGCCAAGCTCCTACTGTCCTGGGCTCTACTGCGAGATTCTGGAGAGCAATGAGAATGTCCTGAAAGTTCTCATCGCCACCATACTTATCTTTGTCTCAAAACCATGTATGAATAATAAAGTCAGTTAAATTGTAAATACAGACTATATGGTCAGACACAGAAGCTCTAAGATGCAAGCCTTCCCTGGGTAACACAATTTTCAGCTTTGTCCTGCATTTTAAGAAGCAGGGAGATAAGGCTATCCATAGAGCTAGAGAATATAAACAGTCAGCCTCCTGTATTTGTAGGCCTCACATCCATGAATTTAACCAACTGGGGTGCAGAAACGTTTAGGAAAGAATTGTCTCTGTTGTGAAAAGATTGATTTTGCAATCATCATTCCCTAAGCAACAGGGTATAACAACTTTCCGTATCTTTATATTATACTGTTTTATAATTAATCTAGGGATGATTTAACTGTATCAAAGTATGAGTGTAGGGCATGTGCCAATTTGGAACATTTGCATATTAGGAACATTTGTGGAATTTGTTATCCTTAGGAGTCCTGCAGCCACTCCTCCATGGGTGTTGGATAATGAAAGATCATAGGCATGTATACATGTTTGCTCTCATACGTGTAGCCAGTTTTCATGACTGCTGAGTTAGCAGAGATACATTGAAAATGCAGGAGCTTTAGTTGTTGACTCACTCATCAATTCTGCATGTGATAAAAATAGGGCTGAGAATGTTGAGGAATTCCCTGAAAATGTGAGTGAAATGGGTTCAGGGCCAAACTTCGGTATCATTTTCTTTTTAATGTTAAAAAGAAAGACTATGAGGAGAGAGAAGCTTTATGTGATTTAAAATTATATATGTAGAGGAGAAGCTTTTACATTAGGTTAGATTCCAATATTAACCCAGTGATGCTATGAAGGCTACCTGAAAGCAAATGTCAAAAAGAATATGCATTCTGGGAAATGCTTTTTCACAGATGATATTAACTAATCCTAAATCAATGCTTTGTGACATTAAATAAAATCAGTATATACAAAAGTCTAGATGGATGAGATCTCAGAAGAATAGTCACTGCATATTTTATAAGTTTCCATAATATGATGGATATTATATTGATTGAGAAGGGCAGAGGGTCTAACCTAGTTCAAATTAAGTTGAATTTAGACACAGAGACTGCTCAGGGCTACTGTATTTCCCTTTGTCTGAAGAGATAAGGACTTTTGGGTTAAGTTGCCCTTCCAGGGCAATTACTGAAGGTGAATTCAGTGTTTTTAATATCCCATAAGCTAAACAAAAGACACCTTTGCATATATCCCAGTTTGCAATTGTATTTGTAGGTTGTCGTGGCGATGGTATTTTGATGACTAGAGAACAACAAAACTGAAAAGAGGGCATGCTTGCTACAGAATGGGAGGAAGACAAAGTTTGGAATAATTCAAATCTCTAAAAAGAAAATAAGATTGTTATCTATGTTTATATACTAAATCATTTAATTAATTTTGATAATTAAACTATAAAGCCCTGTCATCTTGAAGGAATTTAAATTTATTAATTGAAACATACACAACCTATTTTCTAGCATTTGTAACTAAGATACAGATAACTTGTATTAAACTTAGACTTACAGAATTAGATAGCAAAGGCTTGAATTTTTTGGATTTATGTGGAAATGCATATAGAAAGGAACTGGGGAATAGGAGTTTGAGATATATCATCATCAAACAGTGGTTCACTCCTCTTTACAGCATAACTCCTGTTTCTACATGTATTATTTCAAGTAATATCAGGACAGAGGAGAGTGGGGTGAAATGACAGAGAATTAAAGAAGCTAGAAAGCAACTTAAAAATATACAAGAGTTGGCCTTTCACCTGCAAGTTGCCAATGGTTTCCCTACAGCTGTTTTGGGCACAACAATTCTTGAAACAGAAATGAAACATATATTAATTATACCATCATTAAGCTTGTGAAGAAAATCACTTTTCCCCCTGTGGAGTTAGGAAGCCATTCATGTTAATTACCAGTAAGTTCCATGGTTTTTAAAAATGACTACCATGTTAATGATTAAGGTCATGAACAAATGACCTTAATCCAACATTAATCTCAAATCAATATCTCCTCTTGTTAGTGCAGATAAAAAAAGAGAGTGCATGTCACTGTGTATAGGTTTTTGAAGTGTATCTGAGAAAATGAGCTAATCTGATGGTATGCCTGCTGTTGGAAATGGAGTTTGTGATTATTTACATGAGTCCACTGAGTTCACTTTCACACTGGCACTGAATGAATAAACCTCAGATTTTCCGGAGGAATCGGAATTGATTCTGTGACCACATGCTCTTTCAATGAAGCAACAGCACACCGTAGTTTATATTTATGAAATATTTAACCATTTACTGGTATAGCTATCTGTTTTATAGTTAGGTTGCATGACTACACAATGAAACTTTCAAGGGCGATTGCCAGGAACTTAGGCCTCCAGCCATGGGTTTCCCTTTTGGACTATGAAAGGAGGAATGGTGTCTCCAGTGAGAATGCTGAATTTGCTAACACAATAAGAGAGAATATTGTGAACTTCATTATGTGAAATTTATCTTCATGGTCCATATATTAAGTTACACTATTTTATATATTTTATGTTTATTGCAGTATTCTTGCCACGTTCTCTGTTTCCTTGACTTCTTTCATTTATTTATACAATAATACTTGAAAAGCTTTAAGCATCTCAGGCTTTGCAGCAGACTGAGCTAACCTAACACTTTGAATATTTTTTATAAGATGCCATTTTATTAAATTTACTATCCTTAAAAGGTGATCAAGTATACAATGCCAAGTTGAATAATTGGTTAGATATGTAAATTAGGAAAGACCATGTCTTGCCCCTTGAACTTCAAAATTATGGTTTGCAAGATTTCAGAATGGATTACTCCACAGGAGTTATGCAACACTTAACAAGGAGCCAGCTTTAACATTGTGACTCCTCACCAGACTGTAAGCAGCTAGGAGGTGATGTGCTGTTCTATGACATCCTGTTTCTCAAAACAGACCCAGCACCCTGAAAACATTTAATAAATCTTAAAAAAAAATACATAGACTATCCAAAACAATGCAAACAAGTGTTAATTTTTATTTTGATGTTTAGATTACTGACTTGGCAGACTAAAAGATAAAATACATTAAAAGTGTCCCTGGATTTCAAAAGGCTACTGATCAGATTTGCCTACAATAATTTTGTCTGGGCAACAGTTGTATTATGCCACAGTGTAGTTAAGCGAGAGCCTGGATATAAGTGATACTCAGAAATATTGGCTGAAAAAAAACTAATGAAGACAAAATTAGGTAGAATGTCTGTAGATCTTCCCTTCTCTCCCTGTTCCTCAGTATTCACTTCCCCAGGCTCATCTCCAGGTCTGCAACATGACACCTGCTACAGCCTTTCTTCCCTCTTTACTCACTTCTCCTGTGACTCCCACAGACCTTTCCCATTTCCCCTCCCTCCCCTCAACTCCCTGTTGCTTTATCTCTGCCCCAACTCCCTGTTAACCAAAGCACCACTCCTGAGAAGAAAGCAGGTATGCTGTGTGTAGATGGTCCCCTCTCTTTCTGTTCTAGATCCTCCCCGTCCATCATATACCCAGCTCTATAGCAGACCATCAGTGGTGACCACTCTTTACTGCTTTGATCATTCCAAAGACACTAAATAAGCAGATCCTTGTTGAACACTCCACTCTCCTCCTTCTGTGGAACCCCTTACACCTCTAATTTATTTACATTCCTAAGTATCAGTTTCCCATATCAGAAACACAAACACGTGTTAACTGGAACCCTCAGTGGCCACAACTAGCAAGTCCAAATAAAATTTCCTTCCAGGCAACATACAGGACCCACACTCTCCAAAAATCCAGAGAGGAAACAGAAACCAAGGAACAAAACACTTAGCCAATGAGGACAAATCCAGAGTAAGTACCTAGGCCTATAATCAACCCAGTCCCAGATGCCTAGAAACCAGAGTGCAAACAAAATCAGTAACAGCCGGTGCCATAAGTCCCCACTAAAGCCCAGCCATCCTACCATAGCGTGTGCTGAATACTCCCAAGTAGCTGAAGCCAAAGAAAAAGACCTGAAAACTGCCTGTGTGAAGATGATAGAGCTCCTTAAAGAGGAAATTAATAAATCCCTTAAAGAAATCCAGGAAAACACAAACAGTGTAAGAAAATAAAGAAAGCTGTTCAAGACATGAAACTTTTGGAAACCAAAGCAATACAGAAAACAGGGAACTCTGGAAATGAAAAAATTTAGGAATTTGAATAGGATCTAGAGAAGCAAGCTTGATAAATAAAACATCAGAGATGGAGGAGAGAATCTCAGACATTGAAGATACAGTAGAAGAAAAGGATACTTTGGTTAAAGAAAATGTTAAATTCAAAAAAACTCCTGACTCAAAATATCCAGAAAATCTGGGACACTATGAAAAGGCCAAACTTAAAAGGAAGGAGAAGAAACTCAGGACAAAGGCCCCAAAATTGTTTTCAATAAAACCATAGAAGCTTTTCCTAATTTGAAGGAGCTGCCTGTAAAGGTACTAGAAGCCTACAGAAAACCAAGCAGATTTGAACAAACACATATATTACATATACAGAACAAAGAAAACATTAAAAGCTACAAGGGAAAAAGACCAAGTACTTATAAAGACAGACCTATCAGAACTATTCTTGAGTGTCTCTAGCTGCATACGTAGCAGAAGATGGCCTAATCGGCCATCAATGGGAAGAGAGGCCCCTTGGTCTTGCAAACTTTATATGACCCAGCACAAGGGAACGCCTGGGCCAAGTAGTGGGAGTGGGTGGGTAGGGGAGCAGGGGTGGGGGGTCATAGGAAACTTTCGGGATAGCATTTGAAATGTAAATAAAGAAAATAATAATAAAAAAAAATAATAAAAAAAAAAGAACTATTCCTGACTTCTCAATGGAGACTAAAAGCCAAAATATCATGGGCAGGATATACTACAGATGCTGAGAGACCACAGATATCAGCCTAGACTACTAAACCCAGCAAAATTAGATGATAAAGCCAAATTTAAGTGGTGTCTGTCTTTAAGTCTAGCCTTACAGAGGGTACTAGAAGGAAACCTCTAACCCAAGGGAGTTAAATACAACCATGAAAACACAGAGAATAAATGATCTCACATGAGCAAAACCAAATGAAGGGAAGGATACACACACACACACACACACACACACACACACACACAGTCACACCAGCACCACCACCAGCACCACCACCTCTACCATCACCAACAACCATAACAATAACAAAATAATAGGAATCAACAACTATTAGTCATTAATAATTTTCAATATCAATGGTCTCATTTGCAAATAAAAAGAGTAGCAGAATGATGCAAAATATGTTTCACTCTTCTGCAGCATCCATTAAATATGCCTCAACACCATAGATAGACATTACCTCAGGGTAAAGGGATAAGAAAAAACAATCAAGTAAACAGACCTCAAAACCAAGCTGACACAGACATTTTAATATGCAACAAAGTAGACTTCAAACTGAAACTAATCAAAAGAGATGGAGAAGGACACTATATACTCATCAAAGGAAAAATCCACCTAGCTGTCATTTTAATTCCTTACATCTATGACCCAACACAGGGCACCCAAGTTTTAAACCATCACATCAGTCTGTGTCAGCTCCTCTGTTGGGCACAGCTGCCTCTGGGAGCAGAACACAGGGAGTTTGACTGCCCCTACCCCATGTGCTGCAGGGAGAGTCCTGGGCTAGCTGTAGGGCAGCAATGATACACTGCTCTGGGGCCTGGGAAAGTACAGTCTGAGATGTGAAAAAGTCTGACACGATGCTGAGGATTGGGGGGGGGGGATCCCCAGGCTTGTGACAAGGCTAGAGCTGTGGGGTTCTCAGACTCTTGGACATCCAAGCACCACTGGGAGTCCTGGAAAAGCCAAGAACTGAGTCAGGGGCTTGCAAGCTGGGGATAGTATCTGGCCTGGGCTCAGGAGGTTTGGAGGAAAGTGGATCTCCAGTTAGTCCCAGTGGTGATTGTTCTTAGCTTGGCAGAGGCAGGTTTGGTGGCAGTTGTGACTAGGAGTGGAGAGAGGCCTTCTACAGAAGAATGTCTGGGAAGGGAAGCTTATTGGCTAAGCCTTCTGGGCCTCTAGGTACCTCATTAGCATGGAGAACTCTGTTTTGGGCCTATGTGACCACAGGCCATCTTCTGCTACATATGCAGATAGAGGCACGAGCTCAGGGGGTACTGGTTAGTTCATATTGTTGTTCAATTTTCTTGTTTCTCTTGTTTTATGTCAGTATATGTAGTCAATATTAGTGAGAGTAACATGGGATACAGAGAAGGTATAGGCTTTTGTGTTTGGTTAAATATCCAGTAAACATCAGTTAGGTTTAACTGAAAAAAAAAAAAAAAAAAAAAAGAAAAAAAGAAAATTGAAATAACTCACTGCATCCTATCAGACCATCATGGATTAAAGCTGGATGTCAATAACAAAACTAGTGGAAAGCATACAAACACATGGAAACTAAGCAATTCTCTACTGAATAAAAATAGATCAAGAAAAATAAATTAAGGACTTTCTAGAACATAATAAAAATGAATTCAAAACATATGTGATACAATGAAAGTGGTGCTAAGAGGTAAGTTGGAAGCACTAAGTACCTACACAAAACAAAACAACAAAAGTGGAGAGATCTCATATTAGGAACAGCACACCTGAAAGCTCTAGAGCCAAAAGAAGAAAGCACACCCAAGAGGAGTAGACTGCTGGAAATAATCAAACTGAGGGCTGGAATGAATAAAATAGAAACAGAGAACAATACAAGAAATCAATGAAACAGAGTTGGTTCATCAAGAAAATTAAGATAGACAAACCCATCTCCACACTGATGAAAAGGCAGAGAGAGAATATTCAGATTAATAAAATTAGAAACACAAAGGGGGCTATAACAAGAGGCACTCAGGAAATCCAGAGAATCATAAGGACATACTTTAAAAATCTGTACTCTACCAAATTGGAAAGTCTTTAAAAAATGGATATTTTTTTCTCAGTAGGTACCACTTACTAAAGATAAGTCAGGATCAGTTAGGAAATTTAAATAGGCCTAAAGTCCTAGTGAAATAGAAGCAGTCATTAAAAGTTTCTTAGGAAAAAACAGCAAAAAAAAAAAAAGGAAAAGAAAGAAAAAAGATTGTTGATAAGGACTTATTTACCTTTATCACAGAATTCTACCAGACTTTCAAAGAAGAGTTAACGTCAATACTCCTCAAATCATTCCAGACAACAGAAACAGAAGAAACATTGCCCAATTTGTNAGTGAAATAGAAGCAGTCATTAAAAGTTTCTTAGAAAAAAAAAAAAAAAAAAAAAAAAAAAAAAAAAAAAAAAAAAAAAAAACCTCCAGGGCCAGATGTTTTTAGCACAGAATTCTACCAGACTTTCAAAGAAGAGTTAACGTCAATACTCCTCAAATCATTCCAGACAACAGAAACAGAAGAAACATTGCCCAATTTGTTTTACAAGGCCACAGTCAATGTGATACCCAGGCTACACAAAGACCCAACAAAGACATACATAATTCCCCTGTGAATCTTCAAAAATACTCACTAAAATACTTGCAAACCAAATCTAAGAACACTTCACAAAAGATTATTCATCATGGTCAAGCACTCTTCAATCCAGAGATACAAGGGTTGTTCAGTATATGACAATCAATAAATGTAGTCCATCATATAAGCAAACTGATAGAAAAAAAAACATTATCACCTCATTGGTTGTAGAAACAACACTCAATACCCCTTTATGATAAAAGTCCTAGAGATGTTAGAGATACAAAGGATATATCTAAACATAACAGTAAGCCTATGGCCAAGATCAAGTTAAAGGGAAAGAATCTCAAAGCAGTTCCACTAACATCAGTAACAAGAAACATATGTCCACTCCCACCATACCTACTCAACATTAGTACTTGAAATTACAGCTAGAGTAATATGACAACTGAAGGATTTTGAAAGGATACAGATTGGAAAGGAAGAAGACAACATTTATTTGCAGGTGATATTATGATATATATAGGTAACCCTAAAAATTCTACTGTGGAAGACCCATAGCTGATATATACCTTCAGCAAAGTTGTTAGATACATTAACACTCAGTAGCCCTTCTGTGTAAAAAAATGACGAATGGACTAAGAAATCAGTCAGGGAAATAATACATTTTACAATAGCCACAAATAATATATTTTGGAGTAACACTAACAAAGTCTGTGAAAACTTGTACTATAAACACTTCAAGTCTTTTAAGAAAGAAATTAAAGAAGGTATCAGAAGGAAAGATCTCCCATGGTCATGGATCAGTAGGATTAATATGGTAAAAACAGTCATCTGCTAAGCAATCTGCTAATTCAATGAAATCCCCCAATCAAAATCCCAACAGAATTCTTTACAGACCTTGAAAGGACAATTCTCAACTTCATATATTGAAAAATCAAAAATCCCAGGAGAGCTAAAACTATCCTGAACAATAAAACAAACAAACAAATAAACCACAAATCTTACTGGAGGTGTCATTGTCACTGATGATAAGTTATCCTGTAGAGTTTTATTACTAAAAACCACATTATATTGACACAAAAACAGCCATGATTATCAGTGGAATTGATTTGAAATGCCAGAGATAGGACTACACACCCATGAACATCTGATGCTTGAAAAAGAATCCAGAAATACACCCTGGACAAAAGACAGCTTCTTCAACAAATGGTCTTGGTCAAACTGGACAGCTAAATGTAGAAGAATCCTACTAGCTCTGTACTCATCACCTTGCACAAAACTCATATCCAGATGGATCAAAGACTGCATCACAGAGCCAGTCACACTACACCTGATAGAAGAGAATGTGGGGGATATCAATAGCACAGGCACTAAGATCAACTATTAATAAATAGGACCACATGAAACTGAAAAGCTTCTATAAGGCAAAGGACAAGGTAATTTGCACAAAGCAGCAGCCTACAGAATGGGAAAATACTTTTTAAAAATCAACTATGCATTTGATAGAGGGATAATATCCAGAATATATAAAGAATTCAGGCAACTAGCTGTGATGGGGATTTGATGTCCTCTTCTGGTGTGTCTGAAGACAATGACAGTGTACTCACATACATGAAATAAATAAATAAATAAATGATTTTTAAAAAAAGAAGTCAGTGCTCTACTATGCTCATAGCAGCCTTATTTATAATAGCCAGAAGCTGGAAAGAACCCAGATGTCCCTCAATAGAGGAATGGATACAAAAATTGTGGTACATTTACACAATGGAGTACTACTCAGCTATTAAAAA
>NC_034594.1:80936638-80938785 GCF_900095145.1 Mus pahari | reverse complement strand
GCTGCATATGTAACCAACTAGGCCATCATTGGGAAGAGAGGCCCCTTGGTCTTGCAAACTTTATATGACCCAGCACAGGGGAAGGCCAGGGCCAAGAAATGGGAGTGGGTGGGTAGGGGAGCAGGGGCAGAGGGAGGGTATAGGGAACTTTCAGGATAGCATTTGAAATGTAAATAAAAAAATATAATTAAAAAAAAAAAGAAGTCAGGAAACTACATATAAAAAAATAACCCAATTTAAAAATGGAGTGCAGATTTAAACAGAGAATTCTCTATAGAAGATTTTCTAATGTCTGAAAAATACTTAAAGAAATGTTCAACATCCTTAGCCATCAGGAAAATGTAAATCAAAACTTCTTTGAGAGTCTATCTTTCACCTGTTAGAATGGCTATGATCAGTTAAAAAAAAATGACAGCTTTTGCTGGTGAAAATGTAGAGCAACAGGAATACTCTTCCATTTTTGGTGAGAGTACAAACTTGTGTAGACACTATAAAAATCAATATTGTGGTTCTTCAGAACATTGGCAATTGATCTACCTTTGCCCCTGCCTTTGCCACTCTTGGATACCCAAAGGATACTTTACCTGCCCACAAGGCCACTTGCTCAGCCATGTTCATTGCTGCTCATTTCAGAAAAGGCAGACATGGATAAAGAAACTGTGGTACATTTACACAATGGAATAATACTCAGCTGTTAAAAATAATATCAGCAAACTTGCAGGCAGATGTATGGAAGTAGACAAAATCATCCTGAGTAATGAAACTCAGACTCATAATGTTAAATATATTATTAGAATATATATTCTATATTCTATATAATTCACTTATATATGGATACTACCCATTAAATTAATGATCATGAAGATACAATCTATAGCCCCAGGTAGGTTAGGTGTAGTGGAAGTGATTGGGGGAACATGTGGATATCTCTGGGAGGAGAAGGAGAGTAGATATTATGGATGGACTGGATACTCGTAGGGACACAAAAGGGAGGATCACATGGAGATAGAAAGGTAAGTAGGGTTGAGGATGGGAGTACAGGGAGAGACAGCTAGAACTGAGGAGCACTTGAGAAATAGTCTGGTAATCTTGTACAGTGGAAACTCTAAAATATATAAAAGTAAACCTGATGAGGTCTCCCAATAACAGGATGACAGAGTTACAACTGGCCAACTCTTGTCACCAAATGTGTCTTCCAATACAGGGACCGGTGTTACATTCAGTTGAGCTGTTTACCAAGGGGGTCTCATGGACATCCCTAAACATTCCAGACTGTTCCCAAGATAATGGGTTGCTCTCCATATGCTGATGGTGTAGCTTCACTGCAGAGGACAACACCCATACAACTCACTGAACATGAAAAACTCAAACTGGAGTCTACATAGAGCCTTCACACCTATATTCTAATGCCATTCATGTGGGAATGTAACATGTAGGCTACCAAAAGAGAAACTTAAACTCTAACCTAGCCTGAAAACTTTTGACCTACAATATGTCCTGTCTGTGAGATGTTCTAGGGCAATGGTGTGACACAGAACTTAGGGGAGTAGCCAATCAGCATCTGACTTGACTTAAGGTATACTCCACAAGATGAAACCTATACTTGACACTGCTTGGGTAACCAAGAACCAGAGACTAGGTAGCCCAAAGTCCTAGAGCAAACCCAAAGATTCCTAGTCTTTTTTCTTTTTTTTTAAAGTAGCAATAAATGACTCCTAAGTGATATCCTAGTGTACTCATAAATCAGAGCCTTATTACACAGAGCAGCAAAGCTTGGAACACACAGCTCTTAATGTGCTCTCTCCATTGATTCCCTCGCTCAGAGCTCAGGTAACCTTGCGGAAGAGGATATGGAAAGAGTGTAAGAGCCAGAGGGAATGGGGAACATTAGAACAAGGTCCCCTGAACTGACTGAACAAGGTTTATATGAACTCACAAAGATGAAAGCAGCAAGGTTGGAGCAAACAGAGGCTTGTAGCAGGTCCTCTGCATACAGTTTAGTATTTTTATGGCGTTCCTAACTCTGTGGGTCAGTGGGTCTCTGATTCTTGTGCGCGTGCTTGGGACACTTTTTCTTGTGTTGGATTACTTTGTCCAGGCTTAATGTGATAGTTTCATTCCTCTTCCTCCTCCTCCTCCTCCTCCTC
>NC_034594.1:80844943-80936582 GCF_900095145.1 Mus pahari | reverse complement strand
CTTCTTCTTCTTCTTCTTCTTCTTCTTCTTCTTCTTCTTCTTCTTCTTCTTCTTCTTCTTCTTCTTCTTCTTCTTCTTCTTCTTCTTTTTATTATGTCATGTTTAGTTGTTATTTCCTAGAAGTCTGCTTCTTTCTAAAGAGGGACAGAAAGGGAATGAATTTAGAGGGGAGGGGAGGGAACAGGAGGGGAGGAAAGAGGAGGGGAGGAAAGAGGAGGGGAGGGGGTACTGGGATGAGCAGCAGGAGGTGAAGCTATAATCAAGATATATGAGAAAAGAATTTATATTCAAAAAGTAAATAATATATTAAAAAGAAAAAGAGAAAAGGAAAAGTAGTGAGTACCTGTAGATATGCTCTACAAAGGTGTGTTGTATTATATTTAAAACATTCTTATTGAGATGAATGGAGCCATTCATAAACTAGGTGGCTGCAGATGTAGAGTTCAAAAATAGCTAAGTAGGCTGATGAATAGAAACTCAAAAGATGAAGTGTTAAGAGTACAATGAAATGCTTAGCATCTAGACAAAAAAGTATTAAACTACAGGCTTATAAGAATGCTGCTCTCAGAATTTAATACAAATAAGGCCTGAGATTTAGTTGATTGCAAACTCAATGTGAGTCAACAACATGACATCAGTACTAAAATGTAAATGTGATTTGATGTGCATTAAAAAATGATTAACAATGGTCCTATGAGCCACAGAACTGTTTGTGCACACAATGAATGTATTAATGCTTTCATTAGGACAAAGGACTCCTGCCTTTCATTAGCGTTTAAATGAGAACAGTGATTTATGAAACATGAAGCTCGAGCAACTCAGGAAGAGATGGGTAAAAGACACATGAAGGTCAAAGTACACTTGTACCATTGAAATAAGTTTGGGGGAATATATTTTAAGGGAGATACTGATAGACTAAAACATTCTCAGGAGGCAATCTGGACCAGTAAAAGGTCTGTAAACCACAGAAGGAATTACAGAACAAGGTAGAAAGAATGATTTTACAGAAATATTACATGTGACTTAAAAAGTAATGGTTATATTGGGAAAAGTTATAAATAATTAGAATGTGTGATAATGAATTTGAGGAACTGGAGATTCTCATAATTTGTTAATGAGTTTAAAATGATGCATGGTTTAAAATACTGCATGGTGATTTTTAAATAATCAGTGTTTAAACACATTTATTTGTTCATCTTTAAAAAATATTTATAGATTAAAGTATATGTACAACGCCAAGAATATATAAGGTGATTACTATGGTAGTTTTATAAATTGTTTCAAACTGAAAATTCCCTCCCCCAAACTTATCATATTTAAGAATACCACATAGCAGTAAAACCAGAGTTGGGTTTGACACACACAGATAAAAATTTGTCTAGTAGTGTGACCATCTAGCACATGGGGGAAACCATTTGCATGTGTGTAGGATCAAACAGTTCAGAGCTCCATGTCATAGTGAAGATTCTGAATGGAGTCTGACCCTCCACTGATACCTGGTCAGAAACTTAATTCAACAAATCTTCATTGAGATACCACATACTGGACAAACTGGCAAATCATAATTCCACAGATGATACATCAGATGGTGTGCTGGTTAGCTCTTCATTAAGCTGACAGAGGCTAGAGTCATTAAAGAAGGGAAGACCTCAATTAAGAAAATGTCCTCACCATATTGGTAGACAAGTATGTGGGGTATTTTCTTGATTAATGGTTAACATGGAAAGGCCAAGCCAATCATGGGTGGTGTTACCCCCTAGGCAGGTAGCCATGAGGTGTATAAGAAACCAGGTTTGGGGGAGGGGGAGGACTGAAGCTCCTGAGAGCCAGCAGAAAGAACGGAAACGGGCAACCTTCGGAGGGAGGAGGTGGGGAGACCCTCTAGAATGTACCAGAGACTCTCAGGACTCAAAGGAAGGGACTTTAGATCAAATGTCCTACAGTGGGGAAAGGAAACTTATAGAATCCACCTCTAGTAGAAAGACAGGGCACCAAGTGGAGGGATGAGGCTGCCATCCCACAGTGAAAAATTCTGACCCAGAATTGTTCCTGTCTGAAGGAACTGCAGGATCAAACATGGAGAGGAGCCTGAGGGAAAGGAGGTCCAGTGACAGGCCCAAATTGGGATCCAGCTCAATGGGAGGCCCCAAGGCCTGATACTATTACTGATACTATGGTATATTTACAAACAGGAGCCTATCATGACTTCCCTCCGAAAGATCCAATAAGCAGCTCAAAGAGTCGGAGATATTTACACCCAACAAATGGACAGTAGCTGGTGACCTCTGTGGTTAAATTAGAGGGAAGCTGAAAGAAGGAGAGGAGGAAGGTGACCCTATAGGAAGACTATCATTCTCAACAAATCTGGACCCCTGAGGTTGCTCAGACACTGAGCCACCAACCAGGAAGCAGATACTAACTGATATGTGCATCCCAACACATGTACAGCCTGGTTTTGACTCAGTGAGAAAAGATGCACCTAACCCTCAAGAGACTTGAGGCCCCAGGGAGTGGGGAGGTGTGGTGGGGTGGGGGTTGGGGACATCCTCTTGGAAATGAGGGGAAGAGGCATGGGATGAGAAACTGTCACGGGGCACACTAGAATGGGGATAACGACTGGACTGTAAAGAAAGATTAAAGCATAAAAACAAGAAAAACTCATCAGGGTGAGCAAGGCATGGGGAGCAAACTGTTAAGCAATGTTCCTTCCTGGCCTGACTTTACTCAGGTATGAGTGTGTCCTGAGAGTTGTAAGCCAAAATAAACACATTGCTCACTAAGTTGTTTTTGGTCAGGGTGTTCCCCATCCCCCCAAACAGAAAAGGTAACTAAGACTGATGGTTGCTGTGGGTGGGAATGGGGGATGATACCCAACACCCATTGCAACAAGGAAATACTATTGACTAATACTTAATGACTTTTTATTTTACTTTTTTGTCACTTTGGCTTTTACTTTTAATACTTACTCATGAGTACATGTCTCAGCTATTTTATTTGAGGATTTTCATTGCCTACATTTTTACTGCTCTGTTTTTGCCTCTATTCTACTTTCTGTCTTTATTGCTCTGTTTCTGCATCTATTTTATTTTCTCTACTATAGCTCTTATCTATATAGCATACATTTCCCTCTTATCCCTATTCATTTTATTCTCCTGTCATCCCCTTTCTCCTCTTATAGTTGAACTTAGCTATACATTTCTATAGGCTGAATACCTTTACATTGTGGTTACACTACCAATATCCCAACTGCCCCTTTCTAGTCACGTGACTATTCTTTATTTTTATCTGTTGCTCTAATACTAACACCAAGTCTTACAGGGTTCATGTCCTTTCCACTTACTTCCTTAATTGCTAATATCTTAACCCTCATTGCATTATATATTATTACTCTCATCTCCCAAACTCACATTAGGACACAAGCATAAAAGAAAGTTACAGGAGAGTATCCCTGATGAACACAATTAAAAAACCACTTCTCAGTAAAAATACTTGTGAACAAAGTTAAACATGGTCAAAAACATCATTTACCATGATCAAGTTGGATTCATCCCAAGGAGACATATCAGAATGTAATGGCTGTGAAATTGATGATAGAAGCAGTATTAGAGAGTGAATTTATATGTCTTCATATCCTGTGAATGACTTCACAACGAAGAACTGATGAGTGAGCATGTGTGGAAGTATTTACATTTTGGGGAGGACTTCAATGAATCAGTTTCTATGGGAACACCTACTGAAGGTTATGTGACAGTGTTTATCTTTTATTATGTTCACCAAAATTAAGTTCTTACAAAAGGTTAATTAAATTTTTCATTACCTATCCCTTTATTTTCTTGTAACTTGTTTGTAAAATGATTCAAAATATATAAAAAAAAAAAAAAGAACTCATAATATGTGGTAATGACTGTTTTCCTGCTATAAAGGGGTTAAGTGGAAATAGGTAATAGTAAATAGTGTAAGTAAATAGTATTAGTATATTTTATGCAAATATGAGAGTATAAAAAAGTCACATAAGAGGTTATTACAAGATAGTTGGGGAAATACATTATGAAAACCTTTTCCTTTATTCTATCTTTGACATAGTTTTTGTTAAGTTCATTTTATTTTTACTCTTGATATTTTTCCTATGCTTAGAGTCTCTTACTATGGAAATGGCTTTTAAATTAGAGTGGGGTTTCTGGCTAGGAAGATGAAATCATTCTGGTGATAGATGGTGATGTTTACCCACCAATGTGAATGTAATTAATGCACATCTAAAAATATGTATTTTATGGTATTTAGTATTTATATATATTTTAATTAAGATTCTAGGGTACACTGGAAAAATAATTACATTTTAAACTCATCCTACACAATATTTTAGGACTAGTATATTTTCACTGAAGCCTTTATTTTGGATGATCCACAAATTTTTGGAAAGAATCATTATAATGTAGATATGTAGGTGGATACATTGACACCAGAGAGCAAGTGCAGCATGAGCCTACCAAAATATTTCAGATGGATACTTGGGCAGAGCACAGCTTGATATTAGGAGCTGCTGTTGTGTGCAGGGAGGGTCTTAGTGGGCTAGCATTCATTCCTGGGAGGACCTGATTTTGCTGAACAGCTTCCATTGTGCCTCTGTTTCCTGAGTCAAGCTGCGCATAACAAGGCTGTGAGATCTTGTATACTTGAATAATCAGCATCCAGGACCCCTTGGGGCTCACATTTTGTGTCTGCTACTTGTATCTCCATTCCCATTGGCTTCCTTCCATGTGGTCTATAATGCCAACCACACCTGCAGTTGCTAATACTTTGCTTTTCAGTCTCTGGAAGGCATTGGAACACAGTTGAGTGATAGAGCAAACTGTGTCTACATAAAAAATAAAGTCTTGACTTAGCTTATGATGATCAGTGAGTGTCCTGGTGCATGGACTTAGATATGTTCTTATAGTTTACTTAGCTATATGGGATTTTCATAATTAACACTGTAACAAGGGAAAGTGTTTTTGTACATTTTCTTTGGAAAATTCTATATGTGTGCTTCATGTCACCATCACATTTCTTTGGAGTCTCCCATTTTTCCTAGGAAGCTGAAGTGCTTTTGTGCTCTATTCATTACAAGGATTTCCCTGCAATTATTTTTTAAAAAGGATTCCTACCAATGGGGTCTTTTCAGAACACCTACAGAGGATACAAAAACCACATTGTTATGTATTGTATTGATGTCAACAGGATTGTGTCTGCACCCTAGTGTGATGTCAGAACAATACAGGATGCTTTCATGGTGCCAACTCACTGGGATAAAAGACTCATTCAGAGAGAAACTCTTGGATGGTCACAGTTTTTAGGACTTTTTATGCATGGCCACACAAGCTCATAACTTTAAACGGTTCTTAAAACACTGTCTTAGAGTCTCTTCTTGTTGAGGCTGAATTTTCAGAGATGAGTGAATACTTTAGAGAAAAAAATGAAATATCTGCTCATTCTTTGCTTAACAAAAATAAATATGATCTCTAGCGTGACTGTTTCCCAAGGCCAGGGTGAGGATTTTTCTCTCTGGCTATTTTCTAAAATCCCTAGTGTTAAGACTGACAACCAAATGTGGGTTTGTACAGTAGCAGAGCCCCCTGAGCAGGAGATTAACTCTTGTAGGAATGGCTAACACAGTGGATACTTTAGAAATAAATGAGAACATTTGGTACTTCTGTGCCTTAAATAAGAAAGCTTTTCACTTTATCGGTTGGAGTTCGGAGAAAGAAAATGAAGCAGTCTACTCTAATTTCTGACTCTCCATGTAGTTGTTAAACTTTCTTTTCCCTATTTACAAGTTCATTTTGACTAGTGGAGAAACTGGAAAGTTCAAGGGACCAAACATTGATTACTGGTTGCTACCTTTCCTGTCCCACCCAGCCATGTCTGTCTTCTATGGAATACATAACCCAAATAAGCCTTTAATGGGAACAATGCACTTCATTATTGAATAATTACTGGTTTAAAGCAGTAGAATGATTAGGCCACTTGTTTGTTTGTTTTTATTTTTTTATTCTGTGTAACTTTCTAAAATTTAAGTATTTTTGATTCTGTGATTTATTACCTTATACCTTATACCATTAAAAAGAAACAAATTTCATGAGTTGTCTGGCACAGAAGCACAATGACTTGAGAATTTACATCCTCAGAACCCCATGTTAAAAGACAGTTTTGATAGCATAAATCAAGTCATCACATCTGGTTTTTAACATGGGATTCTGGGATCTAAACTCAGATCATTGTGCTTCTGTGCCAGGCAACTCATGAAATTTGTTTCTTTTGAATGGCATAAAGTATAACTTTATACATTTCTTCTGAAGGTTTAATAATCACTGAACTATTTCTTTTTATTTTCAATCTTTGTGCCACTAATTATTATATCAACTGCTATCCTTCTGCCTTCTGCACAGGAGAAATATGTCCTCCTCACAGTCCTGGTGATCCCCTCCCTCTTGCCAACTGGCTTTTCCCTGTTTTTAATTTGCTTGTGTTTTCATGACACCGAGAACTGAATTAGGTTTGCTTATATGACTATGAGTGTGAAGGTTATCAGAAAATGCATGGAAAGTATACTAAGAACTATATATCTAAAGGAAGTGTCTCAGCATCTGCTAGCAACCATTAACTGCCAATACATCTTAAGGAGGCCTTGTGAGCACCTACCACTCCTGTCAGGAAACTATGAAGGTCTTTAAATCCTCAGGGAGGGCCTGGTAAGCTCCCTCTCATCCAAGATGGACTGTTGACTGGTTCAGTCTCATGCAAGTTTTGTTCAAGTAATCAGAGCTGGTATGAATTCTTGAGTGCAATTGTCATGCCATGTCTCCAATCTGACAACATTCAACATTCCTCTTCCTGCTCTTATAGCCTTTGTGCTTTCTGTTCCATGATGATTCCAGAGACTTGGAGGGTGTGACATATAATTGTCTTATTTGTGACTGAACATTAAACAGTCACAACTGTCACTTATTGTTAGCACTTTGACCACTGATAAGTCTGCTGTAACTGCTCTCTACTGGAGGATAATTCATCTTTAACTAAATCTGAGAATAGCATTTATTAAGGATTATAAGTATAAATGTTCGCAAGGCAGTTTAAAGGACACTGCATGTCTACAACCTCTTTAACCATGGGCTTTTATCCAGGATTACAGTACAACACAAGAATTGTCTTATCTGGAGCAGGTCTCACATTCAATCAGAAACTGATCGGTTAACTGTGAAACAGTTACTCCATTATTATACCAGTGGGAACACCTTGACTGGAAAGTTGGTCGTATAAACCTCAAAGCCTGAGTCTGCATATGCCTATTAATGACTTCTCTTCCCTGGCAACCTACATAGGACCTTTCAGTATTACCAAAGTTAGCCTATGGAGAGGAAACATCTAGCTCAGATCCAGATAGATTTCTCTATGACCTATAACTAAAGAATACAGTGTGTTTATCAATAGGGCCTTACCCATCTTACTATGGCAGGTAGCCAAAGGCAGTAGAAGAAGCTTGTATTGTTGTGGGAACCTCAGTTACCTCTATGATCAATAACATATATATCAACTTAGCCCAACTGTAGCACTGGGAATTTTTGCTAATAACTTGTGGCTTCTAGAATCAGTTATATCTACCCATGCAGGATACAGCCAATTAAACAATTTTTCTACAAATTCTTCAAGATTTAATTTTAAATGACTTTTTTTTTCTATTTAAGATGATGATTTTTATTAACACATGATAATACCACATCTTTGTGGGTGAATTCAATACATGAATTCCATGTAATGAATTAATCATGGAAGTTAGTATTTCTGTCTCCTAATGCATGTTATTTCTTTCTGTTAGGAATCTTCAAACCCCCTCTTCATGCTTTTTAAAAATAAGTAATATGGTTTGTGTATGTGTGGTGTGTGGTGTGTGTGTGTGTGTGTGTGTGTGTGTGTGTGTGTGTGTGTGTGTGATACTTATTGTACTGTAATGCACTCTGAACTCTGGAGGCCTTCCTCTCATCTAGCTGCATGTGATAATGGATCTACCTGACCTTCCTCCACCCTTTTCCACTTCCCTTCTCATCCTCTAGTAGTCACATTTTCCTTTTATCAATTTCACCTTCGTAGTTTCACTGGTGAGAAAATGCATTTGTTTTTTCTGTGTCTGGCTCTAACATAGTGTTCTCTGGTTCTACAAATTACCTTTTACAATTTTAAAAAATTGTAATAGTGACATTATTTTAGATTATGAAAATGTTAATAGTCACATGGAAAATTTTCACATGTCACTTACTAATCTTCTCCTAATTTTAATGTCTTACATACATTTCCAATTATGGAAACCAGAAAATTGACCTGATTCAGTGCTGTTCATTAAACTACAGACCATATTCATTTTATCAGCTGTTCCTTCCACGTTTCTGATCCAGGATCCAATCTCTGTTCCTACATTATATTTATATGCCACGACTCTTTAATGTACTGCAATTTGTAGCAGGTCCTTAGTCCTGGCTTTATGTGAACTTGACATTACTGGCTGGTTCTATACAATGTTTGCAGATTTATTTTTTCTGTGATTACATTAAAGTTATTCATATTGGGGAGGAATTACTATGAAAATGGTGTAGTTTTCTCAATCATCACATCAAGGGGACTGTCTTGTTAAAGATATAAATTAGATTGTGTCACAAACCTTCATTGGTTTCTCATTTATTTGAGAGTAAAATAAAAACCTTTCTTAATCTCTGCAATACTACCCATTACTTTAACTTAAGCATTTTGTAATGACAAATGCAAATTAAAGAGACAAGGCTTATAATTTTCCCTGCTGAAAACAAAGAGAAAACCTCCATTCTCTTCTCCTTGAGACATTTACTTGGGAAAACTTGTAAGTTCTTTCTGTCTGTTTGAAATGCATGAGAACCATCTTTAAAGCTAACTAATCTTGGGGTTTATTTTTACTGTCTCTCTCAAGATCCAAGGACCAGGTGTTAGAAACGTACTCCTCAAGGAAGCCAGCACCATCTTGCAGTACTTATGGGAGCACAGTTCCTCATTTCAAGTTACAAGACTATCTCTCATCATAGAGTGCTTTGGATAAAGGCACACAGCTAACATAGCACCTCCAACTGCCAAGTGATTTAGGAAGATGTGTATGTGTGACAGGCTGTTTTTGGCAGCTCTCAGGTGAGAACTTATTTCCACGTGTCTTGAGGAACTTGTACCTCATGTATTGTATTTGGTCAGCATAGGTCTTTCAGTCATTGTACTCTTGAGTAGACTATGTCTGTGTTAATATTATTCAACAACATCATCTTTTCCTTTGTGTACAGGTTTTCTAAATGGGAGATCATGTTTTTAGTTATACGATCCCAACAGTGTTCCACTCACTATGGCTTCCTTTCATATACCGGACGATACTAAATTGTAGTTTACCCCAAATCCTTTACTTTCTTCACCTCTTCATCTACGTGGCTTCTTCCATTTTTCAGAACTGAGCTGAGATCTGGTAACCCAGCTTCTGCAACCCCTTTCTAGCACTCTCATCACACCACATCCTGTTTATGTCTGGTAGAATACATCACACAAACTGTGGTCATTATATTTATTGATATTTTCATATATATAGTGTGTTTCTCTCTATCACAGTGGGAGCTACAGGAGGCATGTCTCTGTCCTATTCCCAACTGATCTTTCACTTGTTGATACCAAACACTGCCTGACACATAAGGGACACTTTGAATATTTGTGAAATGGACCAATAAGTGAATGAGTAAACTGAGAATGAGAAGCAGTTTAAGATAGTCACTTAATAAAAATATGCCTCTCCTGTTATCTATGTTCTCATTGGGCTCAAAAGCTGTAGTGTTAACAATGATTTTATTTAATGGGCTTATAAAATCAGTGTACCAAATGAATAATACATGAAAAATTCACCTTCACCCTTGAATAAAAATTGCTCCAAATGCTTGTTTTTGAAATAGGAAGAGGTGTTATTGCTTTTTAAAGTTGAGCAAATAATTTAGGAAACATTTTGTGTTAATTCTGGATATAGCTGTGGCCATTTGAATTAGCACTAGCTAATTGGCCACTGAGCATTAATTACTTGTGAATATATATTAAAAAAAAAAAAAAAAGAATGCCAAGGAAAAGGGAAGACTCAGAATGTTCAGCATGTCTACTAGGTTCCTGCACATCCTTGAGGACAAAGATGTGCTTCTGTATGGCCCTGGGAAAGAAGGCAAGGCATATGAATATAGTCCAGGGAAAATTTAAAGTAGTGCTTCTCGATACTTAGCATGCACCGCAGCATCATGGGGGGCTTGCTAGATACAGATGAGTGCAGAATCCAGTCTCAGCCTCAACATTTCCCGTTTTGTAGGCCCTGAAAGGGGCTTGAGAATTAGCATTTTAGAGAAGTTCCCAAATGATGCTGACCTTGTTGATTTGGGCTCAGCACTTTGAGAACTGCAAGTATTGCTTAACTACTGGAAAGATAAAAATGTTTATAGCAATCTTTTCAGAGTGGGCCATAGCTTTTTACACATTTGTTCATTTCTAATTTATGTGTGTGAGAATTTTGCCTGTATGTATGTCTATGCACTATTTGCATGTCTGGGGCATGTAGAAGTTAGAAAAGGAACATCACATTCCCTGGAACTGGACTCACACATGATTATGAGCTGCCCTATGGATGCTCAGGACTGAACACAGGACATCTGCAAGAGCAGTAACTACACCCAATGCCTGAGCCATCTCTCCACCCAATCACAGTCTTTTTCCTTCTTTTAAATAAATATATGTTCTACTTCTTTTAGTAGCCAAAGAAAAGAATCTTTTCTTTCCCCCTTTTTAAATGTTAAATGTGCTCACAGCCAAGCATTGGACTGGGGTTGGGAACTCCTTTGGAAGAGTTAGGGGAAGGATTGAAGGAATTGAAGAGATTGCACCCCTATAAGAAGACCAAGAGTGTGAAGTAACCTGGGCTCCTGAGGCTAATGGATAACTCCCTGAGTTGTTATCAGACTGACGTGGAAATCACTTATTTGTTTAAATTTAGCATATTCTGATATGGAAGGCTGATTAACATAAAGTCATGACTTGAAGTACTATATCTTGGTCCTTTGTTAGCCAAGAAAGATAATGACCGTACTTTAAAATTGTTCTAGCAAAACACCCACTTCTTCTTTTGCTTAATTGTCTATAGCATATACTGAAGTTTTTATGAGAAGAAACCAAGACCAAGGAGTTCTTTAAAAATCCCACAAATGCATGGGTCACCTTGAAAACCTCAAAGAAAACCTAACCAGGAGAAGCACCTAGTCATAGTGCTTCTCTTTTTCCAAGCCAAAATTGATGGTCAATAGGATGGCATGGATATGAGCCCATATTGATACTATTTGTAAAGTCTTGATATTTTAGACATTTATTTCACCACCCATACTAGAATCATAAAAGCAGTGGTTAAAATTTATGCCATATTAATCTGATTAACACTGAGATGGGCAAAATAAAGGACTGGAGAGAAATGTTTATTTCATAAGTGTAGGGGCTTTAATATACAGAAAGCTGCATAAATCTGGTGCTGTTCTAATTAGATTCAGCTCAGCTGCTGCAGCACGCAGGATAACATGGATTTACTCTGGCAACCACCAAGAATAACTTTTCTGATGCAAAAAAAATGTTGAACTTCCAATATTGAGATATAAACCACCCCAGCCCAGGGGACAGATTTCTTTCACATAAATTTTATTGCCTCCAAGTCCCTCAGCACTGAAATTCTGTTATGATAGGACTCCAAATGGATTTGCTTAACTGTACATACAGTCCTTCGGTTATAGCACCTGAACCCTTAACCTATAACCATAGATCACTAGCCGTCCATCAATCAAGTTATTTGTATGATGCTTAATTTCAATAAGGGAGTAGTGCAGGCAATAAGAAAATTCTGTCTCATAAAAGATGCAACGTTAAGAAAATAAGGAATATATTTCATTGGGAGTATCTCTGCTATCTTATTTCCAATTATTTTGTAATCTTTGTGTTTCTCTCTCTCTCTCTCTCTCTCTCTCTCTCTCTCTGTGTGTGTGTGTGTGTGTGTGTGTGTGTCTGTATGTCTGTGTGTTTGTGCTGGTATGCTTGTGAAAGTCAAATATCAGTCTTAGGCATGGCCCTCATCTTCTACCTTATTTGAGAGAGGGTCTTATTCACTGTAGCTTATGTCATGCTAGCTGGTTGCCAATTTTCTGCTGATTTTCTGTCTTTATCTCCAGCTTAGCTGTAAAAGTGTAAGGATTACAGATGCTTTCTGCAATACCTGGATTTGTGTCAATTCTGGATATTGAAACCCAGGTCTTCACACTAGTACAGTTGCAGATTCATCACAAGACCTCTCTCGCTCTCTCTCTGTGTCTCTGTCTCTGTCTCTCTCTCTGTCTCTCTCTGTCTCTCTGTCTGTGTCTCTGTCTCTGTTTCTCTTTTCTTGACAATATGCTATTTAAAAAAATCTTCCATATCTTATCATGGTAATTCTATGCTGTTGTATGTTAAAAAGTTGTTCAGTGACTCCTTTGGACCTTCATGGATGTCCAAAGACAGGCTCAGGGAGAAGCAAACCTTTGCCGGTCACTGGGCCCCTTATTAGATTCCTTTTGTTGCCTAGTTTTGGAAAGTTTGCTCAGTACCACCATGCCCCCATTCTATTAATCACTAACCCTTTCCATCAGATGCATTTGGAAGTTTTTATTTAACTACTTTTCTTTACTCAAGGGCAAAGTAAAGGAGAATGTTCTTTTCGAAGGATGTCAAGGAGAAATGGAATGTAAGATGTGTTTGACCCTCATTTTGCTGACTTCTCCTTAGACAAACCTTGCTTTGGTCAATAGTCTCTCAATTATATTTGGTAAGCTAACTTATTCTCCTTAATTACAACGTTGGCTGGACATCTTTATGTGAAACCATGCCAAGGATTTGTTATAATCTCTATGTTTTATGGTTTTCCATTTTGAATATTGGAAGAATAATTTCCTGAAGCATTCTGAAGGAGAACCTCTTGTAAGCACAAATTTTATCTCCGTCGTAATCTTTTTAAATCTCAGTGAAATTGTGCAGAACAAAACTAACCTGTTCAAATATACTGTGTTTTAATTTATTAATTAAAGTAATGTAGTTATGAAAGGCATTTAGAGGAAATTGATTTGGAATAAATATTACAGTGGTAAAAGCAATAATTTACAACATTAAGAACAATGAACATAGAAAATCAATATTATTTATATACTTGCCAACTACCCATTACTATTGAATCTGAGTCAGGAATATTATAAAGTATGTAGGCCAAGCTCTTAGCATTGACATTTAACACTTGTTTGTCCAGTTCATGTCATGTATTTTGTTTCCTATATATAAAGTTATATTTGCAACACAGTGTATATATTACTTGTGCATCATATAAACATGCATTTTGTAGTACACAGGCACATACTATGTATGTGGAACTGATGTAAAAACAAAGGGGTAGCTGATATAAGATGCAATAGTGCCTATAACATGTAAGATAGTGTGCCGATTTCCCTTGCTTGCTCTAAATTCTCCTTATATCTTGGGCATTTGCCTTTGCATGCTTACTTCTGTTGAGAGATGAGTTGGGAATTAAAAAGAGACTGAATTGGGTTAGGCTTATTAGAATGCTTTGCAGCACACTGCACAGGGAAATGCTGGCAGATGAGCTTGGACATGGCTAATGTGAGTACAAGAATGACTGATCCCCTCTTCTCACTCCAAGACAGTGTTTCTGTCAATGTGGCTCCTGGAGACACAATTGTGGCTGCCCAGAGGGTAGAGAGCACTGTTAGAGAGGGCAGACAAGCCATGGGACTAAGCTCTACAGTGGATCATATAGTGTTCTCAGAAGGAGATGACCTACACTGCTACCCTCATTTAGTGTCCAAATGATAGCTGTGTCCTCTTTTATGCATAAACTACTGACTACGACTCAGATCCAGTTCATCTGAGGCTCTCTGCCTATGAAAACAATGTTTCAGTCTTTATTCCCTTCATACTGAATGCCATTGGGACATTGACAATGAATACAAAGTCATCTGTGCTTCTTAACTCCAAGGTTTGTTCACCAGCTATGGTGTTGCTGGAGTACTGTTTTGGCAAAAAATATAAACACTTGTCTTTATTTTAAGTCTGAGGTAATTAATTTGCACATTTCTCCACCATTTGATAACTCTAGACAAGAACAACTGGCCCCTCTGGTTTACATCCTAGAAATAAAATTGGGCTGGCATAGAATGAAATATGATATGGATTGAGCAGAAACACTACCATGGTTATGAGTAGGGAAAAGAGCAGGGTTTCTCTTTCTTGTGCCTCTTCTGAACCAATAGAAATCCATTTGTTGCAGCCAACTTCCCTGGGTTCAATTAGACATTACTCCCTTCGCTTATAGCCACTTAGTGGCATCTCAGTCATATGCTGCATACCTGAAAAGTAAGCCTTTGTTGCCTTTAAGTATTTGACAGTTTAATCAAGGACGGGAGTTTTCAGATTGACTACAATCCCACTAACAGCATCTACCCCCAAGTCTAGCAGTTTCTATTTTGCTTTGTGCTATCTAAACCTGGCAGCTCAGACAAAGTTAAAGCTCATTAGCAGTCTGAGAGTCCTCCTGGACTTTCTTTGCCAGATAGTGTGATGTCACGGTTTTCCTCCTCTGATAGAATCTGAAAAGGGCTGAGACCAAACGTCAGGGGAGGGACATGCAACAGGAAGCAGCCCCATTGTCCCTGTTCTTGGTAATTGTCTCACAGCACAGCTACACACTCAGCTCCCAGGATAAAAGCAGGTGTTTTGCTTTAATTAAGACTAACAAAGACTTTTCTGTTCTCAATAGGCTTGTATTTTTAGACACTAAGGTAAGGAGGAAGAGGACATTATCCTATTCTGTGCATAAAAATAAAGATTTTGCTCGAACCACGTAATTAAGAACTGAAACAGGGGAACTGCAATTCAATTAAAACTGACAGAATAATACATGGAATCAATGGCTTTATTTGGTGTTTAATGATGATATTGTTTTCATTTCATTATACACAAGTCATAACCAGTATCGCCTTAGTTTAATTGTATTTCTTACACAGTATGAAGTTACAGTAGACTCATCAGTTAAAAAGAGTCTTATTTAAGATTGTCATAAATTGATTCCCATGAATAAAAACCAATTTTTCCCATTCTAATACATTAATGTGTTCTAACTGTGTGCAATCTTAGATAGGTAGAGAGAAGAGCTAGCATAGAGGTGGGGTAAGAGATGACTGCGTGCAAAGTGTGCAAGCAGATTTTAATGAAATACGGCCTTGGGGGCCCTCCCAGTAGAGGGAGATTGGGCTCATGACCCTTTGATCCAGCAAGTTGAACAGAACATGATGGGATTTTAGATGACAGGAAATGCTAGATACCATGGAAAATAAATCATGTAATTGACACAAAATCAAATGTAACAGGGAGATACCACATTTATATTTAGGCCTGTGAATGTTTTACTGTGGTACATTTTGGGGGTGGTAATGACAGGGTTTGTATATCGTTGCAATAAAACACCATGATCAAAAGCAATTTGATGAGGAAAGGGTTTTCTTTGGCTTACAGGTCCACATCACAGTCCATCATCAAAGGAACTCAGGGCCGGGACTAAAGGCAGGAACCCTGGAGGCAGGAACTGGAGCAGAGGCATTGTTTACTGGCTCGTTCCCCATCACTTGCTCAGTCTTTCTTCTTATACAACTCAGAATCACCTGCCCACCCGCCCACCATGGGACTCCACCTACAACATCCAACATCCATCCAACATCCATCATTAACTAAGAAAATGCCCTACATATTTGCCTACAGACCAGTCTTACAGAGGCATTTCTCCATTGAGATTCTCTTTCCCCAGAAGACTTTAGTGTGTGTAGAATTGATATAAAGTCTAGCCAGTACAGGATCTAACTATGTAGTCCAGGTCAGCCTTGAAATTGCTGTGTAGCACAAGCTAGCTTCACATCCATGATCCTCTTGCTTCATCCTACCCAGTAGTATTATAGCTGTGCTATCATAAATGCAACTTTTGGCTTCTATAGCTAAAGCATGAGACAAGAAAGCAGATAAAAGAGGCACACACTGGAATAGGGTACTTGAGAACTTGAGTGAATTAACAGTAGAATTTGGATAGTGTGCTGTTGGATGCATTTGAAGATTGAAGTTCTAGGGTAGGTGGTCTCCTCAGCAGAATGCATACCATTTGTATAATACTGCTCTGTGAGCCCCTTTAAAGATACTCCATAAATAGTAAATGGTAGGTAGGGTCAGGGCTCTAACAAGTTGGTTACAGCAAAATATTTAATTTCATATTTCCCATTCTTGCCTAAATTTAAGTATATTATGAAAACAGACTGACACACTTTCACTTGCCCATAACAATCTCTAGTACTACTCAAAATCTCATAATAGATTTAGTAGAGAAAAAGGTGATTTTTTTTTTTTTTTACCCTTATCGTGAGGTGACTTGGAAGAGACAGTGAGAAAGCAAGGCAAAGAGAAAAATACACACTGTGGAATGATAAATCTCACAAAACAAATATCCCTTTTAAAGCTGAAGAATTACTGTTGTTAAGTAGCATAGCTTCCAGGGGATGGTTAAAAGCAAGAGCCATCACTTACGGAGCAGGCACAATTATAAAGCACAGTAAGTCAGACAGGTAGCACACATGATTTGTATATTAGTGGTGAAGATTTGACACTCATTCATTCAAACTCTCCTTTCACCAGAGCCTGTTACTAGTGTGGTATGAGTCTGGAGAGGTGCAGAGGTGCAGTTAGGAGCTTTGGAGCAATTATGCTACCCTGTGTAGGATCTTCATCTTGCTGCACTGTTCTTTACCTAGCAGGGTAAGTGGATCTCAGATGGGAGACACTATATTGTTACAGTATATATTTAATACATTTAGACTTATAGTATTCACTCATTCACTCCTAACATTCAAGAATTAGATTCTGCGCAGTCCATATGGTTTAAGCATTGTGCTAACTGCTAGATGTGTTGATAATATACACTTACAGCACTTACTGTATATAGACCATTGAATCATATTATTCTCATAACCACTTGTGGAGGTCTATTTCCCTCCTTTTACAGATAGGTTGAGGGGTGTGCCTAAAGTTACACAGCAAGTAGGTGGAAGGGCTGAGATTAGAAACCAGGAAGGCTGACTCCAAAGTCTATCCTTGTAAGCACAAGAAAGTTTCCCTCCTTAAGATACTTGGGGTTCCTATGGGACACCAACAATAAACAAGAACTGGGAAGTCCTGTGCTTCCTACCTTGGAGAGAAGTCAGTCCAAGCAGGAGGGCACCAGTGACCTGCCTGGAAGAGACATATGAGTCAGAGAGGACTATGCTCCTAGATAGGCAGAGTATTTCTTTGACTCCAGTTGGAATATGGGATGGGGAGACATGTGAAGAGAACTAAAGCAATCAGAGATGAACACGGATTTGAAAGAAGCCTCAGGAATATGCTTACTCCCCAAGAATCTCAGTGACACTGAGATCAGCAGTCATCTTCTTCCTGTATCTTGTTCTAGAGGCCCAGGCTATCACCATCCCCTCTCCCACCTGAGGGTCTGGTAGTTTGTAACCAGTAGGAAAATGGATACCCAAATGGCTTTTGGTTCTTAGTAATACAAAGTACAGACAGAGTAATGAAGAGAGTAGTGCCATGAGGCCTGTCTCAGGAAGTATTGTCAATAAGTAGCAAAAGTTCCTCTCACCCAGAAAGTTAGGGTGCACCCTCAGGAGCGTAGAGCTCCTGCTTGTTGGGGAATAACTAGGATGCCTTTGTAGACTGGACCTTGGGAAAGAAGTAGACTCATGGGAAAATAGAGCGTACTTGCACATCTGAGTCTGTGAACTGAAGTCCCTGCCTGCTTCATGTAGAGGCACCTTCTAGATTTTTGGAAAGTTCAGCTGCAGCAATATCTGCACCATGGGGATATTATAAAATCTAAGAATAAAACCATCACACTGGGAGGCAGCATGTGTAGCCCCATGGGGGAGCTGCTGAACAGAAGTCACTGTTGATCTGGGAAAAACCAGTGAACTATGAGAAGGCTGAGTTACAAAAAGTGAGTAAGAGAAGCTTTAAACTCTCTGGGCATATACAAGATACTCATCAGAGAAAAGGGAAATGAGATGAAAGTGTCCTTAGAAGTTTCTAGTCAATGGTTTTATGTTTTAGTAATTGAATTATCAATTTTCAGGAGAAAATCTAGAAGGATGTTCTGAAAATATTTTTATGGCATCTGACATTTCTGTTCTTGTTTTCTTTTACTTTTAAATACTAGGTTTTGTTTTCATTCATTGACATTTTCATACATTTATACAATGTATCTTGATGATAAAAATCCTCCTCCATCCAACCTGTGTTAGCTCTCTCTCCCAAGAATGATGACTTTCTTTCAAGTATTCTAATGCCCTCCAGAAAAAGAAAGGATGATTTTAGTAGCACCCACAAAAGTGAGACTACAAGGTAAATTGTAAGTCTGATTTTCCCAATTTACCAATGATGTTCCTTCATAAGTTGTACATGTGTAAACACACACACACACACACACACACACACACACACACAGATGAGAAGGGAGGGAGGACAGAAGGGAGGATGAGAGAAAGAGGAAGAGGAGTCTATGTCTGGGGAGAAAATAAGACTTCATTGCTGGTTTCTAATACTATGGGAAGAATACACATTTTCTTTAAAAACTTCTTTGCTTTAGTGGACGTTTTCTCGTAGAATATTTAAGTTTTAAGGGTGTTCTGATGTTCTAAGGAAACCAATAACACCTTGAGAATAGAGGCTATGCTTGAAGAGTGGCCATTTTCTTCTTGAAACAGACCTCCATTATTGACACTGATACTTACAGCCAGGGATTGGATTGGGAAGCAGCAGCCAGAGACAGCTGCTCTCACACCCAGTGGTTATGAGAGCATGCCTACTAGCACATTTAAAAGGAACAGTCTCATGGCTGTGTAGAAATCTAACAGAAGGTAGGGAAGTATTAAAAATATGTTCAGTCCCCTGAGACAGTTTAATGGCTTCATAATTCTCTCTGGAATTGTTTACCTCATTGAGTATAGATGTGTGTGTGTGTGTGTGTGTGTGTGTGTGTGTGTGTGTGTGTGTGTGTGTGTGTGTCTGTAAAAGCAAACTGAAGACAAGAAGGGATTGATGAATACTGAAGATGGCAGGTGTGGACTGGAAGTTATAGGAAGCTATAGAATTTTATTAGTGAAAGCATTTGAATAGAGACTATTTTTAGTAAGAATAGACGACTTGATTTTTTTTAAAAAATACCAAACACATACACAAAAACAAACTATGACTGGAGTTTATGATTTTTATTTCTACTGTAGAAGTTGGAGGTGAAACACATTTTGGAGCTAATAAGGCTAGAATGAGATCAGGCCACCCATGGCTCAAATGGTGTGGAGGAAAAGGATGTTAGAAGTCAGGAGATCAAGGAAACAAAAGTCAGGACTTGGGATGGTTCCCCAGGGTGTGTGTTAAAGGTATCCAAGAAGAATGCAAGTATAGTGCAGATAAAAATGACAACTTAGAGCTAAAAGTTGCTATAAGAGCTCATGTGCACTCAATGCTTCTCAACTTCCAGGCACTCTTCCAAGAGCTTTCTATATTACCTTCTTTTTATTGATGAAGAAAACAGGGTTAGAAAAGTTGATAGAATTTTCTGAGTAACACTGCAAGTGAGTGTCAAGGTCAGCTGGAGATGTGGGTGATCCGCCCCAGAGCCTGTGACTTCAACTCTTTTGGTGTCATACATCTATAATCATATTGTTATAGGACAGGACGAGAATGGCAAGAGAGTGAACTTTAGCAAAGCAAGAGATGTCACAGGGAGAAGAGGGGGAAGTCTCAGGGAGCTGAGATTCTTGGCTGTGTGGTTGCAGATGTCTGAATGGCAAACTGTCATCCTCACAGGAGCCAGAGAGTAACTTAAGTTACAGAGATCTATCGTCTCCCGTTTCTAATGTAGACATTGAGTTAACCATGGGGTTCACAGGGGCTTCAGAGGGAGTCTGTGTCAGGTCTCAGTTATCTCCTGATGAATGCTGACAGTCTCTGTTTTTTCTCAGAGGAGTTAGGAGGGCAAGTAGGAGAGAGCACTGTGAACCCTACCTCCTCACTCAGCCTTTTGCCCTAAGCATGTGTTTCTGGAGTTCCTCTGTTCATAGGGATATTTTTCATATTAGACAGGGCCACTCTAATGATCTCATTTAAAGAATTATTTTAATCTATGATTATCCCATCTCTACACTAGAAAATTTTGAAGCACAAGGGGTTAGTATTGCCATTATGCTTTGAGAGGCACAGTGCAGCCCATTGTAATGGCTGTTTTGAAGACTGCTCACTCCTGATCATCATTCTCATTACATTTGACAGCTCGTTAGCACCCAAATATGCAAAGCATTTCACTGAGAATATTAGCTTCTTTTTGTTAGTGTAATAAAACACTCCAGGTAGGCTATTTTATAAAGCAAAGAAGCTTACTTTGTATCATGGCTTTAGGAAACTCATCTGGTGCTTGCTTCTTCCTGGCAACACCTCAAGGAGGCATAGAACATCACATGACAAGAGTCAGCATGTGTGTCTCTCAGCTTTCCTGTCTGGTCTCTGTCCTTTGTCTTACGAAGCCATTAATATTAGTTGCTGGATTCATTCAAGTGACTTTACTTAGTCTTTATCACTTTTTCAAAAACCCAACTGTAAATGTTGTCATAAGATCGTTTATGTCTTTATACCATAAGCATGTACCTTTGTGGATTAAACTTCTACCCGAGCTTAGTGAGAACCAAGAGGAGGCAAACCACACTCAAGCCATAGCACCTGGACTACAGAAAACAAAGAAGAAAAATATGGAGATGATTGAAAGCTTGGATACCAAGTCTCAGGGAGCATCTGGTGACTGCTGTGAGACACAGAGAGAGCACTACACAAACTACAGGATTATTGGAGATAGGAAATAAAGCCCATGGCTAGTGAGACTCTCTTGAATATTTGCTTTTTTTCTTTCTCCTTTTTCTTTTTTTGTTGGTTCTATAGGTCAGGAATTTCAATTCCAGAAATGTTAGACGACCTACTGAAGGTCTGTTGACTACAACTACCTGTATGCTGTATTAAGAATGCAAGTGTTCTTGCAGGCTCCAGTTTTCAACATTGTGAAATGTCTCTCTGTATAATATTTAGTAATAGCTATATAAAAAATAATTTTTAAAATTTTATTATTATATAGCTATTCAGGAAAATGTGAACATGTGAAAATGATATGGAAAATTATTTTTAGAATAAATCAAAGACATTTATATCCTTAACAAAATTACTAAAATGTTGAATAAACATACTGATTATAAATAGTCAACCACCCACCATCTATAGGTGCCAATCTGCATACATCCATACACAGTTCAGAAAATATACATCAACACTAAGACACATAATGCATTTACCTTCTTATTGTTTATCATTATTAATTATTAGTTTTTATTAAAGCTACCTTGAACTTTCATAGTTTCTTTCTTCCATATGACTCTTAATCTTTGAAAGAGATCAGAGTAGCTTCACTGGGAGACATAGGTGTGTGCCATACAAAGTCTGATTCTTCATTCCATGGGCACATAGACAGTTATTGCCAATGCCGTAGCTTCAGCATTTAACTCTATGGTGCCGAGCTGGGAGCTGCTTGAGACCCATGAGCGTAGGAAATCTATTGCTAGGTTTGGTAGCCAGTGTGTACGAGATAGAAAACATAAGAAAAGAAAGACATGAAGGGAAAAGTCTTACTCTTTTGGTTTAGTGTAGAAATATTCCAAAAGAAAAAGGAACAGGGCAAGAGGGAATAAGAAATTGATACCTAAAATAAACACTTTTGCTAGAATTCTTTCTTTACTGCATGCTAATGAAAGATAGAGCAGATATCATCATTGATAGCATTTAAGAGATCATGTCTGGACCCTGGCAGGAGAGTTCAGAGTTCACCTTAACTTTGACATTGGGGATGTCTTCTCTTTTGTTTGAAACACCATCCAGGCATCAATGATCTGAATCTGCAAAGTCAAAATTAGCAGCACAAATGCAACTTCTATGAATGTGCATAGTCTTATAATTATTAAGTTTTATGACTGTCTACATCTGTTGATCAAACAATGGCAACAAACCTTATAATCCCTTTCCTGCTTCTGGACACCAACTAAGAGGGGCGAACCCTTATGGCCTTCCTTATTGTGTGCCTGTGCAATGTAAGCCAGTCTGCAACAAGTTCACAAGAGCAGGGGCATGGAGAAGAAAGAAAGAGAAAAGGTTTCATTCTCAGCCTGGGCACAGAGAGATGGATGATAATGGTGATGAAAACAACCAGAAGCACATATATAAAGGGAGCTGGTCTGGGACAGGTGACTAGGGAAGACTGTCCTTAGGAAAATGTATTCATATGGAGAATAAAGGGAACAGACAAGACAGTGAGGGGAGGAAGACTGTTGAGGGCTTGAAGGATCCAGGCAGAAAATCATAAACACAGAAGATGAAGGTTTGCAGTGGGCAGAGTGGGTAGTGGAAGGTAAAGATGGCTACAGTCACCGGGCACTAGAGCAAACAAGTAGGATCAAAGCAGGAGGACAGGAGAGAGGTTT
The DNA here is from genome assembly GCF_900095145.1 of Mus pahari. NCBI lineage: Eukaryota > Metazoa > Chordata > Mammalia > Rodentia > Muridae > Mus > Mus pahari. The sequence continues at coordinate 80,913,843 of NC_034594.1, read as the reverse complement.
GGGGTGTGAGCAAGGGCTAGACTGTGGGGGACAGAGTAGGAATGTAGGCAAACAGTGGCAGCTTTAAGTAAAAAATGAAGTAAAGAAGTAATTTGCTGGCAATGCAGAGCTCTAGTCAGGGCTGCTGTGTGGACAACCAGCAGGAAGAAGGCCTGGCAGTAAGCCAGGGGCAATGAAAGATGGTATTGCCAGGAGCAATGCAATTGAACAGCAAGAGTAGGACCAAGGAGTACTACTGTTGTGCTATTGAAGTTTCGTAACATGCCTTTGTCCTCTTGGCCTGTTCTGGATCTCATTTCAACAATGTAGGGAGAGCCCCAGAATTAGATCTCTTTAATATTTCCTTGAATCATACAATGGTAATACATACAATAATCTACTGGTATACATCTTGTTTTTCAATTATAAATGACTGCAAAGAATACCTGTCATGGACCAGTCGCCTAGTTATTCCTTTTGTGAATACATTACATTAAGTACAAGCTAACTCCCTAACACATTGCCTAAAGTAGCTCTCAAAAAAACTGTTTTAAAAACCTAGTCTCCATCCTCCTGCCAGCCTGGTGCATTGCCAGTCTTTTCCTTTTGTCTGTTTACTGGTAAAGAAACCTCAATATTCTGACATCTATTCTTTTAATTGCTTATGAGGTTTTTTATCTTTCATGTATTTACTGATAAATTACACTTATTCTTCCATGTTCTATTTCCTTTGCTTGTTTATAGATGGAAATGTTCTTACCGCTACTGATTGAATAGACTTTTTTTTTAAACCTTTGCCATGTGGACAGTGCACACTGCAGGCTAGTTTTTTGTTTGTCTTATGTTGTGGACATGGAGTTCTTGAATGTGTCTGTATGCTTTTTTTACACATATGTATTTTTTCACGTTTAAGTCATTGATTGTGACACCTGTCAGTGTTTTTATGATTGTAAGTTTCTTGATAAATCCAAAAAGCCTAACTCCAAGTCTAGGAAACGGATTTCCAATTACTTTGTTTTTCTCTCAGGAATACATCTGGAATTAGTTATGAGGTTTTGAGGGAGTGTTATTTCTGAGTTTGACAAGTCCCCGGGACACTGTCCCAATATCTTGTCTTCAGAAATGTTCTTTCCATCCCTGATTTATTGTGCTGCCTTTACATCTTGTGCTGTCTTCTCATTCATGAACAATCTTTTGTTTCTGATCTCTCATCCTGTGCCATGTTCAGTCTTAATTACTGTTATTTTGTATACCTTTGATACATTTTGTAAATCCATTTAATATTTGCTAGCACGGGTTTATCCACACTATTCATCTTTCTTAGGTTTTCTTATTTATTTCAAAATGCTTATTTTTCAAAATGTATTTTACTCATGTTATGTTGCTATATTATACAAAAGTCATGTTGTGGTTTTGGTAAGGATTAAATTACATTTATAGGTTTATAGTAGCATCCCAGGTATCTGAATCTTTTTCAAATTTCAAAATCACTCATGTGAAAGAGATTTAGTTTAAGATCAAGTGGAGTATATTATATATAGTGACTCATCTTTAAGAAATATATGAGAAATTAGCAATATTATGGAAATCATGGTTTTAGATGACCTATTTTATCAACAAATATTTACCAAGCTGGGCATATGGTTAGCATTGTTTTAGTGGTAAGGACACAGGACCCCTTTTCCCACATTTAGGAGAGAGACACTAGACTTCATCTTCTACTTTAGATAGAGTAGTAAGGCTACAGTGACTGCAGATAATTCTGATAAAATATTTACTTTACAGTCTGCAGTGGTGACTCAGCAGTCAAGAGTAGTGTTGCCCTCATAGAGGACTTGAGTTTGGTTCATTGCACCCACATGACTGCTCACAACCATCCCTAACTCCAGTTAAGAGGGTATATTACTGTCTTCTGAACTCTGCTGTCAACTGACAGACATGTAGTACATAGACATTAATGCGGGCAAAACACGCATACACATAAAATAAATATAAAGAAAGTCCTTACTTTAAAAAGAATGTAAGAGATTGAATAGCAGTTGATCCATAAAAACAAAGATGGATTTTTGATTGGTCTGAAAGATGTGAAACACAAGAACATACCTGATACCACAGAGTTAAGAATGGCAGTGATTGGAAAAGAAAGAAATGAGATTCCTGAAATATCTGTGCAATTCTTGAAGGTGAGAATAGAAGGGTGTATATCTGGGATACAAGAGGAATGCAAGGTTTCTTCGAGTAAGAGGTAGGCTCATGCATAGGTTGGCTAATGCTAACTACTGTGATGGAAGAGATGTTTTGGCATGGTTAATAACCAAATAAACTATAGAGTATTTCTCACTTTCATTAAAAGTTGGTTGGTTTATTTCAGTTGGAGCTTCAATGTCATAACTTCTTTGTTTCTAACTGATATTTTCACAGTGTTGAACATTGGGCACATCTCTAAAATTTCTTCTTTATGGAGCAAGCCACAAGTTAGTGAGCTGTCCACACTTTTATGCTGCTAATTAGTATTTTCATGCTGTGCATGTGATGCCCTGCTTTCAATACATACATGCCCTGGTTCAACTAATTTTTGTAACAGTATGTGATATTTATTTATCTTTACCATAGGCATAGAAAAAGCATTGAGCTTGGAAATAGAAGGTTTAGGTTTAATTATCTGGTCTGTCATGTTTTAGCTCCTTAAAGTTAAATATTATTCAGTTTCCTTTTTTTTTTTTTGGATTCATTTTGAAAAGGAGGTAATCAGAACAATATAGCAATTTTCATTTTTCCAAACAATGGACCCTTTCATGCTCTATTTTGTTTCTCAGCTCATTTCTTCCATTTCCTGCCCCCTTCTGTTCTTCTTTTTATTCCTTCCTTAACAGGTTTCATTACATAGCCCTGGCTGTCCCCTAACTTTGGTTCTCCTCTGGCCTCTAGCTCCAAAGCACTGGGTTACAGATGTGTGATAGAGATTGGCTACTTAATTTGTTGTGATACTAGGAATTGAACCCAGGATATTGAGAAAGCTGTTAAAGTGCTCTGCCACTGAGCTACATCCCCAACTGGGGTAGACATAAACACATGGGAGCTGGAGTCTAGGCTGAAACAGAGGTATTGTAGATGTTCTCAGATGGGAGCTGGGGATGGTGTGAGCTCCATGAGTACATTCCAACATGTTTGTAGATTACAGCATCATATTGTAGAAGGTTGGACACCCCTGTGCCCAAGCCATATGAAGTAGGCCCTTGTTTCTCTTTCTGACCTTCCAGCATTTTGCTGTTACGGGCTCATTAATGGAGTTTCCTGGAACAAAGCTTAGAAACCTACTAAGATTATCTCTCCAGGCTTTAAGAGTTGCAAAACTTATGATGCAATTTTGTAATACTGTGAAGTAAGGAATGCAGTGTCCTTAAGTGTAAGCTCACAGATAGGGAAACTCAGTTTCAGAATGATCACTTATTGTAATCTCTTGTCTAGTAAATAGAGGGATTGGAGCTCCAAGCTTCTGGTATTGGTCTAGACACTATCAGATATTTTTCCCAACTGGCCTTAAAGTGATTTCAAAAATTATGCTAGGAAAATATTAGAAAGCAGTTCTGTCAGAAATTGTTACCATACATTCATATTTCAGCTCATGTCCCCAGACTTGTCTTTAAACTGCATACACTGCTTCCTTAAGTGTTCTTCTGCACTGGATGAGCCAAATTTTGGAAATTTTAGTCAGATTTCTAAGAAATAATTAGGTGTGAGGAACTGTTCTAATTCTCAACAGAAATCTCTAAAATGTAGATCTGCTGAACTGAAAAAACGGTTTGGACTGATTAATCTTTGAGATCGGTTTCGTTTCTGAAATAATCATTGTGTTGAGAAAATTGACTCATTTAGTCTTATTTAACATAAAACACATTAATTATAAACTCATTCATAACCACAATGCTTATTAAAGAATTAAGCTGATAAAGATTAACATTGAACTTAAAGGGGTTGACAACTGATGCAGTCCCACGTAGACTATAACAAAAGGACAACTGTAGGATATTTTGTTGTTTCTGCTGTGATGGTCTTGAACATGTGAGGGCATTACTCATCCTTCAAGGTTCATATCATAAACCACCTCCCCTGTGGATTTCACTTGTTTTATCTGCTTCTCTTCTTGGAGACAATTTCCTTCTCCTGAGAGCTGCCCTAGAGCCCTACACTAAAGTTGTAGCTTTCTTTATACTGGAGAGCAGCTCCTTGCAAAATCTCTGTTCTTGCTGAGTTTAATTTCTGTATAAGCAGAGAACAATTGAAAGATATTTCCTCCATTATAAAAGCAATATGTACTCAATGAGGAAATTTTAGGAAAATTCAAAAAAGTTGAAATAAAAATGAATAATTTCCTTAATATAAGCATTGCTTGGAATTTCCAATGATTTTACTATTTTCTTTGCCATAGAGCAATAATGTTGAGCTTAATTGAACAGGCATTAATGAATTTTTGAGAACTAGAGGACTATTAATATGGTCTCCCAATGTATACTTTGCTAAGCTGACTCATACACATGTATACCTTTGTCTACATATCCATATAGTATCATGTGGAATATCCATATAGTATCATGTGGAAATTTAGAATAGAGAAGAGACTTTGCTCATAGTATGGACAAGGTAGTCAGAAAAGTATTGTGTGAAGTTAACTGATTCAGGGAATCATGTTTTTGTTTGTTTTGTTTTTTAATGAACAAAGATTAGAGATTACTATAGGATGCTTTAAACATAGATTTAATCCTACACATTGAGAAAAGGGGGACATTTATAAGAAGTATGGAATCCTTAGAGTGGTCCCTGGGTTTCTCATACCTCCTCAAAACTTCAGCAGAGTTAATGAAATGAATTGCAACCAGTATGTGGAATGAGAATAAGTTATTCATCCAGTTGAGTGACTTGACTTACACCCACGAGAGAAAACATCCTCCCATAGGTTCTTGCAGTTAATAGTCTAAGGGTAGTTGAGGACAAGCTCTGGATCTCAGTGACAGTTTCATCATTAAAATGAAGGACACATTGGTGAGACTTTAAGTACAGACCCTGGCAATAATCTTCTTTAGGCTATCCTTCCTCCACTCTTTGCTCCCTTTGGCAGGACTGGCTGTCTGGGTAAGCAAGCCAGGCTCCAGAACAGAAGGGGTACATGCTTGTATCTGGGGCCACACCAACAGGCCATTGACATTAGTTACTCTAATGAATGTCAATCATGTCATGGGAGTTGGCTTCTTTCAAAAAATGGAGTAGAAGCCTGTGTGAAAATAGACCACTAACATGGAGGCTTTTAGCTGGCAAAAACTGAGATATCTCACGTCATCAAGTACCATCAATGTAGGCTTTACTATATCTTTAGCATTTTAGTTCACAACAATGATATAAATTCCTTGTAGCCTTGAGAAGTAGAAAAGCAAAAAGATGTACACCACAAAGCCATATCTGCTGCCAACATTTCCATGTATTTTGCATTTCAACGCATAATTATGATTTGTATTAGTTGCTTTTCTTGTTTTTCTTACAGAATACTTGGCAATAGCAATTTAAGGATGAATTAGTCTGGGCCCATAGTTTAAAGAGATACCAATCTATTGTGGTTGGAAAGACAAGGCAGCAGGTTGATAAGCCTGCATCTATAGTTAGGAAGCAGAGAGCGATGGGCACTGGGTTTTAATTTGCCTTTTTCCTTTCTCCTTTTTATTCAGTCTGTGACTCTAGCCTTTGGGATGGTGCCACCAGTTTTTTAAGATAGGCATTCCTTAACAACTGAGCTCAGTTAGCCCTCTCTGGAAGCTTCCTTAGGTGTATATCCAAAGATATGCTTCATTAATGGTGTAGGTGCTTCTCATCCAACAAAGCTGACAATAGATATTATGTATCACAACACTGAATTTCATGCAAACATTCCACCATTTTCTTTCAGTTTTTGATATCTATATGTTAACATGGTTCTTTTAAGATAAGTAATTGTCCCTGTAACATTTTAGAAGTTAGCTCTGAACATTAGCAAAAGCATTATCAAAATTAATTTAACTTTTTCTATCATACAATTTAGAGAAGTTCCATTCTTTTCTTCAGTATTAAATGTAACATTGCAAATGATTTTGCAGTACAAATTTTAAGTTATTTTTTTAGAGTAAATATGTACTATAGAAATTACTGAATAAGTAGTATTTTAGTACTTTGTGTTTGCTATAACAAAATACACTGGATGGCTTAGTGACAATGAATATTTCTTTTGCACAGCTCTGGAGGCACTGGTGTGTGTGTGTGTGTGTGTGTGTGTGTGTGTGTGTGTGTGTGTGTGTGTGTGTTTGGGGTAGGGAGTGCTGTCTAGCAGCATAGCACCTGAAACATTTTAGAGCAAGATTCCCTCTCAGGGCATTAGTCCTACTCCTGAGATCTCTGAACCCAGAAGAGAATACCCTTCTTGATGGATAACCTTGATTGTTGATTTCCTACCAGGAAGAATCTCCTGGGAAAAGAATCTTAGCATGATGATGTCTACACCAGGGTGCCCTGTGGGAATGTCTGTATGGAGTTGTTTTAATTGATTTAATTGATATGGAAAACCCTACCCATGGTTGGTTGTGCCATTTCCTGGGCAAGAGTTCGGAACTGCATGAGTGTGGAGAAGTAGAATTGAGCACAAACAAGCCAGTGAGCATGCATGCACATATTTCTCTTTGTTCTTGACTATGGATGTAGTTTTACTTTCCCAGAATGCACTGTGACCTGGAAGTTATTGTGAGGTTCAGTAAACTTCCTTCTCATCTAAGTGTTTTAGGGAGTGGGGGTAATCAGAGTAATAGAAATGTAACTAGAACAGCTTCCTCATCCAATCAGATTATCCCTAAATATGCTCACATTTGGGATTAAGTTTCAATCCATGACTGGGAGACCCACAACTGGCAAATCAAGCCACAGGACATGAAATGACTAAAAATCTTCATTTTTATCACTAGACTGCTGATCAGGGAAGTTAAAGACATTTACTCTTCTATAAGCTATTGTTCAAGAATATTATTTATTACTATTTTAATAGGCATCTTATTCCTTATTCCTGGAAATGATACTCTTGATTACTAACTGAGCTTATACTTTTTCACATAGTTTTCCCCTTGAAGTTTCATATAATGACTTTATGTGTTGGTCTTTTGTTTTTAATATTGGCTGAAAAAAATTTTTGTTTCTTTTTTACCCTAATATTTTTATAGCCTCATCCCTTTGTATTACAAAGCATGGTAGTTTTCCTTTTGTAATTTGTTTTTGCCTTTTCATTTTATTGAGTTCCTGAGGGCACAGGCCTTTGTACTTACTAAGATTGCAGCTTTTATTTTTAGGCTTTATTTTTGGAGTGTGGCTTCTATTGTAGTAGGATATGTCACCTGAATATTTACTTTTCTTTGTTGCTGGTGTTACTTTACACATAGAATTTACACTCTGTAGCCAAGGCTGGTCTCTACATTGCAATTGTAGTCATCACACTTGAGCTCATGGCAGTGCTTCCTCTGCCTCTGGGGTGTGAGAATTTCATCTCCATATACAGCTATTTTGTTTCCCTTTGGCTCCTGTATTATTTCGTTAATTAGAGATTACAGAATAATCTCAAACAATCATGGTGCTAATAAGTATAGAATCCTTGTTTGGTATTTAATAGACATAAGAAAAAGGCAGCTCATGAAGCTGAAACCTTTGATCTTTTATTTACTAGGAGCAACATTAGTACATTATGATGTATTAAAGTAAGTTCCAGAAATAAGATGTGAAAGCAAGTTCTACAGTGCTTCAAATCTTATATAACTGATGAAATTGTTAAGGACTTGCATGCATAGCTCTTCCCACTGGTCCTGGCACATGGAGGACTTCAACTAGTGTCAACTATGATGGTTACTGTTTTTAGGAAACTTCTGCTGAGCATTTATGGACCAATCAGAGCAAGTTCATTTTTGTCTAGTAGTAAAGACAAATTGTTGTGGGACTGGAGAGATGGTTGAGTGGTTATGGGCCCTAGCTACCCTTGAAGAGTACCTGGTTTAATGACTCATGACACCCACATGGTTGCTCACAGCCATTTGTAACTCTAGTTCTATGGGATCTCACACCTTCTTCTGGTTTCTGTGGACACCAAGTGCATATATGGTACATAGACATTTATGTAGACCAAACACCCATGCACATAAAAATAAATGAATACTGTTTTTTTATAAGACATTTTGTTAGGATGTAACATTTGGCTTTTGTGGATTGTTATTTTTCAATGCCTTTGTTTAATTTCTGTTTTCCAAAGGAAAGTATTGATTTGGTGCTGTTTAGTGATTCTTTACGTGATAACTTGTAATCCCACCTATCAGTTACTAATTAGTGTTAAACTCTGAAAAGAAAAGTGGGCCAGAGACAGGCTTGCTACAGTTCGGATGAGTTACTTTTGATATCTGGCAGTCTCATTCAGAAGCCTGGGGGCTTGGAATCATTTAGATAGTTTCTGGTGTACTTAGTCACCCCCCCCCCCCCGGAGCTTCTTTGCTTCTTCTTCTTCTTCTTCTTTTTTTTTTTTTTTTTTTTTTTGAGACAGGGTTTCTCTGTATAGCCCTGGCTGTCCTGGAACTCACTTTGTAGACCAGGCTGGCCTCGAACTCAGAAATCCACCTGCCTCTGCCTCCCGAGTGCTGGGATTAAAGGCGTGTGACTCTATGCCCAGGTGCTTCTTTGCTTCTTATTCACCCTGCACTAGGAAGTCCCCCTGAGGCTGAACCTACCATGGCTGTGTTCAGGAACTCTTTACAAAAAAATATCATCCTCTTCCCTGTCTCTCTTTTAGATTCTGGAAATGTGGGGTTGGGATGGCAATAGTTCTTTTAGTGTACTGAAATATCATCAGCTTGAATGTTCAGACTCTAAATACAGCATCTTTTGTTACTGTTGTTGTCTAGATGTCTACTCTCAAACAACTAAATGCTAGATGTTCAGATATTTAATCTTTAAAGATAACTGAATTTCTTCCCTTAAACATTAGGTATTTTAAAAGAATATAACATTTCTTGTTAAACTAAGTCTCAAGGATATTGCCAGTTCTTTCCAAGAACCCAAGTTGTAAGCTAGACCAGGCTTGTAATCCCAGAGATTTGGGAAGCTGAGGCAGGGGCATCACAAATTCAAGCCCTGCTTATGTTATAGAGTGAGTTCAGACAAATGGGTTCTTCAGAATAAAATGGGGAAAGAGGTCTGCAGATGTAGCCCAGTGGTTGAGGAGTTGTCTAGTGTTTTAGTGTGTGATACTCTAGGTTCAATTCATAGTACCATAAAAACAAGCCAACAAAACAAACCCGCAATATGACATTTGATACAGTGCATCCCTGGAGCTTCTGATGAAGCAGTCACTGTAGAAATGGTCAGTGGCAATGCTGTCACAGAGAAACATGGGCAAGTGTGACAGTGGTCACTCACTATAAATCAAGCATGGCCTCTTTGTACACTTACAAACCTCTTTTAGGTAGGTAAAATGCTATCTTCATTTTACAGAGGAGCCTGGTATGCTCTGAGTAGTTGAGAAACATGTTTTTGGAAGTAGACAAGCCAGCAGAGAGCTGGGAGCCAATCTGATTCCTTTACAATTCTCTCTGTGCTTTTACCTCCAATTTAGGTTCTGTCTGGGTACTTCAGGAAGGGTCCCTCCATACTAGCAAAGGGTGCCTGCCCTGCTGTGCAAATCTTTAGGTTCTCTATTTTGCAGTCAACGTACCTGTTTGAGTGTTCTTGCTTCCATCTCCTCTTATCACTTTGATTCTTCCTGCCTTTCCCTCTGCTACTTGTTCTTAGATTTAGGCTGTGGAATCAAGATCAAAAGATACACCTATCTCTTCGAGGTGATTCAGAATGATATCTTAGAATGGTGTATCATTACCATGTAGAATTTTTGCAAGTAGGCTTAGCTTTGGCTTAAAAAAAAAAAAAAAAAAAACTCAGAGACTATTTTGGAAAGGATTAGTTAAAAGAACAGTAATTGTCTGTTGTAAGCAGAGCTTTATGTTAGATGCTCAACTCCTGTTACTTCATTTAAAACCCTCACCGCTTTCCAAATTGTAGACTACACAGCTGTGCTGATAACACAGAAGTCCCATTCCTATGTAGTCTTCACTCTTGCAAAGATCTAAGCTCATTCTATGTCTCCCTGACCTCGAAGTCCTGGATTTTCATATTCTAATTTGTTCCATTACATTTACTCAATTTGCTTTAGCAAACACTTTCCCACTTAAGGTATTTTGTGTTTTGTAGTCTAATTTCCATCACCAAGTTCTTTGAAGCATAAGCTTAGGGAACAAGATGGTCTGAAGTTGGGTTATATTTCAACATGCTGAGTGTGATAAACTCGAGTCATATTTAGGAAAAAATATAAAGACCTCTGAAAATGAGGGTCTGTTATAGAATCTCTTTACAGTTCTTAGATGTTCCCTGGGTTCTTGGTAGCTGTGAGAGTGGTGTTCTTGCTGGTGGTGGACTCTAAGTGTTGCAGACAGTATTAGATGCTTCCTAAACATCTATGCTTCCTTTTCTGGCAGCCACTGAGATTTTTTCTCTACATCATAACTGGTGACTCTTTAATGTGCTTTGCATCTTTTGAGCTAGATAATTGTATTATTCCAGGGAACCAGAACAATGCCTGTGTATCCAGAGATGGGACTTTGGACAGGGAAGCAAGTTAGCACTGGATTGCAAAGGGTCAAGTCTAAAAGAAACACAAAAAAATAATAAGCCCATTTCAAACTCTCCCACACTAGGGAACACACATACTTTTCTTTCATTTTATTCTACGTCCAAATAATTCTTCCAGACAGTCCTCCAAACAAGATACCCTTTCAGAAATTAACCGGGACATTTACAGCTCACACTTTTAAATCTATGACCTGCTCTTGTTAGAACTAAAAATAGCATCTTCCTGAGGATCACAGGGCCTGCGTGTTGTAGAGCCTCTTAATTTAGCTCCAAACACCCTCATCCTCTTTGAATGACTGGCAAGTTGGTGACATGTACACACACACACATACACACACACACACACACACACACACACACACACACACACACACATATATATATATATATATATATANATATATATATATATATATATATATAAAATATTTTCACAACAATTCGCAAGTAGGTTAGAAGAACAGTGCTTGAAAACTCAGGCTTTAAAGTGAAAAATCCGTCCACCTTTAGGGGCTATCAGATTTATGTCGTTAGTTGAAAATAATTACATTAATAATTTTAAGGGCTAATTAGCATTTATAGTAAACACATTGTTCATCACTCTAAGGGGAGGAGTAGCTGTATCTTTTCTGCAGAATAATTGCTTTTCAAAATCAGAACCCATTTATCTTTCAGCACAAACAGGTGCTTCTGTTGAACTATTTTTTTTTAAAAAACCATGGGTCTTAAGACTTTAATTCTTACAATACAAGTTGCAGAAACTTCGAAATGCAAAGTATGTATAATTTCTACTTTGTGAGCCATGGCTCTTGTTAACTTCAATTTGGGTAAGGTATTTGTCTTTCATATACACCCTGGGATCACTCTCTTCTCTGCGTAAAAAAGCAGGGAGGACCCAGAATTCTTTCCTTATTGCATCAGATCCTGCAACCTCAAACCAATTGTGACTAAATCCATGTACACTTTCAAGGATGTTGACCTTCCTCTCATGAAGCTGCTTTCAGAGTGTTTATTGGCCTGCAGCTACTTTCTGTATTTCCCTTAACTCAGAGTTACTAAGTGGTCAGAATGAATGATCTTAAATAAGCAACTATTTGTCCGCCAACTTTCGAATTCTGGCAAGGATGCTTTGCTGCATCAACTACAAGCCAGCAGCCTTTGGATGTACTCTGTTCACTTTGGTACAGAGACTGATGTAGGACACATATAAGATGCTTCAGGATGGAAAGGTCTGAGTTACATTATTAAAGGTTCACCTGTCTTCTTCTCTATAGCCATCTTCTCAGTGCTGATGTTTCCTTTAAGTGACACTCTTAGAGTCAGCCAGCAGATTGCATTAAAATATTCTTGACAATAACCACTTATAGACAAGGATGTAAGATGGGAAAGACACACAGATCTCAAATCCACACTTTTGCAGACTAAGCTCCCTTTTAGAGTCATCTTAACTTAACAATCATTAAAACTCAGATATGTTTGGGACTTGGAGCAGGAAATAGCTTATGACAGCAAGATTATCAGTAAATTATACATGTTCTTTCTCTGCTGCCCTTAAGAATGGTGTATAGGTTTTCCTTCTCTTGCTTTCCACTGTGAGCTACAGTAACAGAAAGAGAAAGTCCCTAAACTTCTATGCTCTGTCCCTTGAGGTCAGGGCAACCAGTGCAAGGCTGTGAAGGGGCCATCCCATTAGCATCATAAAGTCTGGTGTGCTCAACAAAGCCATTGCAATTTTGACATTACAGTTTCCTAAGCATACATTTTAAGGGAGAATAATAATACTTGCAGGATTTGGAAATTACACGTGTCCAGCAAATATTAAATAGAAATTGCTTGGTTATTAGGCTTATCTGATGAATTAAAAAGAGCCAGTTGAAATAGCAGAAATCTACTCTTCTGTAATTATCTAAACTGATTATCTGTGGCCTGTGTACTTAATATGAGTCATTATCATTTTTATGCATCACTTCAAGGATACTGTCAGCCCAGAAGCCTTAGACATAACAAAGGGGGACCGTCTAATTGCAAAGTTTGGTGCTTTTAATTTCATATTTATTTAGATATTGAAGAACACTTTTAATGCTCTGAGGGATCTGCTGAAGTGGGAGGGAAGTGCTGTCCTGTTCATCACAAGCCCTTCCTGAATTAGCACATGTTCTCTCCCAGACACCCTATTTGTGGTATACATTTTATTCTTGGTAAGTAGCCCTGAGTGTGTCATATTAACTCTCCTTGAGTGTGGTTGTTTTCTTAAAATACATTGCAAGTCACACCTAAGCTGAGGTGCCAGATACTAGCCATTTAGAATGTTTTAAAGGAGAGCTGTCCTCCTCATTATCTATCTGAGAGTTCTGTCATACTTTCTCATATTCAGTGCATTTACCAAAGAGAATAAGGACAGTCATTATGTGTAATGCTTACTCTTAGATTTGAATCTGACTGGGCCATTGAGTGCCCAGACATCTGATCAGCACTGTTCAGGATGTGCCTGTGAGAGTGTTTTTGCATGAGATTAACATTTGAATTTGAGTAGAACAGACTGTCCTCCCAGGGTGGGTGAGCATCATCCAACCCCTGCATCCCAGTGGACAGGAAGGCTCTGCTCTGTAAATGACTTGACTCAGAATGAACTTCATCAGTTTCTGGATGTCTGGTTTGTACTTAAAGATCCTGGGAGTTCTCAGCCTCTCTGCACCACCCCCTCTGTTTCTCACTTTTTCTCCAATGCCCCTCCCTCCACACACACACACCTACCTTTGCCCCATTAGTTTGGTTTCTTTGGAGCACTAGGACAAACACTTCACTTACCCAAAGTCAACATCATCACTTCCTCAAACTCTTACTTAAAATTTTAATTTTGAATATACATGCAAAAGTTTGCTCCTGATGGAACAAAACAAGAGCGAGCATCTGCTACTTCAGTATTTGGACTCTTGATATAAACAGAGCTCTACCAGCCCTGGAGACTCTGTAAAGAAGGCCAAGGATATTAGAGTGCTTAGGTTCCTCCGTATATGTTATCAATTTGGAAGAGGTACAAATGTCTCCTGCTTGAGAAGGCAGTTCCTAAAGGTAAAGTCACATTTCAAATGTGTGAAGTTAACACATCATTATCTGCCAAAACATGATCTCAATCTATTTAGTAAAATAGTACGTGACCTCATATGCACAGACCTCTTCACTGAACAACGAAAGATACCCTATTCATAATTTCTTCAAGATTTAGAAGCACAGTATCAAAAACAAATAAAAAGGAATATTTGGGAAGCCGTAAAAGGTAAATTATTCAAATAAGCATTGAGGTATGGGTTCTTGGTATTAATTTGATAACAGATAAACTCTATTATGAGAGAGAGGAGGCAGACATATTTTTGGACAATGTAAATAGATATTAATTTAGCTAGTTTGAGTTGTAAAAAGGAAATATATCCTTTAAGTAGCCACCAAAGAATCAACTACTAAGATAATCAAAATCTGGATATGATTAGTTCTTTTGGATGAAGATGCAAAGGTACAGTCTGAGGCTGAGTACAGTGAAAAACCTGGAGACATTATTTAAAAAAGGCATGAAACTCTGTCATTATCATAGCATCTCAAAACTAGCACAGTAACCCTAGTAATTTTCCCTTGTTATCCGGGTTTATAACTTCCTACAAAGGGCATATTTCTCAGACTCCCCTTCTAGATGAGGTCAAGTGAGATATGAATGGATATTACTAAAAAGTTCTACAAGACATTTACCGAAAGGAATTACTTGGAACAGACTTTCTCCTTTGATTTTTCCTGTGAAAAGACATTTGTGAGGGAACTCCTCATTGGGCATGTAAATTCTAAGGGCTTCAAATTAAATGGATCTCTTGGTTCTCCAACTTGGAAGGACATCATGGTCCTGAATGACAACAGAGAGCAGAGCTGCTCTGATGTTGGTTGTTTTCTTGTTATGTTAGTTAAGTCCTTATTCAATCACTCCATGACAGCTCTCTAGTCTTGATAAAACTAGAGAAAGCCTTAGTATACTTTTGATCTCCTATAATTCTCTATCTGGTAACAACTAAAGCTTGCTCCTTGCTTTTTTTCTTCCTGAGTCATGGACTCTGAAGCTGTTGCTCTCTGCAATAGCAAAGAAACAATAAAATGAACCTTGTGATTAATTATATCTTCAAATAGATATTTGGGATGAATATGGTTAATATATTTATTTTTTACTAATAGAGAGACTATACAACACTGTTTTACCAATAAAGTTCAAGGCTTACTGCTCTATAATTTTCATTTTCATCTTATCATGTTCCTTCTATCTGCCATACATATACATACATATATACATAATTTTAATAATAGAAAATAGTACAACTAATAACAGACCAATAAGAGGCAACTTTTTAAAAAAGGAAAAATTATGTTAGACAATGTTACTTTTCAGATAACCAACACTTGGAAATCTATCCATTTGTATTTCCATAGTAAATGCTAAAAATCTGTCTCATGAAATACCAACAGTAATACTGATAATTTGAGAAGTGTGACTTTCTGATGGAAGAAAACAACAGCTAGATAATACTTTGTATCTAAATGTAAACCCAGACCCTTAAGCCTATTATCTTATATGTGTAAAACTTCACCACTAATATATTACTCTGAGGGACTTAAGCAGTATTGTTCTATGTCTTTTATATATTAGGTATAAAAGTAAGAAGAAACTCATATATTAGTTCCTTCCCCGTGATGCTCAAACAGGATCTGCTGGAAGAGGCTTGGGGGTGAGTTCATTTTACACTGTGTGGTAGTCCCACAGAGAAAGTTGGTGGCTCTACTCAGTTTTGTGGTGGGAAGGGCACATTGTTGAGCTGTTATATAAAAATTTCTTTATAAATTATTTGTCAACTAGAATTATATTCCAGAACATTATAAGGGACATATTCTATTAATAAATATTAATATGCTATTCAGACTACAAACAAAGATGCTGTTGTTAGTGTGCTCTATACATGAGTTAATGACAACATACTCTCAGATTTTGCTTTCATTCTATCAGTGGGGATTAGTGTCATGTTTATCTTGGGTTTGATTTGAGCTATATTCTTCTAGGTTAAAATAAAGGAGGGGACAGATTTAGAAGAAAAAAAAATTATTCTGACTCTGGGTACCTAAATGTCCCCAAGCACTGCTTCTTCTTGCTAACCTGCCGACACTTGCTCCTCACCCACGGAACCATGTTGACTCATGGATACCAAGTGCCGATTCTGAGCACTGATGCAGGAGAAAACACTAGAGGCCTGAACAAGGTCATGATCACATTTTCAACACCTGTCCCACGCAAAACACAGATCCCCCAACTGCATACAGGCTTCAGTGAAGTGAATATAAGGGAAGTAAAGGGGAGGCTTGATAAGAAGCACCTTCTTGTTTATCTTATCTATAAAACTTTCTGTATGAGTGTGAGTATACAATCTTCCCAGCAATTATAGGCAAATAATTTCTTTAAGTAAATATAATAACTGTTATATTTTAAGTGATCAGTGTATTGTTAGATATTATTTTAAACATATAATTAAATCTTAATTATTGAACCAGTGATCTTAGTCAAATAAATACATACAGTTTTTTTCTAAGGAAAAGAAATGTGATGGACAAAGGGATACATTTGAGAACTCAACTTCTTTTAACTGGGTCGAGCCCAGACAGCATGAGTAGTAAAAGCCAGAAGTGCTGAAGCAGCTGTTTTGCCACCTGATGGTTTGTTAAAATTAAGGGTAATGTTAGGAGAATTTCTAGGGCATGGTCTGCAGTTAATGTTTTCTTAAATAAATGAAAAAGATCAAGTAGGAAGGAAGGATGAAGGAAACCTTTCTACACTTTTATATTTGAGGCAAATAAGAAAGCATGGAATGGTAAAATAGCTTCCCTTCATAGTGCTGGACACATCTGTGTGATGGAGGATCAGAGGGGAAGACATGATTGTACAAGGGATTATATAGTAGCTTTCAGTATGACAAGTCTCTTCCCATCAACATCCAGAGTAGTCTGCATGTGCCTTTCCACCAAAAGAAAACAAAGTTATTTCTAGATGTTCCCAAATGCAGCAGGAATGCCCATAGAAAGGAGAAGCCTTCCAGGAATTATTCCTGTATGAAATGTGTCAGTAGTTAAAAAAAAGTGAAGACAGACTATATAAACATTAATGTCCTTTTGTGTGAACTATTAGCTATCAGTAATTGGAGACAAACCTTGGAAATCATCAACCACTATTAAAATCCATTCTAGTGCTAAGACATGACAAAGGATGAGCCCTACATAGACTGGGCTGGGTGGAACTTCAGAGAAAGAACCTTGTATGATAAAGATTTGTTCCTTTGTATCTTTCTAACAACTAGTGACTGAAATGAGTGATTTTAAGTATTTATCCCAACCAGGTTGGTGGTGTATGTAAGTAATCTAGCACTCAGGAGGCAGGGGCAGTCAGATCTCTGTTAGTTCAAGGACAGTCTCGTCTACAAAATGAGTTCCAGGACAGCCAAGGCTGTGTTACAATGAGAAAACCTGTCTTGAAGAACCAATAAGCAGACAAATAAACAAATACATATTTACCCAAGCAAGTAATAAGTAAATTGAATTAAATAAATGATTATCCCACAGTGCAAATTTCAATGAATCTTTCACTTTCAATGAACCTATTCTTCCTGCTAGCACTAGGAAAACCGACATTAAAAGAACTTCTTTAGGCATACCTATAAAGACTGAAGACCCATAAAGTAGGAGAAAACAAAATGATATATGACACAATAAGAGGCTGTGCACAGAGCAGAAAAAGAGAAGCAGCCATTCAAAAGCTGTGGCACACCTCTGGTTGAACTGTCTTGCTATAGATACATCCTTAGAGACATAGACACAGTCTTTAATAGAGAACTGGAAGGGAAAGTATTCAAGCTCAGAAGAATTTTTAAAAATTGAAATTACTTAGAAATGGTTGAAATAGACTGGACAGATAGCTCAGTGGTGAAGAACCCTTGTGGCTCTTGCAAAGGACTCAGCTTCCGTCCCTTTTCCCTTTAAGTATGGCTCACAACTGCCTGAACTACAGTTCTAGAGAATCTGCTGACCTCTACTGTTCTCCTCAGGCATATCGAATACATACATATAGTTAGGTATACATACATACGCAGAAAATGAAAATAAATAACTTTAAAAATGTTTTAAACAGGAATGTTGCTTGGGTTTTTGCAAGAGTAAATAATTTCATGTCAAACTCGGGTTTTACTTTTTTATAAAATAAAATAGTATAATTAATTTAATTTCCACTATTTAAAAAGTTTTAAACATGTGTTCCATATACACATATTTATGTTTGTTTGTATGTTCTAGTAATTTCAGTTATAACTTACTTCAAAGAACTAATCCATAAATGTTATTGGTTTGCTTTTCTAAGTGGAAAAAATAACTTTTAAAGAGGCCTAAGACATTTCCTTGATTTGAGGCAGACCATTTTATTATTCTTATCGGTTGACGGCAGACATTATTAGTTGCATACCTATAAGACAAATTCCCAGGCACTACTCTCAGGGAATGTTGACAAGGAGGCAACTCAATGCAGAGGCTTTGCATCAGGTATTACATGTGGTGTTCAGCAGTGGAGATCTGAGCAGAGCTGAGGCTGCAAGGAGGGAGGATGCTGACAACTCACCATCCCCTACTCTCAGAATGCAAATGCAGACTCCTCTGTCACTACAGATTTTGGGTTGATTCTAATCAAGTTCCAAGTGAAGACAGGACTCAGAGGCAAGAGTGAGCCTGATTCTTTTAAAATCACTTTAGCTTAGAGAAAAGACTGACAGAGTGAAAGACAATTCATCATTTGGAAAAATTACGTTGGTAGACTTAATTTTGTCTAAGCTAAGGTGCCAGTCAGTCTCTTGATTTTGCCAGCCTGGTATCCCTTGAGGAACATGGATGTCTGGGGAGAAGGGTAAGCTCCCTGGAAGTAGACTAAGACATGAAATGGACCTGGGGTGACAGAGGTTAATGTCACCTAGGAGTTTTTTGTGGTCCCATGTGCCAAGGCAAGGAGGCAGGTGTTGATATCTTGGGAATGGATAGGTTGAACCTTATAGGTTAGTACTACTAGATGTTGCCAGATATGTTTTCCTTCCATCATAGCCACTCCTTCATTAAAGAGTTTATCTTGTAATACAGACTATGGAGAAACACGCTGTGCTTCGTAACATGGAATAACAGCTGGAGTGGTCCAAGTCTGCGTGGCCATGGCAGCGGAGGATACACAGAACTTGTCTAACCATTGGATGCCCTAGAATTAGAAGTGGAGCCATTGCCTCTCGAAGTTACTCTGGAGAGATTTATTGCCTGAGATGCGATTAGAACTAACTTCTGCACTTATACAAGCTCATTTAATGGGAATTGGGAGATGTAAGTTTAGAAAACACTGTGAAGGTCAGGAATATGAACTGCACACATAAGGGAAGTTGATCATTTTTGAAATAATTAAAATGACACAAGACAACAAAACAAAATATTTAGCTAAACCAAGTACTGGTGGGGGAGATAAAAGCAGGTAAGAGAGCATATTGTGGTAGACATCCTTTGTCATGGGCCTATGACAGAGCTGTGGACCTCCAGGCTGAAATACTGAGGAATCCCATCTGCAAAGCTTTTCTCTACAGGGCCAGATAGTAAATGCTTGAAGACTATGTGGATCCTCAGTCACTCTTACCCAGCAGCCATTGCAGTACAAGCCTGGAACCTCAGGCCATCTGTAAGTAATGATGAGCCCATGTTCCAATAAGCTGTTATGAGCACTGACGTGTAAATTGTCTAGCATTTTTATTTTTACCGTAACAAGATATTATTTTGAATTTTTTCCCCAACCGTTTACAAAGACACAAAGAAGAGGAATAGGGAGTAGATTTGAATTAAACACGTTATATGCATGCATAAAATTCCCAAGCAATAAAAAAGGGAGTAAGGAAAAGAAAACTGTGTAAGAAGCCATGACAAATTTTCTAGTTCCTACAGAACAAAGCAGTGGGCCACAGCATTTAGTTGCTAGTCTAAATTAGAAATTCTTACTGGCACAGATATAGCCTACTTCTGAACACTTACATATTAAAATTCTTGTTAATTTTATTCTAAAGCATGCTCCTTTTATTGAAAAAAGTATATTCAAATGAAAACCCAGTTGAACATTTGAAGGGCTCTGGAATCTCCGAAGATGTTTTTAGTACGAATATTCTTCCCAGTAAAGATAAATGATAATGAATCCTGGAAGAAGAGATTCTGAGAAACTTCTAGAGACCTAGTAAAGATCAATGAAATTTTACAGGACAGTGCCTAGTAGTTTAAAATTGTAAATGAGTAAAATATCTTTTCAGGTTATCTTTATTCACACAAATGTTTACACACACACACACACACACACACACACACACACACACATTTTTGAGTGCAAGTACCAAACCTTTTGAAGGGTCTTTCTTCAGTGTGACCTTCAGCCTCAAGATTTTTCAGAGATTGTTTGTCCAGTTGCAATTTTTACTCCTGTGGGATTTTTAAGAACAAGAGCTTCAAGTGCCAAGGGGAATTGCTAGGAGTGAAATCTGTTCTCTCAGGCTGTACCTTCTGCAGGTTATGCCCTTGGCAGGTAGCAGCTTCTGCCCATATCAGCCATCATATCTCATTTTCAGTGCCCTGTATCTTTGTAGTGATAGAAAGGCACCCCACCAGGAAAATGTAAGGCCAATAATTATATTTATCACAGATGTAGCCAGAGGTTATAAAAAGTCATTGCTTTCTAACTCCTAATGAGCTGCTTTTCTTTCAACTAGTTATTAGCCTTTCTTGAGACTAAACCCTCTGGGCAGCTGTCAGTCATTATTGCATAATGACACACAGGGCATGGGATTTCTTTTGGAAGGAAAAGAACTCTTTTTCTTTTTTCTTTTTCCTCTCCAGTTCTAGCAAATGTTCTTTCTGTTTCTAAGGCAATGCACATATTTATATCCATGCATACAAATGGGTTCCAAAACAGTTGTGACCTTATTTTCCTGAGTTCGACCTCCTCAATTCAGTAAATACTATGTTCTGATAATACGAACAGTAACACCAAGGAAGACTACAGTAGCAACTTAGCATACAAAACCTGTAACAAAGTGCAACCCAGGACAGATACCATATTATTATCATCAGTGGGGTTTTTGCCCCAGTTGGGACAGAAGTCAAAAGCAAGTCGAGCAACTAATGAAGAAACTAATGAAGAAATACTGGCCCTGGGTTTGGTTTCTCAGTGACAATACAAGGCTGTCTGATGAGTCTGAAGCACATGGTACGACTGATCATCTGCAGCTTCCTAACCGCTTTCCAAGCCCCTTTTCAAGAGAAGATAAGTGGCTGATTTGAAAGGTCTCCTACGCTCAAGCTCCGTCCAGTGTGGAATTTTATTCTCCTTCTGCTGCCTGTGGATCAAGATCTAGAATTCTCAGCTTCTCCAACACCAAGTCTTAGGATTACCATACCTGGCTTTATACATGGGTGCTGGGGAATCAGATTCAGGTTCTCGTGCTTGTGCTGCAAACACATTTCCAACGAAGCTATTTCCCCCCCCCCCCCCCCCACCCCACCCCCGGCCAGGCTCTGGTATTGTTTTGTTCTTAAAATTAATTCTCAATTCAGAGCATCTGACCTGAGATCATAGCTCTATCAACAAAGATTTCCATTAAAAGTCTCCTTTGGCACTCAGTAAAATAGATTTTATTGCTATCATAACAATTTTTGTGGTCTCTTGGCTCATCTAAGTTTCTTATAGTTTGAGAAAATTCTGTTGTGTTAGAATATTCTGGTTGTGGTTTTCAAGTTAAAATTGGCCTGTTATTGGTTAATGACATTTTTCAAAGGAGATGCTTTTGATGTTGCTTGCAATCAGAGGAGTCAATATCTCAAAGGGAAAGTTTATACCCTTTGACCAAGAAAGTTTCAGTTATAGAGGATAAATAAGTTATAGATACATCTGATATGCAGCACAGTGGCTACAGGCAAGGCAAGGTGGGTAGACCCTAAACTCTTAATAGCACACATAAACACATTCCACATACATACACTACACACACACTACACAGACACACAGACACACAGACACAGACACACATACACTCCACACACACACACACACACACACACACACACACACGAGCATTACATCACACACCCACATGCACATTCATAGTGTGACAATTGTGTGAGCTAATGGATAGACGGTTGTGGGTGATGATCAAGCAATATACCTTAAAGTATACAATTTGTACATACTAAAAGAAAAAAAATGCTCATATTAGAAAAGTAACATGGTAATTACAACAAATACATTGTTGAAGACTACCCTATGTTCTGCCTCTATTAGAAGTGAATCATACATGTACCACTTTCAAAAGAGCCACCATGTGGAGATGAGCAGGGCAGGCAGCAAGTGTCCTGTCAACTTTGGAGGTGTGTCACCAGAAACAAAAATACCAGGCTCAATAGGAAAGCCTGTCTTTTCAGATTTTTTTTTCTTTTTTTGTGCAGAGGACATAAGTGAATATCAACAGAGGAAGCATCGATGGGAACAGAAATCCTACTTAAGAAGAATGAGAATTAAAAGAAACTCTTGAAAATAGAAGCATCAGTGTGTTCCCCTCCCAAAGCATTGCTTGAAACCATGGGATTCAACACATAGCTCTTGCATTCG
The DNA here is from genome assembly GCF_900095145.1 of Mus pahari. NCBI lineage: Eukaryota > Metazoa > Chordata > Mammalia > Rodentia > Muridae > Mus > Mus pahari. The sequence continues at coordinate 80,891,408 of NC_034594.1, read as the reverse complement.
AGCTGGTACAATCTTTGTTTATTTACCTTGGAGAATTTTGTGCATGTATTCAATGAAACACCATCATTTCTACCCCTTATTTGCCCTTCCAACCTCTCTAACTCCAGGCCATGTTATCCTCCCAACTTCTTTTGTTTGTTTGTTTGTTTGTTTTAATAACCCACTAAGTGCTTTTACTGCTACCTATATGCACATGCTCTGGAGCTTAGGAAACCTACCAGTGACCATAGCCTCAAAAAGAAAGGTTCCTCCTCCCATAGCAGCTACCCACTGCCAATAGTGCCTCAGTAAGGGGTGGGAGCCTGGAGAGCACCTGTCCCATCTATTCTGGGATTGTAGCTGGCTTCATTTTATGCAGAACATGTGCAAGTAACCACAGCTGCTATGTGTTCATGTTTGAGATAGCCCTGCCATGTCTATAAGAATGCATTTCAAAGTATTCTGCTCCCATCCTTCCATCTTCTGCCTCTTCTTTGCCCATGTTCTCTGAGCTATGGTTTTTGTGTAGAGGGAGTTACATAGATGTGCCATTTAGAGCTGAACTTGAGTTTCTTCTTAGTATTTTCAAAAGATGGGTAATTCCAAAGATGGTACGCAATATTGTGCTTAGTATTATATATTCCTATTAAAGTATAGCTTCAATTAATAGGTTTAGAAATCTATAGGGTCCAGAATCTTCCAAGGTCTGGAAGCAGCAAAGAGAAGTCATAGCAACCTGAATTTATCTTCTAGTTCTGCAGTAACAGAGCCTCTTGCTGAGTCTCTTCCTTCTTGCCTCCTGGAATCATCTGGAGTGTGCATCACCATGTAACATTGTTTCTAGAGAGCAAATGGTGCTGTTTCTCGTCAATTCAATCCAGACAAACTGATGGTCCCTGTAGAATTTTCCCAGGTCCTAGGAATGATTTGTATTTTATCACTTACTTCTAGAAAAATTAATACACATACAACTTAGAAAAGATGCTTCTGTGAGAGTTACCAAAGGAAGTCTACCCTGCCAATCTTTGGACAGAAAACAGCTTAGTATTGCTTAGTACCAGTCTCAGGCACCTTGTTAGGTCTTCTAATGAGGAAGAGGAAAACAAACCGCAATAGAGGAATTCAGCTTGACCGGCCCTTGCTGATCTTGAAAGTAGAAGGGAGTTATGACCCCTGGAATGCCAGCAGCTTCAGCCTCAAGCGACCATAAAAAGCCAAAGGTTCTCTCACAGAACTCTCCAGAAACGGATTCCACTGATCACTAAGGCTTAGGTTAGTAGTTAGACCTGTTTTGCACTTTGGAACTGCACATCTGTAAGTTGATAACATTATGTTGGTTCAAGGTGTGAAGGAGGAAACGTTACAGCAGCCCCAGGACATTCATGTTACCAGTGAGCTTAATTTCTTTTACCATAAAACTGTATTTCCTTAAGAATCTGCCTAGTTTTCCTTTGTGCTGGTTTTATCTCTTTCGGATTCAAAGCTTTTCAGGCTCTGGATGGCTTCCTCTGTCTCTATTGTAAAGGACATGCAAAAGAGTTTTAAAGCTCTTGGAGAGCTTCTTCTCTTTTGGTTTTCTTAAGAATTTCAGTCTCTTTTAGGGTGCACCCTTGCTCAACATAAGAGGAAATGTTTGAAAAAATGAGCACTTTCCCCAAAAGACCAGTGAAGTCCTTTATGCTAAAGCACACAATGGGCCCATTTTCTTAGTCCCCCTTTCTCTCTGAAATGACTTTGCAATCTTGAAACTCTTAAGTCCCAAGAGAGATGGCCATTAGTTTAATAAGAATTAGTGACCAATTTTACCTTTTCGAGGGCCCTAATGTATTCACTTTCTCTTTCCACGGCCCCAAATACAATGCCACAGCTTTTTATGGTAACTTCCTTGCATAAAATGACACTTAATAGATGATAGGCCTGTAAGAACACAGGGAGAGACTGCTTCTCACAATCTCTGCTTTGCTTCACTATAGGAGATAAAATTAAACAAGAGAATTAGGGAAAGATGTGTGTCTGTGTGTGTGCCTGCCTGTGCATGTGTGTTTTATGTGTGGGAACTATTTGCAAGCCTTCACATTTTTTTCTTGATTAATTTGTATAATTAATGAGTTTCAATTATAAGTAAGACATGCCTGAAAGCTCAGATGGTGGCTACTCATCACAGATTAACTTCACATTAATAAGTAAGAAATGCATATCACATCATGTTCATAACTGACATTAGTTGTTGTTCTGTAAAAAGGAAAAATATGTAAAAACAGAAGCATTTTTGGGAACGTCCAGTTGTCTAGTACATATCTAGGGGATAATATCAAACTCGTAAAACAGACATTGATTTTAATGTCCTTAACTACATAACATGTAATATGATAATGGCTAAGGAAGTTTAAAATGGTTAAAGGTAAGAAGGCAGAAGCGCATGCTGTCTAACTTGTGAAAGCTCCCTCAGTATTTGCAGTACTTACCACAAATACTGCCCACACTAATGATGTTGGTTTAGTGTCCTTGCTCCATACCAAACGGCAGAATGTGAGTTTATTTTTCTCTGGCCCCTGACATTTACACAAGAAATGAATTGTATGTAGGATAAGAGCATTCTGAAGGCCAGTTTTAGAAGTAAATGAGATTTGAGAGTTTAATATTAAGATAATTAATAAAGACCTCAGAATAATGTGCATTCACCAGCGGTCATTAAAAGTATTCTATTAGGTAATGAATGTCAAAGCCACAGAGGTGAGATGTGCAAAACTCCAAGGACTAATTTTTAAAAACTTAAGAACTAAAATCATCATCATCATCATCATCATCATCATCATCATCATCATACTGAAATATTTACCTGTGAGGTTTAAAACACTTTAGAACTACTTAGCACACGCATCCTTAAAGGTCAAGTCTATTTTGCCAGCAGAAAGACTTGTGACCCCAGTGTAACCCAGTGATCCCAGCCTCCAGTGCCACACTGAACAGTGACACTTATGCCTTCAGTAGCTTAAAGTCTGTTGAAAACTGAACACCAGAGTTGTTTACCTGCACAAGGACTCATCTCTAGGGACTTAGAAAACTTGCCTGACATTGGGCATTCTTATGGTTGGGACATAGGAGTTTCCAACTCTCTGGTGAGTCATCTTACCTCTCGGGTACATAATTGATAAAGAATTAAGCTTTTAAAGGGAAGGTTCTTTGCATTCCTAGTTGTGAATTTTCAATGGCCATTAAAATTCCTATTTTTATTCACCACTTTTTGTTCCACTTAAAAACTTATTAATATACTGAAGTATCTAGAGGTGAAAAGTAGGATTTATGATTTTCCCGTTTCTCCAGGACATAAGAAATTGCTAAAACTCAAAACCTTGAAATAAGACTTTAAACCCCACAGCATCTGGAACTGTGACATACAGAAGGAAGACTTCAGCCCTTAATCATACCCAATGGCACTTGGTGAGAAAGCCTGGTTTGGTAATAGAAGTACCTAATGATGTCCAGCCTCCTCCTGGAGAGAATGTTTTACCCTGGCCAGTAGCCAGAGCCCTGCTTCATGTTCTACGAAGCATGTCAACCATCTTTTCTGTGGGATGCAAAGCAGAAACAAGTGGTGCCCACCTCCAAGAAACAGAGTTCAGGGCTGAGAATCAGAATTTGGAGACCCTGGGTTGGCAGGCAGCAGAGGGAAAGAATGAGTCCTAGGCATGGGTTTAGGGTGGTAAGGTGAGTCTAAAATACTGAAACAGCATAGGCTTTTCCAGGTTAAAGAAATGGGCTTTAACATAAGGTAAACAGTTGCAGACTCTGTGTGCTGTAAAACCTGAACTTCGCTTAGGTATTTAGACAACCATTTTACAAAGAATTCTGTAAAGACAGCTCAGTCACAGTTCCCCTGATAATTTATTATGATTTATAACTTAAGGAAGTGTAATTAATGTCCAGCACCTGTGGAGATTGTCATCTTATGGTTCCTATATGTATATGTATATAATAATGTATATGTACATGTATTTATGGGTGCGTATACATACACATATAAAACACACACACATATACACATACATTATACACAGACACACAGATACACATTATACACAGATATATATATATATATATATATATATATATATATATATATATGTATCTCCTTAAGAAATTCATGAAAGAGACATAGAAGATAAGAAGAAAAAGCATTGGGCTAGTGGGCAAGTATCTGTCTGTCCCCAGCTCTAACAATCACGATTATTCATAATTTTAGAGTTCTATTTTTTACTTGCAGTGCAGGAAACAGGTATGTGAGTTTCTGATATACAAAGTAAAAGGAATTTTAAATGCTACCTTGAATCTTTACCTAGAAGAATGTGAAATGCATTTATTGCTATGTTGTCACTTCTTAATTTCTCTGCAATTTCACTTTCTAAGCTTGGAAGGCAGGAAAAAAGCAGGAAGGTGGGCTTATGGGCCCTGTGCCCAAGTCTGCCTCACACTTGCTGTATGTCTATGAAAGGCTCACTCACCATCCCTGGAGAGGAAATTTCCCCTATAAAATAGACATGAATAATCAGCAGGTTGCTATAAGGCAAAGACAATGTTGGGAATACAAGGCATAGCACAACTGTCTGTAAAAAGACAAATGATTGTCTTAGACCAGGGCATCTTACCATCTTTGGTGATGGACAGGCTAGCTGTATTTTCTATTCTATTATGTTCTAATAATTTTGTAAGATAGAATAAAAATGACTTGCTAATAAACTTAAATAAAAACTACACCCACTTAAAATTCACTTTTAGATTTAATAGACAAACTATTTCTCGGTTAGATTGCTGTAAACATTGCTAAACATAACCTTTCTGTACTTGGCTGTTTAGGGCCAGAGACTGGCAGGCATACAAATGACTTCTCATGGTTCGGGTGCTCCTATTGCCACCATTGGCCAGCAAAGACTTCAAATCATCCTATTCAGCTGTTGTAACTCTCTCTCTCTCTCTCTCTCTCTCTCTCTCTCTCTCTCTCTCCACACACACACACACACACACACACACACACACACACACTTCCCGATGTTGTTTGATTTAGATGATCATCCATTAATAAAAATCAAGTCAATTGAACAACTAATGATAGAAAAATAATTACTAGAAAATTATCAATTTTCTAGAAAGGGAACCCATTCCCTTGTTTAAGGTGCTTCTCCATGATGCTCTGTTAGGTGTGGGGCATGTCCTAGAGTTCATGTGATCACCACTTTTCCTTTGCTCTGTTACCACTATACCACTATACCACATGGCACAACACAGCCAGGGCAAGCCAAGGAGAAGAGCCTGTGGGACTTGCTGTTCACGGACTCATTCTCATTCTGTCGCTCTCTGTGAAGGGATGGCTAGATGCTTGCATAGAAGCTCAATGACAGTCATATCCTTAGGGAAGGAGGTCACAGTGAGCCTGCACATCAACTACTGAGGCACAATCATGGTGTTTTCTGCACTGCTAATTATCAGAGTTCAAGAAGCGTTTGATTTCTATGTATTATACCGAAAACAGCAAGAGGAAGTGGTAAGTCTGCAACTTGCATGGTCTGGGATGCAACTTCAGGAAATTTCTGTCTTCCATCTTGGTTTGCTTATTCATCCTTTGGAAGGAAGCCAAAGGGAGTGGGACTTGCCCTGTTTGGTGTCTTTTCCCTGTCTGAGCCTGGAGGCAGGGCTCTGTTTCCCTGAATTGTTACTTTGTAATTATGGGGTAATTTCTTCTTTCTTGTTTATATTTTCTTATTTTCATTAGCACATAAAGTCATGGGTTTGGTTTGTGGACTTTTCACCTGTCCACTATTAGAGCTCCTCCCATATGGTGTCGTGCACATGTTCCTGGTTACACCGCTCCCCCTTGTTAGTCCTCTTTCCTCCTCCATGGTACATCTGTTCGCTTCCCTTCTTCCCCCACCCACTTTTATACTCTTTTCTTCTTCTCACCATCCCCTTTCTAGTTTCATGTCTCATAACCTCACTCACACATACCAACCTCACAATCTAGGATCCACACATGACAGACAATGGTCTTTGTTTGTCCTCTTGGGTATCTCAATATAACAATGGCCAAGATCCATCCATTGTTGCTGAGAATACTGTTGATTTTGTTCTGTGATTGTACTCTGTCCGCAAGGTAGGCTTGGCACGGCCTCCCTGCCTTATAAACCTTTGCTCTTCTCTTCAGATCCCTCTTCTGGTCCCCTTTTTAATGCTCTTTAGTTTGTAGCTTATGCACCACTTGTGAAACTGGGTATTTCTTAGGCAGTGTTGTTTCTTTTGTGTTGTATTCCATCTTTAAATAGTTAGTGAACAAGCATTCCATCCATTCATTTTTTCCTTTCCCTATTAGGTTTTAAGAATAGGGAATTGTTAAAGCATGAGCTATGCCCCTTCCTTTTATCCACTGAAAATTTTGGGGTACTTTTTGTCAAATTGGAGCCTATAGATCATCTACAACAAAGCCACCCACAGAACTCATAGAAGTGGTTCTCTGGTTTCATGTGTCATTTCTATAATATCAGATGTCAGAGAATCCCTAGATAGACTTCTAGTCAATACAGACACTCCATGCTACCCACCTTCATTTACATAGATGAAATTCATGGAAAGAAACAAAATGCTTATTTGAAATGGTTTCTGGTCATTAGCACATACTGAAGTGTGACAACTACTGTTTACTTAGGACATTGCTAATAATGAACAATAGTGAACAAGCAGTGTGTTTTTACTAAGGGATGCTGCCTGTCTGTGTCATTCTGCACAGGAACAGAATGTAACACTGATGTTAAACAGAGGGAAGGAGCACCTTGGCCCAGCATTTTCCATGGAGTAGAAGTTGACACAGGAGAAAAAGGATGATAGGTGATTCCTAATCACCAGTTCCTAAACCCACGTTAGCAAGACCAGTTTTGGGTCACTTCTAAGAAACATTCATTTTTTTCCATAGATGGTTAACCCTCCTTAATATATTCAAGTACCGTCTTCTCTTTAGAAAGAGTCTCCACGAATGGGGAAATTCTCTACTTTTCTCTGATCTGTATCAAGCCCCAGGCTTAGAAAGAAAGACATGCATTATTTGACAGTGTTTTCACTTCTATTTCACTCAACTAATCGATGCTTCCTAGCCTCAGTAGTGAAGCCACAGTGAAAGGAAAAATGAATTTTTAGAAACTTGGTCATAAAAATGTTTTCATTTATGTTCAAGAAGGAAACTGAGAAGGAATTTTAAGCTTACCACATTTTTATTTTTTTCTCTTCTGTTCTTTTTTTTTTTTTTTTTTCTGTTCTATGTCTCTGTTCTTATAGCCATTCAAAGGCATATAAAGGGAAGATTTGTAGCAAAAACTCTTACATGAAGGCTTAAACATAGTAAATGGTAACTCTCTAGGATGAGAACAATTGAATCCCAGTATCATTTCTGCAAAGTGCCTTGTGAATGATGCAAAACATTGGTTAGAATAATTATACCACATACCACATTTGAATCAGAAACAGACAGTAAAAAAATTCCATGCAAAGATGTGGAGATGTGTCTATTGTAGAACATGAAAACTAAAGGTTACAATTGCTCATCTCAAGAAGTAACTGAAAATGTTTGTGCGAAGTACCAAATGTGCGCTCTTACACTTTCAAAGTTAAAGGAGTATAGGGACAGTTCTGAACACAAAGGGCCATTATGAAAATGTGAAAATAATGTTGGTTCTTACAATTATTTGAGTCAATGAAAATAAGAGGTTTACAAATGACAAAGGAAACGAAGTTTCAATAGATGTTTAACTCCTTAACTATATTTTCTGGAACACATTTTACGATTAAAAACAAACAAACAAAAAAACTTTAAAAAGAGGCAGCTGAAACATATAAGAATTAGAGAAAGCATTAAATGTCGCTGGAAAATTCAAATAGCACCAGCATTGTGCTTTTATTCATTTCAAAGTAGGATTTTAGCAGTGAGAGAAGTTGGCAGCTTAGGATAGATCAGAAAGCCCATAGATCCATTTATTAGGTCAGAGGTGTGAACTACTCACTTAGCACCTGAGCTGGCTGGGTACTAGGCAAGCACTGCCTGCAGCACTGAAAGACAGTAAGTCTCCTGGAAAGAAGTTGTGTTCTAGCAGAGGACTGGTAGGGCTTTTTAAGAAGCAGAAACATTAACAGCACCACGTGTCCAATATCAAAAAAAAAAAAAAAAAACAAAAACAAAAACAAAAAAAAAAACAAAAAACCCGCTATTTAAAATCAAAAGTAACAGCAATGACACAGACTAAAAGATGGGGTGCCCGGGGATGCAGCTCAGCTGTCAAGTGTTTGTCTACAGAGATAAGGCTCCACAGTTATGGAGCTCCATAGTTATGGTACAGTTTGCCTACTGTTGGGGTGGGAGGAGGGAACAACTGGAACTTGAAGTAGGAACACATGCCAGCAAGACAGAACAGGTCTAGTTGCCCATAGGAGGTGACTTGTGCAGTGTCCTGCAGGTAGGAGGCCTGTGGGAGAGAGATGGATTTGAGGAAGACAAGTCTGAGAGGAGGGAATGGCACTAGGGTCAGGAGGCAGGAATGACAACCGTGCATCTTAGAACCAGAAGCTAGGATGGGTGAATATGAGGTAGAGGGATGGAGTCAATAGGAAAGGTTAGCTATGAAATTCATTGGTTCCCTGTATTGTTCAACCCCCCTCTCTTTATAGAAGCCTGAATTTGAGGGTAGAGGTAATTACCAAACTTCGAAAAGACCCAAAGACAAAAACCAATACTTGATTTTATTTTGTTGCAATAGTCTGATGATATTTTTCTGGGCAATGATAGGAAGGCTCCTGGGTGCACATTCAAGGAAAACAGTTATTTTCATGACTGTAAAACACATCCAACAGTCTCATGATATATTCATTCCTTGCCTTTTCTCTTTCTTCCTGTCTGGAATATTGACACACTGCTTGGAGATAAAGCAGCCATTTTGTAACTATAGGGACAAAAGCCACATGGAAAGTCTCACAGAGAGCATTTGGTGTCTTAATAGCTGGAGCTGTACCAGCCCTGTACTGCCAGCCTCTAGACTTTTTGATAAAGGAGAAAAAATAGACCTCTTGTTTAGTGATGGTGAATTTAAATATTCTCCTTATTTGTGTGTGGTGATATGCATGCCATTGTAGATGGGTTTTAATTCTAGCAGCTAAAAATGGAAGTGGTGCAGGGTCAGCCGTGAAGGTTTATTTTCCGAGGTAACGATTTCTGCTTGTATTCTAATTGCAACAGGAAGACATTAACAGTTTCAAGCAAAGGCTGATTTAATCTTGCTTTCTCTTGGAGAATAGCATGGCCACTGTGTGTAATTAGACAGCATGGAGACAGGATGGAAGCAGAGAGAACAATTAGAAGGCTGTTGTGAGAAAGGATGTGGCTCTCCCTCCATCTGATTTTCTACAAGCATTTTGGTACAGTTAGCTCTCTGGTATTCAGTGTTAAAATGGTGCTATTTGGCAGGAATTCAGATAAATTCCTAAGTGTCTACTAAAGCAGTATTGAGGACTTCTCTAAAGCCAACACTGCCAAGCCATGGCCACAGCATTCAGATTCTTGACATTTGCGTGCAGATGATTGAATGATGGTGAGAGTTAATCTTTGTATCCTTGCCTGATTTAGCCTATCCATACCACAGTAAGAATCTCCTTTTGCCTCAGTTTCCCTTTCTAGTTTCCTTTGCTATACACAGTTAAAACATTAGCCAGAGCTGTCAGCTGAACTACTTGTAGTCCACCTGCCGTTAGGACCATCCTAATAGAAACCTAATAGAAAATTTTCAAGAAATAGACTTGAAAATTGAATAGATTGGGGTTATGTACTATCTGGGAACCGCTATTAGTTTGGAATTAAATGGGGATTAGAGGAAAATGATGCTATCCCACTAATTATTGATTAGTAAGTTGTCTCCCTTTATGTATATAGGATATAGAAGAAAATAATTTCTCAAGATATAATACAACTGTTATTTTTGTATAGCTCCAAGGACAAGGAAAAGTAATAGTTTGTGGATTCTGCGGAGATGGCTCATATAAGGATTTGAATTAAGATACCCAGCACCCATGTAAAAATCTGGACATGGTGTCAGACACGTACAACTCCAGTGCTGGTAACCAAATATAGGTGGGTCTCTGAAGCTTGCTGGCAGCCAACATAGATGAATCAGTGAGCTCCTGGTTCCAAAACAAGGTTGAGACCAATTGAGAAAGATACCTGGCCCCATATCCATATCTATACATATACACACATACACAAATGTACATACACATGCATGTGCACACACACACACAAAGTAATGATTTTATAAAAATTATATTTCTCTTACAAGTGACTATTATTAATGTATAATTTGTAGGTTTAGCCAAGGACAATGTACAATGTGTATGCAAGACACAAAAATACTCATATACCCTGCTTCACACTGTGGAGAAACAATGATGGCAGAAAAAATGGTTTTGGTTAAAATTGGTGATTGTACTTAACAGGTTTTCACCTCACTATCACCTAAAAATTCAAGCAAACAAACAAAACCCCCTGAGTGTTGTTCTCTATACAATGAAGTGAGTGGTTCTAAATTGGAAACTGTTAATAGATATCTGTGCTTTTTATCACAAAGATGGATGGATGGGGCAGTGACTATCAGGATGGGAACTGTACAACAGGAATCATGTACCCTAAACACATGTAAAAGGCCATAGGCCATCTGGAGGCCGAGCTGGCTTTCTTCATGTGTGTGACAAGCACTTTAAACAAAAGTGATGAGAACTACTCTGTGTTAGACAATAAAGTTGGATTTGGAGTAATTTTCTAAGTCTGGGAGTTTCTAGGGATGGAATGGAAACCATGTAAAACCATTAAATGTCTTTGATCTCCTATACATTTTAATGTTGCATGTTACGTGTTACCATAATTTTATGTTCTAATATTTTGAGACTTCAGTGGTTGGTTAAAATGGAGTTAGACTTTTATTTTGTCAAGGAAGAATGTTAAACATGCTCTCCCATCCAAACTATCTCCTATTATTATTTCCACCTGAGACAAGAAAAATTATCTTAACACTCTCTGACATATACCTACAAGACAGGAAAGACAGAACTGTAAAATAGCAAATAAACCATTTCGTTGAACAGAGTAGCAAACCTTTCTTCACCCCTAGCTTTCTGTTCATGCCCAAATGGTGCAAACTGTATGGTTCTGAAAATTTAATCTTCTCCTCTTCTAGACTGACTACCACTACTGCATGATTACATTTAAGCTGAAAAAAAAAAAGTAACAACAATTAGAGTTTGTTTAACTCTGGCAGACAGATAATATAGTCCCAGCATCTAAGGCAATTGTTATAACTTCAATTTCCATCAGAAAAAAAATATTATTGCTAGAATGCTCTCATGATAAGCTCTCAAGAACTCAACAGAATGGTTACAGAAATGTGCTGGTGATCCAGGTAGAGAGCTCTATAATAGGTATAACAAATGTCATTTATAAAGAAATAGTAAAAAGGAAGAAGTAGCAGATACAAATAGTTATCATAGAGGGTAAAACTTTCTGCGTCTTTATTATCCTAAATCACGAGACTCCATTGATGCATATTTTATCACAGGACTCTTACCATATGTGGTCTGAAGTTTCTGAGCGTACCCCCCAGGGAGCATGGTTGCTGAAATAGATAATCAAGAATTCTTTTTGTGCTCCTCTCAATACCCGTGCTCTTTTACAATGAAATACCAGTTGCTGTCACAAACTGACATGACAGCTAGAAAAAGAGGCCTGTTTATCCTGTTCTTCATATCTTTGGTTCATTATGGTTTATTAAGATGTGTACTGTAAGTTCCTGAATGAAGAGACATGGAGATTTTGCATAGTGATTATCATTTGAATAGAGTTCTTGTGAAGACTCTTTTCTCCAAGGAGGGTGGGAAGCAATGAAGGTCAAAGATCAAAACCACTCTTACATTAAGAGGCTCCTAGAAACCTTCAATTATTCTCTTAAAATATGTCTTATAAGATGGGTTTTCTAACTATGTCTCCCATATATATGCATTTATGAGAGACAATAATGACTCCATATGAGCTATCTATGCACTTACAGCCTTCTGCATGTTATCTCCTGACATGATGCTTGGACATTAGTCCTGTGGCATGAGAGGTAATTCTATATTAAAGCAAGAGTTCAAGACACTTGTGCAGAGTCACATGGCTTGCACAAGGACTCATGTGTTCTAAATGTGCTGTTTTCACTACCTCATGTACTACCTAAAAAGGTGTCTTTTTAGAAGCTCATTTTTTTTTAAGTTATTTCATGGGGCGGGGGTGGATATAGTATAGAGTCAAAATATTATTTTCTAATAACATTTGTAACCAACACTTATTGTGTACATGCTCTATGTGTTGGGGGAAGGCAGAAAATGCTTTTATAGACGATACAGTGTCATTCCTTTGGTGCTAGCATTGTTAATCTTACTTTTTAAATGCCTGAACTTGCTCTAAGAGATGAAGTAATCTCTCCAGGAGTGTAAGAACAGGGCCTGAGGTTTTCAGCTAACCAGACTCTAACATCAGAGAGATGAACCCATAGCCATTACTCCTGAAGCTCATCCTCAGATTCCAGAGTGACATCCATATCAGATGGATGTGACTCCTGACAGTAGTGGTACTTATCATGCTTTATTTGAAGCAGCACCTTCTGTGCCTGGATCCAGAGAAAGTGAGGCTAGCTAGTGCAGAGGTCTCTATCTTTGGGTCTTCCATCTTTTCTAAATTAGTTTGCGTTTCATCTTTTGTTGTTGTTAAGCTAGAATGCAGAGTTTATTTAGTGTTTTGTCTCCTCTTGTGCCCAGTGCCACAAAGCAAAGATAATTGATTTAAATTGATAATTGACTATGTGTGGAGGATTTCCTCTGCCAAAGGGAATGAATGAGTCCAGAGAACAAAGCAGGAGTTAGTCCTCTATCAGTGGATATATCAGGGGATGGTTTTGCATCCTTTAGCCCTTTATACTGGATCAAACTCTGGGTAGCCACTCCAGTCTTTCATGGGGTCTCAGCTGTGAGAATCCTAGAAATTCTTCAAACTGAATAGGGTTATGTATGCAGAAGTAAGCGGGAGAAAGACTCTTTTGGGTCATGGCTAAGTCTTAGGGTAGTCCTATCAGAGCCAAAGGTAACTTCTTAGAATATTGTAGGCATTAAATAACCTCTGGGTTTTTATTATTCAATGTTTTGTCATCTCCTATGTTGAGTGCCACAAAATAAAGATAACTGATGTAAATTGCTAATTGATGACCTTTATCAGAGCCTGAAAGATATTTGTCTTTCTCCTCTTTCTTGGCACTTAGGAAGGATATATTTCCTGGCTTCTCTTGTTCTGTGGTTACAGCCACATGGCAGGAATCTGGCAATGAAAAGCCTCTCAGTAATCTGTCTTTGTTCCTTGTTGGGGATTGGTTCTAAAGCTTTGATTTAACCATGAATCTACATGGACAAATACTGAAGGCCCTGGTCCCCAATTGGGTTCTGACCAAGCAATCGCTGGACAAAGGAAGATGGGGCAGGATTCTTAGATTTGCAGGGGCTAGGGCAAGGGAGAGAGGAAGAGAGAGGAATCACCATGTTTCGAAGGGAGACTGATCAAGTTTAGAGCTGCAGAAGGAAAATTATCTGAAATGTAGGTGAGAAAGAATGTTACCCCCAAAAAGAGCTGCCCAGAAGCATCTTGGGCAGCAAAGACTAGGGGGCTTGCCCAGAAGGAGCAGGGCAGCACAGATAGATGATAAATTTAGAGGGTGTTGAGTCAGGAGTACCAGAGGAAAATCTATGATAGCTGGGCAGAGAATTAGAACTGCCCAGTGTGTGTGTGTGTGTGTGTGTGTGTGTGTGTGTGCCCAAAGGGTTCCTGGGCATGTGGCTGCAAGTGCACAACCTGCTGGGAGCACAAAGTGGTGCGGTTGAACTACTGCTATGGTTCCTCCCTGGCTTCCAGGAAAGGAAAGATTTTTGTTTTCTCTTAACGAGGAGAGCTGGAGTCACAAGGTGAAAGCAGCCCGAATTTTGGAGTTTCCACTAGGAAGAAAAGCCCTCAGGCACATTTTGTATTCCATTGTGGACAAGGGAACAAGGAGTTACTTACAGTTGGGTTCATCTTCTAAGTTTCAGTGTTTTGATATGGAATGTCACATTTCAACTCTGTTTATAATAAATGTACCCTTTTGTTTCTGCTATTTACTCTATTATGATTCCTTTAGAGTGAGGATGGAATCATACTGGATCCACCTGAATCTTCATGGCCACTATGGCACATCAATGCAAGAACCCAAGTCCCCAGGAGAACCTCACCAGAAAGCTACATGTGCTGCTCGGATGAAATGGAGGGCAGAGAGCCAGCAAAGCTTTATGATTGAAGTTTTTTTTTTTTTAATTTTAATTCTTTATTTACATTTCAAATGTATTCCCTTTCCTCATTTCCTCTCATAACACCCCTCCCATCCCATTCACCTTCCCCCTGCTCACTAACCCACCCCCTCCTGCTTCCCTGTCTGGGCATTCCCCTACACTGGGGCATCAAGCCTTCAGAAGGCCAAGGGCCTCTCCTCTCATTGATGTCCCACAAAGCCATCCTATGTTACATATGTGGCTGAAGTCTTGAGTCCCTCCCTGTGTACTCTTTGGTTGGTGGTTTAGTCCCTGGGAGCTCTGGGGATACCGGTTCATATTGTTGTTCCTCCTATGGGTCTACAAACCCCTTCAGCTCCTTGGGTCCTTTCTCTAGATCTTCATTGGGGAACCTGTGCTCAGTCCTGTGCTCAGTCCAGACATTTATACAGAGAAGATGATGCTACAACATGAAGCAATAAAATGGGAAGAACAGACTCTTTGTATATTTCTAGTTAGACAACAATAGACATTACTAAGCAACTTGAAAATTTAATGGCTATCAAGAATCACAGAGTCATCTCAGCAAAGAAGTGGGAAGTCAGAGAAGGGATACTCTAGTGTAATGTGAAGATGAGCTGGAGAGACAGGTGGTAATCTGACTGCATAAGAACCTGGCTTTGGTCCCTAGAACCTACTTGAAAAGGCTGGGCATTGAGCCAAAGAGATGGCTTGGTAAGTTAAGGTGCTTGCTGCCAAGTTGACAACATGAGTTAGACTCCCAGAACTGCCCTGATCTGAGTTGTCCTCTGACCTCTTTGCAAAGAGAGAGAGAGAGAGAGAGAGAGAGAGAGAGAGAGAGAGAGAGAGAGTATGAATGGGACCCCAGTAATCTAGCCAGTCTCAGGTTATTCTCCTGCTGTGTAAACACTAGTAGAATCACCCAAACTCCATGGATTTCAGTGACATGTTAGTACTGACTCAGTTTAAAGGCAACACAAGCACCAATGGCATTGTACTGGTTGAAATGCCAGCATGTGAGATAGGTCAAAACCCTCTACTTTGATGATTCTGTGTCTGTTTTCTTTGGCCATGTGCATGTGGCAGTTAAGGAGTTTATATGGCCTTTAGCCTAATGTCAGAGGCCGCTGTGTTTGATCTTTGGTCTGGGCTAAGAGAGCTGTGGTCTGAATATATGTTCTGAGATAGATAGATAGTCTGGGGCCTGAATCAGGGAGAGTGTGGAAGATATGTGTATTGTTCATTTGCTTTTAAGAAATGGGACGGTCATGAGAAAGCCCAGGGAAGAAACTGTCCCTGAGAGTGTAAGAGTAAAGAAAGTGTCCCATGCAGCAAAGAAAGTGCACAACTCAAACATCTGCTGAGACTGCCAATATTCTAGCGAACGCAAGAAATATGAAAGAAATCAAATAAAGCTAAAAGGGACACAGAGAATGTTCCAGACACTTTTTAAGATGTCTCTATTTCTAAAATCTTCATGAATCCCTAGAGAAGAAAAGAAATGGATAGTCTTTGGGCAAAAATACATCACAAGTTTTAGGAAACCTTAGCTATGGCTATCTGGAAGGAAGGAGGTGTGTTATCTATGACATTCTCAGCATCTGAAGAGCTACGTGTGGAGGTTTTCTTTTTAACTTAAATGGCCAGAACTCTAGAAGAAGCCATGTGAGGCAAAGATACAAAGGAGATAAGATAAAATGTGTATGCTTCAACAATTATTCTCCTAAGTTTATTGACAGCTCCTCTTCTTAATTACAGTTTTGTTGACAGCTATTCACTTTGAATAAAATTCCTTTTGAAATAATTCAAACTCCAATTTGCTCTAGAAATAACGACATGTTTACAGGATAATTTTTGTTGTGTTTTTGTGGTTTTAAGAATGCTAAACAGTTTGGAGACAATCAGACTTGGGTTATGTGATCAGTATTTGCTGCTGGGGCAAGAAGTTCTTTGATTAATTATTTGAAGATCTCCTATTTCTAGTTCTCAGACCCATGCATTTAAATAAACAAAGACCCGCTAAAAGAATAGAAAACAGGAACAACAATTAAATGGAAAACACTGGATTTTCTTATCCAGTTGGTAGAAGTAAACCCAATACTCCTTTGAGAGGTTTAGGTTAGTTCAGGACAGGGAAGGGCTGGAATGAGAGAGAATAGGCCATGCTCAACCTAGCTTCCTACCTCTTAGTACTATTTATGCTATTGGAAGAGAAAAATCATCAACAATCTTACTCAGCCATAAACTCTAACAGTAACCAATGATATATGCCCATTGGTACTCAGTAGCATGAAGATCATAGCAGAAACTAGTAGCTTTCTGAATGAATCTAAGGACCTTTCTACAATAGGGGACTCGTGTCTGGTAAAGTAAACCTGGTCAAGGACTACTTACCCATACGCCCACAGATCAGTGAAGCTCTCACCTCTCTGCTTTACTTACTTTCTATTCCTGTGATAAAAAACCATGACCAATTCAATTTATAAAGAAATTGATTAGTTTGACTTACAGATTTAGAGTGTTAGAATCTTAGATCATCATGGTTAGGAGAATGGCAGAAGGCAAGCAGAAATGGCTTGGCACTTGAACAGAAACTGAGAGCTTACATCTTTGTTTAAAGCAACACACACACACACACACACACACACACACACANAGAGAGAGAGAGAGAGAGAGAGAGAGAGACAGAGAGACAGAGAGACAGAGAGACAGAGAGACAGAGACAGACAGAGACAGAGACAGACAGAGACAGAGAGACAGAGAGACAGAAGGAGACAGAGTGACAGAGAGGCTGAGAGACATAGAGACAGAGACAGAGAGAGACAGAGACAGAGGCAGAGCAGCAGATAGAGAAACAAAGAAACAAAGAGACAGAGACAGAGAAAAGAGACTTGAAAATAGCTGAAGTCTTTTGAATCCTCACCCCCTCTATCAAGGTCATACCTCCTAATTCTTCCCAGTTCTACCAATAGGGTGCTACCAAACATATGAGTCAATGATTTGAAGCAGTACACCATTTTAGGGAGACTTCCTTTCCCCATCCCCACTGGTGACAGATTCTAACACAGTGATCCATAACTGATCAAAATTCAAAGAATAACTGAAATATGGCATCTATATCATACTTCCTCTCCCCAAGGCCCAGAGAACAATGCAGAAGAAGGAACAAAGAGACTGTAAGAGCCCGAACATGGGAGAAGCTGCTGCAAAATAATGTCTTGTGGACATGACATGGTCAGTGCACTCATGAACTTAGATGCTATGGCTTCCTGCACAAACAAGATCAAGGAAGTCAGTGTTCCAACATCATGGAAGAAGGGTTCACAGAGCTATTTATATTGATGACTGCTAGGGAAAGAGCTGGTTTCCTTCAGTTGTGTGGCCTCTGGAAGGTTGCTCATGCTACAGTACATGGCATTACACCATGTGCATGTGGGCAGCACTCTTCTTCATGGGCTGAAAGAAAGAAGTGAAATAAAAAGAGATATAGAGTTGTTGTGGGTAGCTGTCTAGAAGACTAAGAAATTAGGAATGAGGTGTAGGTATGATCAAAATATACTCTATACATGTATGAAGTTCTTAAAGAACGAATACTTTTTTTTTTAAGAGAGCAGGGTTAAAACCTGGGTACTCAGACCTGAATTATAAGACTATTTTATCTCTAGGAAAATTAAAGTTGTGGGAACTCATGATGCTGTATACTCTATTCACCAAAACGCTTCCTTAATCAACTATAATTCTGTTTGAATCATTTATATTTTCACATACTCTTCCTGAACTCTACTGCTCTCTCAATTAGTTCAGATAATGATTATTGAATCAAAATATGCAATTAACCTCAGAGCTACCTAGATTTCCCCTTTTTGGTAGATTCAAAGAGAAAAGTACATTTTATTTTAGTACTTTTGTGTTCCTTGAAAAACTCTACTTACACTCATAAATAAAGAACACTTGTCAAGAGCTACGCTTTTCAATTTTTTCAACAACAGTTTTTTCTGAGTTCTTTCCATAAATTGTTTATTGTTCAACATGGCTATGACTTCAGTGTAGTTAACTTATTTTTGATGCCTTCACTTTGGCGTAAGGTCTTCTACCCAGTACTGAATGTGAGAGACATTTCAGAGTTACCTTTGGAGTTCTCTATAGGATGTTAATAGTGAGTGGAGGATGGAGAAGGGAAGGTAGAGAGCCTTTTACTTTAAAGGTGTCTAATATAATACAAAACAACCCATAGCAATGGTGTTCTTCCCTGCTTTTCACATACATAAGGGTATGACATAGTTGCAATTCTTTTTCTCATATATATCTTGCTCCTGCTCTAGTTATTAAAAAAGCTTAGCCAAGGGTATTTGAATACATAGGACATTCAGTGGCATTCCCAGAGAGGTCTTGTTAAAGATCACCTCCATGTTTCAGAATTCTGAGTAAGGGTAGAGATGGTCATGAGTTGTACCAAAGCAAGAAATTTGGAACAGCTGGGGCATATGTTGAGCAATAGTATGTGTCGGTACATTTTTCATATCCTCATAACCTCTTCGGTGTTAGGTTTGGTGAATCTAGAGAGGAAAGTATCTTTATTTTCTTCTCATGTTAATCCTATTCTATTCTGTCCAAATCTCCCAAATAGGCAATCAAATCCTCCATTCAGAGGCGATTGTATAGGATTCAAGGGTTGCTTTTCTGGGCTCATTTACCATGTTCCATAAATTTTATAGCTGTAGAGATATTTCCTGTGCTTTATTATGGAGATGTCTGAGTTCTGATTTATAATACCCACCATCATGAGGTATATTGAGAACAATCTTTTTATAAAGGTTTCCCATATGAAATAACGTAAAACCCGAGGGGAGAGTTGTGCATAAAACATCAGCTTTCTAATCGCCACTCATTTTCACAAAGTCACAGAAAAGTTCTTCGAGCCACACTTGACTTAGGGAAATGGTACCCCGATGAGCAACTGCAAAGGTAAGAGGCTCACCACAGCAGTGATTTCTGACATGTGCTGTGGCAGGCTGCTAAGAGCATCTAGCACCAAGCCATCCTATTAACAGAGATGACCCTGGTTATGGGCAGAAAAAGAAATGGGCTTCCCTGCCGCTTCCCAAACTCCAGACACAGCAAAGCCTCCTGACTTTTAGCAAAACAATCACCCCACAGAGAGTGGAATGGGATTCCATTTTGAGTTGTATGATAAACACCGCGGCCCCGCTTGCAAGTGCACAGACGCTTTGCAAGAGTGATAAAAATAGAATTACAAACTTTCATAAACATTCATAAGCATGTAAGTACCGAAGGAGCAGTAGCTTCAGAAGGCAAATGCCAGACTGTATTTTAAGTCGTTTGCTGATTATCACCTGGAATGGTGTGCAGGAAACAGTATTGCTGAAGAAGTCACTGGATTCCATCTTCAAAGTAGAAGCTATCTTTAACCCTACCCTAGCTCTAAAGTAGCCAGATCCTGAGCTTGCAGGGAGAATAAATTGAAGCATTTACATCAGGAGATTTTATTTATTTATGTATCTTGGAGTAGGAATAATAAAGACAGATACAGCAATTGTGTATGTATTTGTGTGTGCATGTTCCTGTGTGTAGGTATGAGTGCATATGCAGGTGGACTTCACGTTGCTTTCCTCCACTAATGCTCTTCATTTTATTTTTTGAGACACCGTTTTGTAGCAGGTCTTTGCTACTTTGTGGGTTATTCTTTCTCCCACTCTACCGCTACCTCAGTTTCACCCCCTATCACTGGGTAGGAGTGAAACCATAGAGAGGGGAGAGGGGAGAGGGGAGAGGGGAGAGGAGAGAGAGAGATCCTTGAATCAAATTTCTTTCTTCTTTGAGCATGAATACTAACAAACTGCAGTTCCCCCCCCCCCCCCCCCCCCCCACCCTCCACTTCCCACCAAAACAAAACAAAGCAGTAACAGCAGTAACCAACCACCAACCCTACCTCTCTGGACTCTAATATTTATATATGCTCTGAAACATTTGAAGAATTCCTGATGTCTCACAATTGCATAACCAAGTCTCTGCTCGAGCACGAGGCAAATTATAGTCAGCTGCTGAAGACGGTCCAAAATAACCCCACATCCCTACACCTGGAATTAAAACAAAAGCACATTCCTCTAGTATTTCTGGGTTTTTGTTTGTTTCTTTGTTTTGAAACCAAAATTTCAAAACTTTCACTACAGCATTCCTTGATGAATCTGAAGTTCACTGATGGTTCAGAATGCCTGGCCCAGAGATCCTCATGTCTCAGAGTCAAAGTGCTAGAATTTCCGCGGTGAGACACTTTGTTGGCTTTTTATATGTGTTCTGAACGATCGACCTCAGGCTCTCAGAGTGACATAGCAAGTACTTTACTGACTGTGCTATCTCCCCAACCTGTGAAAAAACCGTTCTTAAAATGTTTGCCTTTTGAAATATGCAATAAGATCATCATCAAATAGAAAATAACCCAATATAACAGTCACGATCAAAAGACAGAAAGATATATAATGACATAGTAAACACCAACAGGATGACTGCCAGGACTTCCTGGGTTTGTAGTAATGAAAGTAGTTAATCTTGTTTCATGTGCTTAACAGCTTAGAGACCTTTATTCCAGGTTTTCCGATCTGCATCAAAATGTCATTGTTAGCCTTTCCTTTAAAGACATTTAAATAAGACCAAAAGCCTTATTTTGCTCACTTACTTAACATTAATTTTAGGCAGTTTGAACTGTTTGAATGGAACATCATTTGTAATAGAAAATAGCAAATAATTTTTGAAATGATGTATTTTAGGCTGTGAAAGATGTTTTGAGTATTTGCATAAGTAGCCATATGTCTCAAACTCTGGAAATTGCCAACATTTCAAATAAGATCATGCATCTCTTCTGAACAGATGAGGTGGTATACTGTAGTAGTTGACAAGAGACTTTAGTTTCAGGCAGGATCAGGTTCAATTAATAAGGCTAGAGTCATTGGCTGTGAGCTCTTGAGAAAGCGGTTTAACTCCTATGACTGACTTGTTCCCTTATTCCACAACTGTGTGCATGACTTTTGTATATATTTGTGTAAGGTCAGATGGATGTATGCACCACAGCGTACATGTTTTTCAGATGAGAAATCGTTTTAGGTCTTCAAATGGAAAACCTGACATACACCTGACTAGAGGGACAAAAGTAGGCTTCTTCAAGTATCAGGGACCTAATCATTTAAAAGAGAAAATCCATTTATTCTGCATTCCTAAACTAGGCCTGAACTAGGCACTGAACAGAAAATGCTCAAAAGCGTATTTTATCTCAGCACAATGATGAAGTAAATGTGGAGGGGGCAGAGGACAACGTGCTGCTTTCTGTTTTATTTCAAAAAGGGTCTTCTGTGACTCTTTCTACCAACTATGACAAGCTAGACAAGCTAAAAATTTGTAGGGACTTTCCTGTCTCTGCCTTTAATCTTCCCATTACTGTTCTGCAATTGCAAATGCTCTCAGCTACAGCTGGCTTTCTGAGAGTACTGGGACTTAAACTAAGGCTATGTGCATCAGCTCTTTACCCACTGAGCTGTCTCTCCAAACCTTCATGGAGTTCTTCTCAAGAGTACACGAGATCTAGCTGAAGGTTGGCTTTACAGTGGTTGGCATTACTTCGAGATCCTTATTCTAGGTAGCACCTGGTAAGGTTCTCCTTCCTTCTTAACTCTATTACACTTATCCCCAATAATTGAATGTGTAAGATGGAGAAAGTAATAGATAGTGTTTTTCTCAATAAAATCATAAAAGTAGATTACAAGATCATCAATAACGTCTAAGGCAAAAAATATTCAAACACATTTAGTGATAGAAAGTGACTTGGAAATTTCTGGCCCATCCCCCTTCCCAATGTTTGTACCTTCAGAGGCCGTGGCTGCTGCTGCTCCCACCCCTCTACTCTCTAGCTCAGAACCATTCATCATTAGCAAGCTCATCTTTGTGCTGAGATAAAATATGCTTCCAAGCATTTTTTATTCAGTGACCCTGGTTCGGGCCTACAAGGTGAATACAGAGTAAACAGATTTTCTTTTTCTGATACTTGAAGATGCCTACTTTGGTCCTTTCAGTGTCAGGTTATATGTCAGGTTTTCCATTTGAAGACCTTCAACCATTTCTCATCTGAACAACATGTTATAGGGCCCTTCCTAGTGGCCATTTCCATAACCCCGACTCAAGGAGAATGTGAAGAGTGGAACAGCTCATAGCAAGTGCACCTTGGCCAAAACCAGAAAGGGGTAGCTCATCTTTGGAAATGTGAAATAAGCAGGTATCTTGTGACTTGAATATGAAAATTCCCTCTGCAGCTGAGTGGGCTTTATGTGCCCTTCAGTTTCCATGTGGTTGCAGTTTGTTTTCCTCATTGCAGGTGGCTGTGTTACATTTCATGTTGTTAAGTATAGCACATGCCTCTTTGATCCTACATCTTTATCTAGCGTATTATGTTTCTGGTTCACAGAAATTGTAACTATGATTATCATACAATAATGTGTAAAAACATGACACCAATTAAAGTAAAATGTAATGTGTGACGAGGTCAGAGGGGAGCCTACAACAGGGCATCGAAACACTGCACTGAGCTAACCAAGATTTCATTGATTCATTGAAGAACTATGTATTCCTAGAGACTGATGGTATAATTCAATGGTGGTGCTTATCTAGAATGCAGAAGACTCTGGGTTCCATCCCACCTTGCAGCTATGGGAGAGATGGCAGTGATAAAGCAAAGGGATTTTTGGTTTGCTCCCTAGTAATAAACTCCAAAAACAAATAATTTACTGCATAGCATTTGTGAGGCAGAGGTGGAGGGAATGTGAGTTTCAGGCTAACCTAGGCTAACATGTAACATACTGAGACACTGGTTGAAAAAAAAAAAGAGGTGGGGCTGGAAACCCAAGGTAGAGTGTCAGCAGCATTAACAAGGCCCTGGGTTTCATCACTAGCATGGAAATAAAAGGTGTTCAGCATTCAGGTGGATATTGCCCTCGGGAAATACAAAGTTGTTCTCCTATTCTATTAGATCATCTATTAGTTTGGAGAAAACTGTGATTCAATGTTTTTCAACCATTTTCCTGTCATTGTTGGTAGACTGAGGCAGTCTCAGAAATCTCCTAGCCAATTTGGGACTCTATGAGCTTATTTGGGAGATACCTGGTCTTAATGAAGACATGTTGACAATCATTTTCCTTCAAAGAATTATCTAATGATTTTTGCAAATATATAATGTGTCTAATATAGCTACAAAAATACTTAGGATTTGAAAATTGGATACCTCCACTGTCAAATTGAAAATTCTACATCTTTAATATGCAAGCATGGAATAGCTTTCAACCAGTGTTGTTTTGACCATTGGGAACATTTGGCAATGATTGCAGGCAGTTTTGATAGTCCCAAGTGGTATGGTATTATTAGCAAATGGACAGTGATGCTGTTGCATGTTCTCTTGCGAAGAAGGTACTGTGCCAGAAAATCGCTGGTGTGAGACATGAGCAGCCATGGGTCTTTGAGAACCACTGCTAGAAGGAGGCAGTGCAGTTGAGTAGTTCGATGATGTTGGGCCTTGAGTCTTGAGTTGGAAACATGCCGACATTGAACGCTGTCTTGTGCCCTTGTTCCAGCATATGTAGTATGAGATTATCATGGACAGGAGACTACTGAGGTAATGTACAGAAGACTCTCAACTCATCATTTTTGGACCAGAAGTAATGGACTAATTAAATGATGAATTGTTATTGTTGGATTTTCTTTCTTCCTCGAGGTCATACATTTTAGTTTAACATGAGCTGATATTTAGAAGTGCCAAAGAAGTACATAGCACTCCCATGTTACATTTTTTTGTGTGTGTTTAAAGAAACATCCCCGTGCAATTTGGTTGCCCAAAGTCAGCCAGCTCCAGAAATGAGGCGATGTCCGCTGTACCTAGCTTCCTGAAATAGTCCACCAAGAAGAGATGCTGAACTGCCAAGTGGATTCATTTTCAAATGACTTCTCAAGGTTTTTATTTCCAAAAATGAGTATGACTCACATTTTTAGAGTGAAATAAATGTTTCCAAGATCCTATAGTTGAGCATGTAGGCTAAGGTAATGCAACTGAAACACTTCAAAACTGAAATGTCAACAGAGATGTACTTGGTCACCAGATGTAAATTGTTTCACACAGAATTTGATAAACACGACAGCACAATAATGTTACTTAATCTTTAGTTATGAATATTTTTGAGAAATCTTGCTAATTTTAGAAATTATATCCAAAGATGTTCATTCTTATTCAGTTATTCCCAAAGTCCACCTGACTCAGACCGTTAACAGTAGTGCTTGCTTTCAATGATGTAATGATGATGATTTTGCAAATTTGTACGCCAAATAAAACCTCTGCTGTGTCAACTCAAGGATTCTGCAAAGGAGAAAGCTCAGAAATGATATTGTATATTTCATTAGAGTCTGATGGGTTAAGGCAATGGGCCAAGTGTTTATGAACCTTAGAATTCCCAAGCTGAATTCATCTTCCTCTGTGTGGTAGTATTCAGAGTAAAGGTCTTGGGTAGTAACTATATAAAAAAGAAGGGACTTTTCTGAATGGTATTAGTTCTTCTATATAAGAACTCCTGGAAAGTGCTTCTTTCAGTAGTGGAGGAATACAAGAAGAAGACAATGGTCTGCAACCCTCAGCAGAATCTAAAATGCCTGCATCCTGATGTCAGACTTCCAGTTTTTAAGTCTGTGAAAACTAAATTCCTGTTGTCTACTAGTTACCCAATCTGCAGTGCTCTGATCCGGTATCTAAAATGGCAAAATATAAGAGAATGTAGAAGTCTGTACACAGAATGAACACAGAAATTTTTGTCACATCTATCAGTTTTACTTGGACTTTCTATAGGTCTTAAACAGAATTGGCAAGAGAAAGTTTCATGACCAAAATTTTCTTAGATACAAGGACTAGTATTTATTTATCTTTTGATAATCATAACAAACTGATAATAGCCTTCCAAATTTAAATAATGCATCTTCACTGACCTTAATAGAATATATAGAAGTTGAGCTGGTATGTAATTTAAAACTTCAGCTTTCCTAGCCAGGATTCATGGACTGGAAGTTACTTTACAGTATCAATATCTCCTAGCTATAAACCCTGTGACCTACCATAGTGACCTTCCTGGGAGATACACTGGTGTAATAGTAGCGCAAGTATGATGAGAGTAAACAATCATTTTACTCCATAGACTTAAGGTCCACTCCATGAGATGAAGCATCCGCTTGACACTGTTAAGATTCCCAATAACCTAAGATTAGATAGCACACAGGCCTAGAGGCAAAGCTGTTTATTACTATTATTTTGCCAAAGAAACAGCAATAAAATGACCCCTAGTGACATAATGTTATACTCATAGATAAGTATATTGTTTACCCTTCACCAAGCTTCTTCTTGCAGTGGCAATTAACACAGATGCTCACATTGAACAATGTACAGAGGGTGAGAGGTTCTGAAGCACTCAATTCTAAACATATGTATTCACCAAAGCCCTCCCTTTGAGCCTCAGGGATCTATACTGAAGAAGAGGCAGAGTGATCATGTGAGCCAGAGGTGATAGATGACTCGAAGGAAATGTTTTCTTCCAGGCACAGTAGAACTGATGTACATATGAACTCACAAACTGTGGCTGACTGCCCAAGACCTGCACAGGTTGAAGCCAGACAAAATTCCAGCACTGAAGAGTAGAAATGGAGACAATGAAGTCCCAGCCTTAACCAAAAGGCTATCAGAAATTGATGCCTGCTAGGAAAGGGAAAATCAGCTTTGTGCAAGCAAGTGTCACAGGGTAGGAATGTCTGCAGATTCTGGGGTAGGCTCCATGCACAGAAGTTGACCAACACAAATAAGCACCATAACATTTTGTGGAATTTTTGTTTCATTCACTTTCATTTGGACTTTATTTTTGTCTTACTGGTTTTGTTGCTGTTTGTTTGTTTATTATGATTTTCTCTTTTGTTTTGAATTTGAGAAAGACTGAACATGAAGCTGAGTGGGTAGGGAAATGAGGAGAGGAGAGGAGGAGAGGAGAGAGGAGAGGAGAAGAGAGGAGAGGAGAGGAGAGGAGAGGAGAGGAGAGGAGAAGAGAGGAGAGGAGAGGAGAGGAGAGGAGAGGGAAAACACAATCAAAAGATATTGTATGAGAAATTTTAAATAAATAAACAACCTTTACAAATCAAAATAAAGTTTCTTTTATGTGAAATTCACTTAACCAATTTATCAGAAAATTATTGAATAAAATTATATCTGTTGGTCTATAAACAAATTATGATAACCAAATCAAGCATTTATAATACATACAGCTTGGCTTTTTATTTAGATTTGACAAATATTTTATAAACATTGACTTCATCAAATGAAGTATGGGTATGATATAAAATGCACTGTTCTTTTAGGGAACCATATTACTAGATTTGTTCACATATTTTAAAATAAATTTATCTAACATATTAAGACTTAGGTATACTTAAAATTTTCTATTCAATAAATTATAAGTCTGTTTGCTAAGCTATCTTTTAAATTATTGGTAGAAAACGGAAATCAGAAATTGATTTGCTCAAAAACGTCAAGCAGAGAGAAAGGAAGCTGTGCTTCACATTTTTCTAAGCAACTTTGACCACAGCCTAGTAAACAGCCTTGTCAGGGAACAAGAGATAATTGAATCTTCATGCTAATTCCACTTAGACTTTCTCATGACTTCTGAATCCCAGTTGTGCCAATATATTACACTATGTATGTTTTCTGGAAAAGACTAAAACCATCATGTTCATTCAACATTTAAATGAGGATAAAACACAGGATACAATTTACTTACAGATATTTAGGTTCCTCAGAAGCACCTGATTTTCAACATTAGCATGGAAAGATAAGGCAGCTTATCTTACTGTAAGGCAGTGCTAGAGAAGGTACGTATTGGTCACAGATTTATCATGTGAGTGGGAAGCCTTGAGTTTCTCTGATGCCTCCAGATGTTGTAAGCAGGGCTGCAGTTTTATAGTTGAGCCTGACATTTGGCCATGTGTCACAAAAAAAGTTGTGTGACAATCGGATGTAGCTCTTGTCATGGAAAAGGTACCTCCTTTATTAATTAGGTGATACAAGAAGATTATGCAGAAATTTAGTAATAATTGGTCTGATTAGGACTCAGTACTTAAAACATAGGTGCCTGACAATGGAAAAATTATCCAAAGATAGTATGATAGTATTTCCTTTATTACAGAGAGACTGCACATTTCAGGTAGTTTATATGAATATAAGCACATTCAGTATCTGAGCTAAAATTAATATATATATATATATATATATATATAGTATTTAACTTGAAGATTTTCTATTCTTTTGTCTACTCCATATTTACTATATAACCTTAGCAATAATTACTACAATTGGGAACATCTTGCTTATTTAAAGAAACAACCAAGACCATTAGGGAATTTAGGGTTAAGTAGAGTTAATACATCTAACTTGAACATGCCATTGATTTAATTCTACTTATGTTATAGAAAATCATGAAAACTAAAAGTCTACACATAAAAGAAACCATCACTGGAATGAAAGGGCGCCCTACAGGGTAGGAAATAAGATTTGAAAACCACATGTCAGGCCAGGGCTCAGTGCCCAAGAATTATGAAGAACTCAAGCAATGTAACGTGAAAACATAGGACTGAAATCAAACAAACAAGTAGAGGATTTGAATAGATATCTTTCTAAAGAGGTAATAAGAATAACCTACAAGTACATGAAATGGTGAAAGGGTGTGTACAACATCTCTAATCATCAGAGAAATGACTATCAAAATCATTGCATCACTTCAAATCTGCTACCATTGATTTCTGAAAATTACAAGAAGTAATAAATGTTCATGAGGGTATGGATAAGTAGGAATTCTTGTACATTAATGGCAGAAATGTACAGTAAAATAGCCATCATAGAAAGTAACATGGAACTTACTATAGAAGCTGAATGGGGCCACCATATGTCCCTGACTCTTTCTTCTGAAAGAATACCAAGAGAAATGAAGTCATCACCTTGTAATGGCACTTTCACATTCATGTTTACTGAAGCACCGGTCACAGCAGTCAACGTACAAAACAGTCCAGGTATAGCTACGGGTGAGTGCATAAACTGGCACATGTATATGAAGGTGTATTACTCAACCATATATGCATGGACCTGAAGGACATTCAGCAGAGTAAACACATTATCCAAAGAAAGAATAATATTGCACGACCTCACTTATATGATTGTAAAAGATGTAGAAAGAAAAGCATCACTCACTCGGATCAAGGCTGGGGGTGGTGCTAAGATGTAGAGCAAAGGATAGAAATATGGAAGCTAAATGAGTTCAACATTGGGGACAATAGTTTAGAGCATCACAGTGTAGCACACTTTTGCCCAATGAGTGGATGGTGGCTGTTCTTTCATAGGAAGATGGGCAACTGTGTGAGATGATGGGGATGCTCATTCTGTTTGTCTAAAGTAAGGATGTTACTTTTCAATGTGTGTTATAATATCCTGCTATATACCTTAAATATGATTTAGCTCTTTAACTTTCCTAAAATAATTAAGGGCTAGGGGTGAAACCCAGTAGTACACTACTTGAATAGTATACTAACACGACACAAAAGTTTGTTAAAATTAAAAAAATAAACCATCATATATTTATTAAGATACTACAAGTAAAATTCAAGTTAGGAGCTATAAAGGAAGCTAGGAACTAAAACTATAATCTCTTTTATAAGAGATGTCTCTTTTTTCATAAGAGACAACTACATTCACCAGAATATGCTCTAAACTCAGATTGCCAAACTATCCTAAAAATTGCAAACCAAACCAAACCAAACCAAACCAAACCAAACCAAAAAGCACCAAAAAAACATCATTTCAGGCATTCCAAGTTTGTTTTATTGATAGATACACATAAAGATCAGATAAGTTTCTGAAGTCCAGTCTCACTTTCAGCCATGTGGAACCAGGGATCAAACTTGGATCATCAGGATTGGCAGCAAGCACCTTTACCACTGAGCCTTCTTGTTACCCCCATGTGCATATTTTTGGCACAGGTACAGTTGCAGGGAACTGATGCTTACGTTTCTAGAAGAAGTGAATGGTATTAAAGAAGCTTTATTTGTTTTAAAAAGCAGTCAAGATTTGTGGCTTCTTTACTCTTTTACTGAGCATTGATATACCTCTAAACCAAATGCTCTCTGATTTATGATCGCTTAAATGCTAAGACATCCTTTGAAGCAAGTTGAGCCATTTCATTTTGTGTTGTACTTGAGTAATGCTTTAAGTAGAGTGTTCCCAGGGTTCTAAAATTGTCAGTCCATGTGTAATTAGGAATGTTCTCAACTAGACCATCTCTGTTAGCAAGAGATGGTGGATTATTCTGGAAAACTACTCAGCAAGCCATGAATAGCAATTAAATGTGAAAAGACTAAATTTCTCTTTAAAATGGGTTGTTGCCATAACTTAATGTGGCAATGTGACTTTCTATTTTTAATTGCTATAGAAAGTGCATTTCGTGAAATAGATTTTTTTCTGCTGAGAGCTAGATAGTTCTATATTTTGAACCATTTACATTTTGTAACATCTAGCAAGTGTTTGCCTTTGTGGTACTTTTTGATTCATGGTGGATAAAACCCTTAAAGGTTAGTAAAGATAGTGTCATCCTTCTTAAACAAAGAGACAAGATGAATATCCAAGAGAAATTGAGTATTTCTCTCCACAAGACTGTATGACCTTATCTTACTTCATTATGCTTTCCCTATAACAGTGCTTTTTATTCCCAGAACAATTATACTTAACACTGACACTTAAAGATAGTCCATTTTCAATTCAAGCAGAAACAACTTCGATCCATATTCTATGCCAATATTAGGATTGTGGGAGTATGCTCTCTGATGAATACATGTGTTTCCACTTGCCTGTCTTGAACACTAAGGGTCACCTGCTCTCTGTGGTCCTATCTTCTGTCTATTATGCCTCTAATAACTACAAGTGCTCAGTTGCTTAAACACTCTTGGTCATTCAAAATACATTTTCTTTTGTCTTTAAATGCAGATGTAAATAGAGAGGAGGGTATATCTTTGATGCAATGTACAGCATTAGTCATTGTATGCAATTTACTTCAAAGGAGAAAATTAAGTATCAAGAATGGAAAATTTTCTCCTTGAACTTTAAATGCCTGTGAAAAGTGCTAAAGAAGAACAAGGGTCCGGTAAATTTTTAAATATGTTTTGATTGCACTGACAATGAAAGTAAAGCCTAATATTTCACTTATTAATATTGGAGGTATTAAACACAATTATTCTTAATATAGCATCATATGCTGGCTTTAAGACATGAAAAATCTTGTCCCCAGTCAAAACAGAATAGAAGGGGGTCACAGAGTGATGGCTCAGCTCTCCACTCTCTCCACCCCAACCACTACTAAGTGCCACCATGAAGGAAAAGAAGGGCAAATGAAAGTAGTAAATGCCACTTTCTTATGTCCCCAGTTGCTCTTATTTTTGTTGCTTTGCAGCCCTGATTGCAGCAT
Organism: Mus pahari; assembly: GCF_900095145.1. Lineage (NCBI taxonomy): Eukaryota > Metazoa > Chordata > Mammalia > Rodentia > Muridae > Mus > Mus pahari. The sequence continues at coordinate 80,860,431 of NC_034594.1, read as the reverse complement.
TGCAGGTTAGAATGGACAGTTAGCTGTAATTATTCCAGTCACACCACCTCACAATGAAATCTTTATCCCGTGTTTACAGCCGCCTTTGGCAGAGGCTGTCTTGCTGTCTCTAAACTAAGAAGAACCACCCTTTGGCTCCTCTCGGCATCAGCTGCCTGAGTTTCAGGCTGGGATCCCAATAATCAGACTTCTTTTTCCAAAGTGGACTTCTTCTTTTTTTAAGGGTGAAAAGACCTATTCTCATCACCCCCCATATATCCTGGCTGATTTATGTCCTAGCCACAGTAGCTCTTCCTTCCGTGTCTCTGTACATTTTCTCTCCTTCCCTAGACTGCTACTAGACATTTAAAGTTCAAGATTGTACAAATAAGTAAATAAAATGCTTAAGTAAACAGTTCTCATTACTATGGGGGGGGTGTAAGAATTGGTAGATGGGAAGAGAGAAATCAGGTTTTTGTTTTTGTTTTTTTTCTCTAAACTCTCAATTTTCTAGCTCAAAGGCCTTTCTATAGCTATGTCACCAGAAGACATCAGTGTTTCTCAGTGGCTCTCTTGATGAGGTCCAGCTATTTATTTAAATTCATCAACAGCTGTAGACTGAGAAGCTCCAGAACGAGAGGAAAATTGAGAATCACATCAGGGTCTGAAAACAGACTTCTGAGTCCTCTGGGATGGTAAATACTTCCCTGTTCCAGTCTGGAAGAAGAAAAACAGAAGTCCTTCCAGTGCAAAAGTCAGGAGCAGGCACTGCCATCACTTAAAGTGATGGTCCTCAACGTTCCTAATGCTGCAACCCTTTAACATAGCTGCTTATATTGTGACCACAATAATAAAATTATTTTTGTTGTTACTTCTTAACTATAATTGTAAATCTCTGTGTCTTCCCATGGTCTTAGGTGACCCCTGTGAAAGGGTCATTTGACCCCCAAAGGGTGCAAACCACAGGTTGAGAACCACTGATTTGAAGTTTCCTAACAGAGGTAGCAAAAGGTCCCCTCACACCATCTGATGGAGTGAATCAGGGAACACAGGGAAACCAATGCTGGTTTCACTCATCATTCTAGAACACTTAACTGCTCTGCACCTTACCTCCCATCTCAGTCTTGAAACCCTAACTGACATTCTCCTAACAATCTTCAGTCTCTTCTCTCAACTCCCAGCGCTAACGACAGTACCTCTCTGGTGAGAACTGGGTCATATAATTTTACTGAGGAGAAAGATAGGAGGGGAGTGGTTCAGTAGTGCAAACACTGAATAAATTCCCCAGCAACTCTCCCCAAATTAAAGATAACTTTCCCACAAGTATGCACAAGAATGTCAAGAATGCTAAGTCATATTTTTATGATTGTACTTCGATTTTGCATTTTAATGTCACACTGCCACATGGCACTCTTGCTAAAAATGTACCTCTTTAACCTGTGCGGTAGCAAACTTTTCACAGAACATTAACATGTCATATTTTATAGACTGTCCTTTCTCCGTGTGCTCAAAGCACTTTTTAAAATACAAAATTAGACCATCTCGTGAGTAGAGTCCCATCAGAAAGACTGCTCAGAGCGTTGGCAAAGGGGAAATCAGAAGCACAGTAAAGGTCACCCCAAAGTCATTGGCCACAGCCCAGCTGACTCTAGGAGCTTGATTTCAGTTTATCTATGTCCTACTTGCACACCATTTGTCTCTCTTTCTTCTTTGGCAGGAAAGGATGTGGGCAGCACAGAGGTTTGACCTCATCTCCTGCACGCAGTGACTGCCAGGACTTCCATAGTCCTGCCTTGTTTTCTGCTTCATCAGCAGGGCCAAGCCGGTGCCCTGGAACAGATCTGATCAAGGGCTAAGCCACGAGGGTAGCAACCAACCTCAGGTGTCCTTGAGGCTTCCTCCTAACTAAAGGGAAGGTTGCTCACGCTAGGAAGGGCACTCAAAAGGCTGTAGGGGGTTCTGTAACTGGAAGCAAGTGACTAGCCCAGGCAGCAGAAGGGAAAGCTGTGTCAAGTGTGGAGTCCAGGGTGGCTCTGCCTCCACCCTGAGAAGAGACAGGACGGAGAGTGGATAGGGAATCAGTGCCTTGCATTACTGTTAAGAGTCGTTTGTGCTGTTCTCTAGATACAGTCCACAATCCTCTGCCAGGTCCCTGACACCTCAATTCTTAGGCATTTGTTTTCTTTGATGGAGACGAATCAGAGACAGAGGAGGTCTGGTTACATTATGTGAGGGACAGTGGAAACAGACTCAATTTCCGTGCTATTATCAAACTCCCAAACTCCAATCCTTCCTGATAGCCAAGCATGTAAAAACAATGTTAATAATAATCATTTTGATTTCACAGTAAACTCCTAGTCTACCCAGCGCTTAACTCCTCTGTTCTCCAGTGCCAGGGTTCCAGCCCCAATTCCTCCTCCCGTACAATAAGCTCAGCTGGGAAATAACTAAAGGACTCTGGCATTGCCTTAAAGCTGCCACCCCCCCCCCAACTCCCCATATTCAGCTGCCACAGCTTGGAGGTCAGCAAACCAGTCTGTTTGGAGGCCAGGTTGAGACATCGCGGAGGCCTTTTCTTTGTATATCTGAACATTTCACCTTATCTGACTCCTTTCCTTGCCCCATCACCTCCGGGCTCTGTCCAAACAATACCACCAGAACAAGCAGAGCTCAAACCACCCGCGCTCAATTCTGAGCTTTCCCAGGGATTGCCAGGACTGGGAGACAGGAAATCCCGGGAGTTGGTGATGTCCGGCAGGTGGCAGGGACGAGAGTCACCACCACACCACATTCTCCTCCCACCGCTGAGCTTTGTTGCAGCGGCACCTCTCATCCCAGAGCCAGGATCGGTCTGTGGGTGCCTCGGATACTCTGTTCTGAGCACAACTACCTCGTTGGGGACTCGGGCACCCTCTCCCTTGGCAGTATGGAGATGCTGCTGTCCTCAAGGGAAGCGCTCTGGCACCCCGCGCTCCCCATTTCACCATCACCCAGCGAGCACATTCCAGTGCGCAACACCCTCCACCTGCCTGGCTATCCCGCTGTACAGAAGCTTTCCTACACACAGAGCATTCCACTAATTGAGTATATCCCTTCCTGCACCCTGTCCCCGAAAAGTCCCAGGAAGTGGAACCCAGGTCGGCAGGGAGGTCCCCTAGGCGGAGAGTTGAGGGGAAGGCGCTACGCAGAGCTGAACCGTGCACAGTGCACCTGGCTTCCCCGGAGTGACCTCTTGTGCCTGGGGCCAGATGCACCGGGACTGACCGGAGCCCTCAGCTTTACCTGGCACAGCCGGCGACTCTCCAGAGACGTTGAGACTCCGCGGTGGCGGGTGTCCAGATCACATCGCTGCCTTCCTCATTGGGCGAACGGGTGTCCTGCCGCGTCCCTTCGCTTCAGCTCGCCTCCGTGCCCCCGCCCCACCCCCTTCCCCCCAAGTCAAAAGTGTCACAGCTTTACAGCCTTCGGATGTTTCCAAAGTCTCCGCGCGATCACTGGCAGTCGAGAGCTGATGACAAGAGCAGCAAATCCGCTGATGCCCGCGGCCCTCAGCTCTCTGCCAGGAGGGTGAAAAGAGCTGCCTGGTCCTCCTGGTCACCGTCCTTTAAGACCGACGCGCGGTCCGCTTCTTCCGCTCCCTCGCGCCTTTCCTAGCCGAAGTGGCTGCCTCCTGCGAGTACCGCGGGTCCTGGTTCCCCCGCTCATGAATATTCTGACAGAGGCTAATGCCGTTGAAGTAAATTGAATTAGCCAATTGGTGCCAGGAATGTGCGCTCCTTCCTTCTGAGGAGTTGTCTGGAACCCCACCAGAAGAAAGCAATTAAAGTCAGGTTGGCACCCCGTGGTTTAGACCAGCGAGGGACAAAATGGGTTAATTCTTTAAATGCAGTTTAGAAACCGCATTTAAATGTTTAAACTCCTTTATTGGCTGGGCGAGTTAGAAAGTGTTAACCCAGAGAGGGGTGAAAGAGTACAGAGGGCAGGAGGACACTGGTGTGTGAGTGTTGGGGGGGAGTTCATCTAAACTTTGCCAGGAAGTTGAGGTGACTTACTTGGAGAAGACTCTGGATTCTGGAAGAAGCAGTCCACGATGAAAACAGAAAAAGAGAAAAAAGAAGGGATCTGAGAAAAGATGGGTATGAACACTTTGACCTTGAAGATTCAGCCCTACTCCACTGACAGTGTTCAGAGAATGGGCCCTGGGGAGATGGAAGAGGAAGCTTGATTCGTGGAATGTTTAGAAAATGTCATGATTTCTTTATCCTCATAGCATTATTACGGTTTTCGGTGTGTGGGTTAAGTAAGGATGTTGTGAAGCCATCTTCTGTCAACCATTCAGAAGGATTAGGGAGATTTAGCTCAGTGTGTAGCTTGTGGCTCCAACAAGATGTTCAGTTGGATTCCTACAGTCCGCATGAAAAAAACAAACAAGCCAAATTAAACAAAGCCAAACCCAAACCAAACCCAAAACAAACCAACCAACAAACAAAAAGCAAAACCGAAGCATCAGATAGAGACAAGTGGATCAAAGGTGAGCCCTGGGGCTCACTAACCAGCCAGCCCAGTCCACTTGGTGAATTCCAGGCCAGTAAGAGATCCTACTTCAAGTCAATCAACCAATCAAACAGAACTTGAGGGATAAAACTATTAAGACTAGACATTTGTTTTACACATGATCAATCTAGAAGGCACTTCCTGTTTCACAGTTCTAACCTTTCTTCCTGGGGTCACATAAAAAGCATGTCTAGAAAGAACCACTCTCATTTCCATTCCTACCCCGAGTGGGAGGTTACCGAGGAGGGAAGGGTTACTAATTGCAGCTTTGGTACAGCCAGTGAGCAGCTAAGATTCTACTTGATTCTACCTGCCTACCTCTGTACAGTACTCCGGTGAGAGCTTGTTGGGTTTCCTCCCATCACTGAGCTCCTAAATAAAGAACTTAGTCTGGTTGAATTAGTATGTTATTCAAAGATTGATCATGCAAATGCTTTGTGGCCAAATGATCTATATAAACAGCCAATAAAACTGTGTACTTAAGTAACCACTACAACTCTCAAGGGCAGGCCAATATTAAATGTTCTAGTTAAGGCAACTGGGTCATTTCTGAGATTTCAGGATGCCTAGAAGCAGGACTTAGAGTTGTAACTATATAATTATCAATACTGAGCAGCTAATGTTTATTGAGAAGTAGTGTGACAGATTTGTTAAACTTAAGTCATCTCATCCAATCATTCTAAATATTATCATCAGAATCTGTTAGAGTGTTGTACAATTTAGTAGATAAAGCAGATGAGGCCTAAAGAGCTATGAGAGTGCCTAGGCAATAGAACTTAAAGGTGCTAGGAATAGTAATTCAATACAGTCCCTTAGCAGTTCCTTGACATTAGGCCACCAGTAGCTTATAATGCCTCCAAAGAGAGAAATTTTCTCCCAATTTTATGAAGAGACCCATCTTTGGTAATAATTTCGTGCCAAAACTTGATGAAAATTCATTACCAAAGGTATATTTTATGCTTTACCAAAACACTATAAGAAAACATACCGAACAATGAATAAAGAGTCATGTTGCTTCTCTATGACTGTGAAAAAAAATGTCTGAGAAGTCAACTTAAAGGAAGAAGGATTGAATTTTGGGTCAAAGTTTTAGCCTTTCAGTCTACAGTCCGTGACTCTGTGGATTCTGGGCCTGTGATGAGACCCAGAATGTGCTGGTAGTGATGTCTCAGAAGGGGAAATACTCATTTCACAAAGGCCAAGAAGCAAAGAGTAGGGAAGTTTCTGGATCTAGGAATCAGCTTCGAAGCATGTCCCTGATGACCCCCTTCTTCCAGCTTGGATTCAGATCCTCCCAAAATAGCATCAGAAGCTGGGGTCAAGCACACAACACAGCCTGTGGGGGACATTTCATTTGCCTTATGCTTCTGGGTCTTGGGAAGTGTAAGAACATGGTGCCAGTGTCTAGTGAGGATTTTCTTGCTGTATTTAAAGAAAGTGGGTATCACAACACAGGAGAGATGAAAAAGTGTGCTTGCCTCACTTCCTCTTATAATGCCCTCATCCTAATGACTTTACCTAATCTTAGTTAAAATAGACTCCATCTCTAACTATCACTAAAGCATTACTTCAAATATTGTTTCTAACCTAAGAAGTTTTAAGCTATAGGAAAGGAGTGAGTGATAGTTAATAATGTGCTAACTTAGCTGGGTGTTTCTGTAAGGTTGTTTGGGGAGATGAGATCAACATTAAATTTGAATACTGAGTGAAACAGACTGCCTTCCCCCTTGTGACTGGGTCTTGTTCAATCAGTTGATGATCTCATCAGAACAAGGTCTGTTCTTACTTCAGATAATAGAGAATTCTCTCATATTGTGGCTTGAAAATTATGGCATCAGCTTTGCAGATTTTTAGGCCGGCTAGCTATTCTCTCTATGTATCTATCTATCTATCTATCTATCTATCTATCTATCTATCTATCTATCTATCTATCTATCTTCTATCTATCTATCTATCTATCTATCTATCTATCTATCTATCTATCTATCTATCTATCTATCTATCTATGTAGCATATATAATTCTTTTTTAGACAACCTAGACAACATACATGAAAATACATAAATACTATTGCTTATAAATTTACCCTCAACATCAAATATCTATATCCTGTCTGATTGTCTGACAAATATTACACAATAAAATTTAATCTTTTAAACATTTTCAGACTCATTCTAATAAGAATAAGCATAATTTTCAATTTTATTGTGAGTTATTAGATTTAGATAAAGTTTTATTTTTAGTGAACTAAAAGATGGACTATAATATTTAGAGTTAGGCAGAATTTATAGATGCTGCATAAAGAGAGAGACTATAATTTCAGCTTATAATTGAAAAATGGTCAAGTTAAATTAGATCTCCAAATCTAACAGTTACCGAATATGCACCAAATGTAAGGTAAGCTGATATTTTCTGTGAAAGTTCATAGCTAAATCAATTTAAACAATTGGAACCTGCTGTGTTTTATACCATGAAATGTTATGTGGTACAAAATTCTTATTTCAAAAAGTACATGACTACTTTACCTCTCTACTCTATCATGAGGACTTTGGTCCTTATGATGCCTCTCTTGTAAAGTTCTGTGGGTTCATGCTTTAACATGGAGAGTCCTCAGGAGTTGAATGCAACCTTCCACAGACAAGTGTTCAGATGTGGGTATATTTACATATAAATAAATGATTTCATATTAGCGATTTTAGAGTCCATAGATTATTATCAGGCTGGGTGCTTTCCATTTTTCCTCATGAGTTTCTACAGGCAGTGTGAGTGATGAGAGCCAGAGTCAGGGTGGGGCACTGCCACTGTGTGGGAAGGACTGAGGCCCCTCACCTTTGGAGTAAACCCATTAGTGCTACAGTAAAGTGAAATCGTAGCATCCCATTTATTAAGTTCTCTGTTCATTGCAAATTGCCCACCTTCTCAGCTACCCAGTGAATCCAGCAATGTTGATCACATTTAATTGAAGAGGAATCTAAAACACACAGGCGTAGAGTTGAACTCGGAGATTCCCTCAGGTGGGAGACTAAGCAGGGCGTGTACTCCAAGGACATGGTCACCTTTCCAGTGACATATTCCAAATGCCTCTCTTGGCCCACTCTTCCTTGGCCCCCATCAGACATGTGTGGCATTTTTGCTGAAGAAATATAGCACCCTCCTTTATTCTGTCTAGGATCATTCAGATGTGTAAAGAAATAATGAGAACACATGTGTTATCTCTGTCAGTAAACAAAGGCAGCCTGGATTCAGGACCTAGTCTTAATCATTTTTCCATGCTTGCACTTAGCAGCCAGAAGCACTAAGAAATCACACCAAGAGCATCCTAGATAATCTTTAAAGGGTGTCTCACAGGCTTTATCGGGATGTTAATAAAGTAAAACAGCTTTATTTTAAAGTTTGATTCAAAAACTACCATATGATGATATTCTTATCGTTTTCAACAAATAGACTCAGAAATGGTAATAATGATAGTATGTCCTTGACTTCTGGCTGATAGATTTTAGGAGTGAGAAAAATAGTTTGATAGTACTTATGTTACTCACTGTTATTTAGGACACAGATGGATAACACTGGCTCAAATTATAATTATCTGGTTAATAGCAACACCAAACTGGCTCCTTAAGCAAGATAGTATCAGTCTGGGGAGGATGAGTAAGAACACACACACACACACACACACACACACACACACACACACACACACACACACACACACACACACACACCCACACACACACACACACACACACACACATACACACACACTCATGCATTTGTGCCTATGTTCATGCAATCTTTCTATGTTTTCTGCATCTGAGAAGCTTCAGACACCACCACTGCCACACTCCCCGAGGAAGGCATCTGTTTCCCATGTGGGGAACAATCTTCATTGAGAGCTCCCAAGGTTAGCAAGTTGATGACAGCCACAGTTCCTGACCCTTGTTCAAGGATATTTTTGCCTTCCCACATGGACCCTGATTGGCAGCCACCACCTGCACAGTGTGGTTTATGGTTTTAAGAATGAGATGAGAAATAATCAGCTCAATACCTCATTATAATTAGTCTCCTGAGTCAGCTAATACCCTCCTAATGCAATTTGCTGCTCTAGATTATTTCTGTATTGTCCACTGACGATATTTTGGGGGTTGATAATGAAAATAATTTAGCAGGACTGACGACAATAGCATTCTAAAATCACTTTTGTGGTTTCATAGCTCCTCTTTTCCATAAATATTCATTATTTGACACTTGTTTTGGTAGCAAGTACACACATATCTCTCACAGTATTAGGGATTCCTATTAATCCACAGGCCTTTGTTTTTTTGGAGTAGCAAAGTGTAATTCAATATTTCTGGTCGAATTTTGCTAAGGCCATTTGTAGGTTTGTGGCTCTGGCCTTTGTCTTTCCGTAACATGTCCATTCTGTCCTTTGAGCTGACCAGTTAACAAGTGACTCAGTCTTCTTTTGGAAAAACACAATGGGTTTCTCTCTGTTGATGCCTGCCAATTCCTTTCTGGGTCGTCTGTGTTTGTGAATAAAACAGGGGAAAGATGCACCTCCCACTGCCACTTCCAAGGAGAGTATAATGCAGAAACAGTGCTTGTGACAGCGCTCTGGAGGTTGACACTACAGATCCACTAAATTCTGTCTGACAGACTTGAGCACAGTATCCTTGCTGTGGGCAAGGTGCTGTGCTAGTTATAGTAGATGTTTCAAAGAGAAGTAAAGGCAGTGACTGCTCTCAAGGAGTTTATAATCTGGGAGAACAGCCTTACTACTTAGCAAAGTAAAAGATCTAAGGCCTAAGCAGATACTTTATATTAAAAAAAAATGTCCTGTGTGGACCCCTCAGAAAGAATCAGCAGAGAACAATTATTTTCAGGGTGGATGGGTAGAAGAATTTTCCACAGGAGGGATGATTATTGGTCTTGTTTCTGAAGAAAGGACATCATTTGAGCATGGGAAAATGTTAAGGTGATTCTCAGAATGCAGGCTCAGCAGGGAAAACCTCAGAGGGACCTAAGGTTCCCTGTGGTACTTTTCACCACATTGACTCTAAGGACTTTGCAAGTAAGTAAAGCTGATGGCAAAATGGAACAGAGAGTCTTAGTCAGGGGACAACATGAAGCACCTGTTATTCTCATGGTTGTGTTGCTTTTGAGCTGCCTGGGGCATACAAGTACTACTGTGCTTACATTTGAGAGAAGAACATTTGGGAGGTGGAAGATTGAGGGGATGGGGCCCAGTTACAAGAACTGCTGAAGTAGGATTTGTCCATGGCCTGAACCAGGACCCAGAGAGAGAAACAGAGATAGATAAGAATTATAGCTTATGGGCTGATGTTTCACTAAAAGTAATGTGTCTACTGATCTCTCTTGCTGCTTTTACCTCAAAATATGGACACACATTTGCATCAGCATCTGCACAACACTCACACACATACACACACACACACACACACACAGAGAGAGAGAGAGAGAGAGAGAGAGAGAGAGAGAGAGAGAGAGAGAGAGAAGAGACAGAGAAACAGACAGACAGAGACAGAGAGAGGGGTGGGGGGCTTCAAGATTTTCTCAAGATTTGTGCCTTATATCTTAGCACAGCACCAGGTATTTGACTGATTAGAGAGGCAGTTGTCTCCTGAACGGAATTAAGAGCAGTTGGCATGAGGCATCAGGAAAAATGGGGAATTGCAAAATATTGATCCTGGCAAGTGATGGACTTTGATATACAAACTGCAACTATTCCTCTCTGTTGCTTATTAATTGGTATTGGAAAGAGGGATACCCCTGGAGTTGAGGACGATTTTTATTGTACTGTGACATTATAAGGAGCAGATGCTACCAGACCAGCAGTCTGGTGAGCCCATGCTGATAAGACTCTGTTCCTTATAAGGTGGAGAGGTAAGGAACAATATCTGAGGTTACTGTAGTTGTACTTTCACTAAAACATCATAACTTGGCTCATGACTGCATTTAGATCTTCCTTAAGAATATATGCTGCTTTTTACATTTTACAATTTGTATATTTTAGACATACTTTTCTAGAATCATACAGAGCATGATATCTTTTAAAACTGTTTTTATTCAGACAAAATTGTGGGCTTCATGATGACAGTTTTATCCAAATGTCATGGTACATTGCTCATATTCAAGATCCATTAGCCAACCTTGTTTCCTCTTCCCTTCCTTCATTAAAGAGCATACTAGCTTCCTTCCTTCATCAAATAGTTCCCTTTATGCTTTTATGTAATATATGCCATATGTAATATATATGAGATGAAATATATAAATTTCTAGATTCTGCAAAGAGGAGAAAATGTGATATTTATTACTCTTACTTATTCTTCCTCTGGACACTTTCTCCCTCACAAAACCCTCTTCTACTTTCATGCTTGATAATCATGTCTGTGTGTGGTGGGGGGCATGAGCTCAAAAGCATGAGGACCTAATTTGATACCAAAACCGACTTTACCCCCTTTTATACAGATAGATTCTTTTCCTATACAATATAATCTCAATACAGTCTCCCCTCCCTCTATTCCTCCCAGTTCCTCCCCATCTACTTTCCTATCTAGATCAACTCCCTTTCTTTCTCTCATTAGAAGAGAACAGGTGTCTAAGAGATAACAACATAACAGAACAAAATAAAATATAATTAGATAAAACAAAACAAAACAACACAGCAACTACAGAGGTGTACATATATTGTAAACAGTTAAATCTTTTAGAAATGTGGTTAGTGGAAAGATGATAAGAGCAAAGGGGATGGAGGGCACACACACACACACACACACACACACACACAAAACCAACATGGAAAATGGAAATAAAATTGCCAATCAGTTGATAGTCAAAGAGGGAGAAAATTTCATACCACTAGATGACTCCAGCACAATTACAAAGTTTTCAAAGGTGAGATAGAATCAAGATTAGACTCAGGGTGGAAGTTCCTAGCCTGTGCTGACTTTGAAGGCAGAGGAGAGATCAGGAGCCATGGAATTGGGAGTAACTTCTATAAACTGGAAGAGACAAGGAAACCCCCCCTTCATTCTGTCTCAAACAAAAAGACACTAGAATAATGTGTTTTGGCCTCCAGAATTGGAGATGATATATTTGTGAGTAGCTTATTTGTATTCATTTGTTATAGTTGCAATAGGAAAGCAATCCAGGAAAATGACCACTGTGCTTACTTTTTCAGATGTGTTCCCACATATTAAGACACATAAACTCCACGCTACATAAACTGTGGTTGTGAAGTGCAACCATAGAAATGTATTTGGCTATGAAGTCCCCACTGTTGAACTGTATATATATATATGTGTCAGTTTTACTGGAGTGAAAGTTGAATTAGTACTCTTTGATTAGGTCCTACTGTGTGCTATAAGGAGACTGACAATTTAATTAAACTGACAACATGTGCCCTCAGACAATACAACTAGTGTCATGTGACTGCCCAAGAGCTGAGAACAATAACGAGGCATGGAAATCCCAGTGTATAGTAACAGCTTTCTTTGAGCCACCCAAATTTGGTGAAATTAATCAAGTTTAAACTGTTATCTCTGAAGTTCACTTTCAAGCAGCATATCTTTTAAAAGAATGCACTTACATAATTTCTTTTCTAGTTTTATTATTGTTATTTGTACTACACATGTCATGCTAAATTATTAATAATTCAACAAGGAAAGTAATGATAGTATTAAATGCTCCATCTTCATATAAATATGTAAGTTGTCAGTCACAGTGGAAATCTCTTCATTTTACTCTTATGTGAATCTGGCTTACTAATTAGATGCTTCATCAAAGAATATAGCAAGTGGTAGGAAAATTTTGAAATATTGTGACTGTTAAATTTAACATGACACATCAGAGCTGATCACTGATCACTCCTTATTTGTAAAAAAATATTTCAAACCTGAGCAAGGTGTGTGTTATTTAAAAACACCAACTTCTAAGTTTAGCCTGGTCTATAAATTAATTTTTGAACAGGGGCCTTTGAAATATGAGAAAAGCCCTCGTACACAGACAGGATGTTTGTGATTCTCTGATATTCACTATACCGGATGGTAAGAAACCATAGAGTGGCCTAAAAATAAAATGTGAAATAAGATGACTAATTTTATGTAGAGAGGTTTTGCAGATGAAGGAAACTCAATTTGCAAACCCTTTGTAAAATAAACCCTCTTTGTTATTCTGACATTATTTTGAATTCATATACCACAAATAATTACAAGGAACAGCTCTAAATATGCTTATTGATAACCTATTAAAAGCAAAGTTGTAGATTATCTAAATTAGAGGGTTAGAGCTGTATGACACTGGAAAAATAATAGCTTCTATTTGCATATTTTTTGAGTTGCTAAAAGCCTGAAGAGAGTAAATACTGTAGAGTCCAGTGGTTTTAAGTTCTCCTACTCACTAAAGCCCTTGAGGTAAAATTTATTTAACCTTGTTCCTGCATTGCCTCACCTGGAAAGTGGGTATAATAGTTTGTAGGCATCTTAAGATTTATATTAGACAACTCATGACAATTGTCTTACTCACATTTATTTGGAAAGTTCTTGTGAAGATAGAGGGATTTTCATGCACTCTGGTATCTTCCTTCTCAAGGAAGGAGAGTGAGATATATTTCTGAAAATTCTTTGTGTTGGTGTTATTAAAAAAAAGAAATAAAATTTTGAAATAGAAATGATCTTAGAGATTGTCAAATGGCTAATCCTCTAGTCTCATCAATGAGTAGAATAATTTTCTCTGTGAAGATTCATGAATCAAAACCATTTTAAGAAGTGAATGGGTTAGTTCTAGTTCTTCTAGGGAGAACAGGCTTTGTGTGTGGGGAACACACAGAGGGGAAAGGGGCATGAGATTGGAAGTGTTTTCATATGAGGGCAGCATGAACAGAAACATTCATCTGGGGACATTTGGAAAGGCCTCCAATTTTTGCTTATAGCACAAAGTTGTATACATGATGGGCTTGAGAATTCATTCTTGTTCCTGTATTTTATATGGATCAGATGAAACTGCTTCTTTCTTTTTCTTGCACTTTCTTGTCTATAAATCTGACTCCTGATCATACCTCCCTGGATGACCAGAAGCTCAAAACAGATCCAGCTGTGAGAAATGTACCAGGAAGAGGTTGCAGCTGTCACCCCTGTTGCCAAGGGAGTCTAAGACATTAGAAAAGCAGTTAGTCTGGAGGTTCGACTGTTTTTTACAACCCAATAGAATCAGAACTCTGTAGGATGACCCTGTGCTGGAACAGAGAGGTTGGCAAATGACTTTTTCGAATAATCAGAGTCCACTGTTATGGGGACTTGGGAGGAGAAAAGAGCAGTCAAGTGTGATCAACCTGAGAGTGGGAGAGAAATACAAGGAAATGAAGGACAGGGAGGGGAAAGGTTGGTGATTACTGCAGACCTGATGTTTAGACAGTCATTCCCGCCTTTCATACAATTTGATATAGAAAATAAAAATAGAATAAATGAAGAAGTAAAGGAAGACTAAGCCTTCGAGGTTGGAAGACAGCACTGCCATCAGCTCACCAACAGCATGTTTCCCTTCATGGAAGAGGTCAGCTGTCTGACAACAGATTATTTACCTCACATCAGAGTTTTCTAAGGGAAATGATTCAAGGGATGGGTTAATTGAGAAAGTGGGCTTAGTTTGGAGATGATAGGAGGAAATGGGACAGGGCTTTCAGAAGAGATTTGTCACTTCAGCTGGGATGTCTAGGATCAAATATTCTCGCTGTTCTTTCCTGAAATACAACAGTGGATCTGATGAAATCAGACCTTCTTTTGGGGGATAGTGATATTTTGGGAAGAGACAAAGATGTTTATGGGATATTGAACTATATATATACCCCCACCCCCACCCCAAAGAGAGGAAGTGAAGCTACATTCCAGCAGTTGTCATGGCATGAGAAAAAGACATTTGGGTGTGATGGATTGCTAGCAGGGATGTTGGTGGAGAGTGCTGAACTCCTGCACCTATGCCTGTTTAGCAAAGGCCAGATCCCACTGAGAATGTAAATATATCAGTCCTGTACCTTTATCACTACACCTTCACCTTTTAGCATGCCTGCTGTGATTTTTCCCACATAGGCCAGAGAGACTTAGAGGACTTAGAGAGATGATCTAATTTTATCACACTCCAGTGATAAAATTTCCTAAGACAGGTGGGACTTAAATGATTCCATTAAACACAGTCAGTAGACCCTTTTCAGGTATGGAGGACAAAGACAGTGGAATGATCTCTTTACATAGCCAATGACAAGTCTTTGTGGGAGAGACTATCTTTGGTCAACAGGTGGGGTGGGAGAGGGGTGTGTGTGTAGGGGGGAGGTCAATGCCATTTGCCCTTACCGATGCAAGAGCGCCATCTACAGGTCGAGTTCAGGATAGTGTGAGAGGCTCCTCAAGAACTAGGGTGTAGGAGCCAAGGAGCATCACAAAAAAAGGCCAGACTGTGAACCACACAGAGTGAAAAGAGCTCCTGCTCCCTAAAGAGGATGAGGCAATTACATAGAGGAAAACAGGAAAGGAAGGGCCCTTTGCAGACCAAGACCCAGACCAGACAAAAGAACAGCCTGGGAAGAACATGGGTAACAAGTATGCCTGAGAGCAGAAGGAGCCCAATAAGAGGCTGCTGGGTCCTACATAGTGGTTCTGCCCGTGTGTATTCAGATGCTGATAAATATTCTGGAGGACACCTATGTACTGGAAATAGCTCAGATAGGGAGGTAGCCAAGGCCATCATTAGGCAAGACTAGGAAAAGGAATAAGTTATTGTGCAGTGCACAGATGGGTCTTCCATATTCCTGTGCAGTTTCCTAACACCTGCAAGTAGGATTTGGATGTCGTTAGGGATAAGTTCCTGAGTTTTTGTCATCCTAAACAAGGGTAAATGCCCTCTCTCTCTCTCTCTCTCTCTCTCTCTCTCTCTCTCTCTCTCTCTCTC
>NC_034594.1:80839108-80844908 GCF_900095145.1 Mus pahari | reverse complement strand
CCTCCCTCCCACCCCCCTCTCATCAAGGGACAAGAGATAGAATTGAAAATAACGATGATAATTGATGGGGGCAGTTATTTATCAGCTGGTGTGAAAACCTAGGATGCTGTGCATCTTTCTTCCTTTCTTATAAATCTACTTCACTGTAATAATGGTAGTAGTCAGTGCTTGTGAGGGCCTCACAGTACTGTAGGATCCAATTAAAAGGATATCATGCAATCTTACCAACAGTCATAGAGATGCTTCTATTACTGCCCCTTACTCAGACAAGCATTCCACATCCAGAGAGGAAATGCAGCATGCTAATGGGCAGGTCACACAGGTGATAAGAGGAAACAGTAAGTGGAGCTGAAGTGCTGGTTTGAGAGCCTGTGATCTTGCCACCTCAGCCCTCTGTAGCCTAGTGCATACCTTCCTATTCATGTATAGACAGTATACTATTAGAACAATTAATGAAACCTCAAACTTGACAGGTGTATGTATGACAAAATGTATAAACTGTGACTGCAAAGTGAGCAAAAGTTCAGTCCTGTCTTACTCTTGGTGGCTGCATTTCCCAACCAGTTATTTGCTCCAGCATACAAATTGTTCCCAAACCTTACAGCTTAAAAGAACAAACATTTTGTTGTCTCCCAGTTTCTGTGTATTGGGATGAAGAAATAGCTTAGCGGGCAGTTCTGGGTTAGGCTTACGAAGTGTGGGTGAGCTGTTGGCGAGGCTGCAGTCTTTGAGACTCTCAGCTGAGGGGTATGTTACCAAGCTCTCTCCACTGTTGCTGGCAACCCTTGCAGCTCACCACATGGCCTCTCCACAGGCTGCCCACTGTGGCAGCTGGCTTCTGTTTTGCAAGACCATCTCATGGCATGACAGCTGGCTTCCCTAGAGCGAATGATTCAGGGGAGATCCAGAAAGTGCCACAGAAGTGGTAGTCTTTTTATAACCCGACCTCCCTCTCCTTTGCTATGTTATAGAGAAGGAAACTACTGAATTCAGTTCACACTTGGGAGAGGAGCTGTCCTACGGATGTGTATACTAGGAGGTGGTATTGCTAATCAGTCCTCTAAGTAACCAACCACTTCTTATTTCTCCAAATTCACATTGCTCTTTTACCCTTTTACATATTGACTGTGGCCTTTTAGAGACCTTTGGCGGCTTTCTTTTCCCACTGGTACTTCACTCTGCACTTCTACCTTCTATCTTTCTTACTTCATATGTTCCCTGATCAGTCTCCTAATATGCCTATGGCTTGAACAAATACTATGTGTTAACATTCCTAATCTTTAATTCTGAACAGCTCATGTGCCTTCACCTTATCTATTGCTTCCCAATAGACTCCCTAGTCTGTTCCATAGCCATTCTGGCGAAATTCCTCAGCAACAACAACAACAACAACCACAACCACAACAACAACAACAACAACAACAACAGCAAACAGAGCACCAACTGTCTCCGTCCTCCCCAGGTATCAAAGAATAGCACAGTTGCATGTTAAGTTGCACATCTGAATCCTTACAGTACAATTCAAATGCTCCCTTCCAATTCCAGGGCCAGTTTGGACCTATCATCTGCTCTAAGCCCTCATTACTTCATGAAGACTGAGCCTCTTTTCTAGCCTTACAGCTTGGTATTCCACTTAGTGTTCTCATCATACATTTTATGCATTATTAAAGTAGCCTTGAGCCATGCCATTTGAAACAAGTTCTCCAATACAAAGCAAACACAATCAAATCAATCCCTCCTATGTATAAATTGTATGCCGGCTTCCCAACACCTAGAGCATGAGATCTGTAGAAGAAATTAGTGACCTAGGAGAAATATAGGGTGGACTTAAATACACTGGTCCCAGTCCTCATGCCCCTACTTATCAACTGAAAAAGACAGAGTATGTAAAAAAGTATTTAAGGTCCATTTCTTTATCCATGAAATGACATATATTCAAGGCAAAGTTGTTAGAATCAAATGAGATAACAAGCAGTTGGATAGAGAATGAATTGTCTACAAATAGAAGGTATTGATGCTGATGATCTGGCTGCATAGCAGACATTACTGTGTTAAAGAATCAGCACTTATGACTTCTAGAATCATACCTTCTCTTTTCTCCCTCACCTGGCAGCATGCCAGTTTAGTTTACTGTTGGTTTCTGCCTAAAACCCCTGCTATACCTTCTTTCTGTTTGACACTGTTGCCTTCTTTGCTGACTTCACATCAACTTTGTGTTTGGAAATGCTGGGTCATCACCTACCAACAAAGAAATTGTAGTTCTTATCATAGTGGCCCACGATTCCCTAAAGATCCTTATTTCTTTACCTACCTGGCTCCACAGTAGCCTGTGAAACCAATGGAGCAGAAAATAAGTCTCTTCATCTACTATGCATCTCCATGTAAGATTGTATCCTTCTCAACATCTGTAGCATGTATATTCTGTACAGAGCCCATGCTGGTGAACTGGGAACACTATGTGCTATGGTCCCAGACACAGTTGGCCTGGTCTGTATGCTACCATTCACCAGTTGACTAAGTTTGGATGCATATCATTAACTAGACAGAGGCGATGAATATCCTTTGTAAGATATCTTTAGTCATGAGCCACACAGTGATATTTGGTCAATAGACCAGATGTAAAACAATATTATAACAGAGTTTAAAAGTGACCTT
The DNA here is from genome assembly GCF_900095145.1 of Mus pahari. Classification (NCBI taxonomy): domain Eukaryota; kingdom Metazoa; phylum Chordata; class Mammalia; order Rodentia; family Muridae; genus Mus; species Mus pahari. The sequence continues at coordinate 80,842,253 of NC_034594.1, read as the reverse complement.
ATAGCTTTTGCTGTTGTCACAGGTGTTTCTGTGATGATGCTTTGGGAAGCAAATGTACTAAGTTGACAATTGTGTAAAACACATATTATTATATGCAGTTTGTAATACTTCATAGTGATAATGGAGATCTGTGTTACTGTACTTTTAATGTATTTAATGCTCAACATTTTAAATTATTTTACTGTATACTACTTATTTAGATGGTTTACCACAAGACGGTATATCTAGTTACACCAGCAGCAGCCTCAGGCAGCTCATGTTTACCTCTTCTCTTGATTACACCAGGGGCTGTGTAGAGTGTTTGACCTCTGTGTCTGAGGACTAGATTTGTTTTGAAATATGCTGAAATTAAAAGTATAGGCAGAAACCCTCTTTAAAGATAGGGTATAGAGGGGTGACATATTATTTAAGTAAGAGGGTGAATACCTACTTAGCAGAGAATGAACTTTCCAGAAACTACATTTGTGTAAAAAAAAAAAAAAAAGAATGTAGACCATGGATAGTATAAGGGAAACCAAAAATAAAAGAAAAATTTAAATATATGGTAATATTAATGTAGGAATAGGCCAAGCTGTAATGAATCTCACTTATTTGCTTACTTAGAGAGATGAACAAATCTATAATACAGAGATGAAGGAGACATTGTGAATCATGAAGTCTCTCCAGCAGCTGTTTGAAGATCCTGAAAGAATGAGAGTGAGAAATGACCCACTAAAGAAGGGAGGCATAAGGTGAGAAGTCCTCCATCCCCCATAGTGAGAAAGGGCAGAGTGTACATAGCAGAGATGAGAGAGAGGTCAGCAACTTGCTGTCCTGGCTTGGGTTCTTTGAGAGGTTTCTGTTCCTCGAGCTCCTCTCAATCAACATGCTGTTTTCACTGGTTCCCTTCATGTCATCTCAGCTGATAAAGTCAAGCCCAAGTTCTCTCCGTGTTGATGACAGGAATAATAAAAATATAGGACAATTTCGGAGGTTATGAGTATGCAACACTTGTATGTATATGTGGACATATCAATGCTTTATTTTTTTTCAAGGAAGCCAATTGTTTTCATGCCATCAAAACAGTTCTATTTAAAACCCTCTATTCTTGGCATTATCTTTTAAAATATCATTATTGCACATTTCCAAATTATCAAGTTCATCAAATTCTTAGAAATGCTAAACATCTGTAGATCTGTAGAAGACTGCATTCTGCAGTTTTGAGGCTCAGATAAACAGATATTCAACGTTCTGAGCAGTAGAGTCTGGATTGTGGATTAGTGATAGATTTTTTTGCCTGGTATGTATGAGGCTATGGATTCAATCTCTACAGTCCCTTTCTTCATCCTTCACCCAAAGCCAATGTTCTCAGATCCACATGAGACCAACAAAGAGAAAGAAAATGAGGCAAGCAAGCAACCCTGTTTTCCTTGGTATTTAAGACTCAGATTATAGAATTTATGGGAAAATTCTAGGTGCTGGTAAGCTTGACAAAATCAGAGAGATGATGATGATTCTACTCACTTTCACACATCTAGCTTATACAGAATATAGATGAGTGGTGTTAATTTAGGAGGAAAATAAAGAAGACTGGCAAGATAACATTGGATGGGGGGAGGTAACTTAGTTTGATTCTTAACTTCCTGTGATAAACAGTGTATTAGTCAGTTTTATAGATGACCAGAATTATGAATATATATGTAAAGGTCATATTTAGAATTCTAGGCTGTGGCCAGCTAGTTCCACAATGGTTGTATACCAATAGAAGGTCCAAGAATCTGCAAGTTGTCCAGCATGTGAGGCTGGTTGGCTCAGCTGGTCTCAGGTTAATGGCAGCATTTCAAAGAAATAAGCTCTCATGCCAGTCAAAGAGTGAACTTGATAGGAAGAGCAAGAACAAGCAAGCAAAGAGAGAGCATGAGCTTCCTTCTTCCATGTTCTTTATATAGGCTGCCTGCAGGAGGTGTGGCCAAGATTGAAGGTGATCATTCCATGTCAGAAGATCTGGATTAAAGGTGTATCTTTCTACCTCAAAAAATGCATATTAAAAGTGTTTTTGTGTGTGTGTGTGTGTGTTTTTTTTTTGTGGTTTTTTTGAGACAGGGTTTCTCTGTGTAGCCCTGGCTGTCCTGGAACTCACTTTGTAGACCAGGCTGGCCTCGAACTCAGAAATCCGCCTGCCTCTGCCTCTGCCTCCCTGAGTGCTGGGATTAAAGGCGTGCGCCACCACGCCCGGCTTAAAAGTGTGTTTTATCACTTCAAATGATTTAATTGAAAAAAAAAAAATCCCACTGGTGTATCCATGTGCTTGGGTTATACTTGATTCCAGATGTAGTCAGGTTGATAATCAAGAATAGTTTTCACAAACATTATCACCAAAACTGGCTTGTGAAGGAAAGGGTTTATTTGGTCTATACTTCCACATCACAATCCATCATTCAGGCCAATCTAGACAGGAAGCCAAGGCAAGGACCTGGAGTCAGCAGAAAGCATGAAACAAGACTGCTTACTGGCTTACTTTTCATGACTTTCTTGACTTTCTTTTTTTTTTTTTTTTTTTATACACCCAAGATCACCTTCCATGGGTGACTGCCCACAGTGAGTTGGATCTATCTACAGTAATCATTAATTAAGATAAAGCCCCAAATGCTTACTTACAGGCCAGTCTGATAGAGTCAATTCCTCAACTAATGTCTAGGTTTGTGGCAAGGTGACAAAAAATAACAAGTATAGTGTACTTATAAACCTAATGATAGGAGCATCATGTTCAAGACATGTACTTTGAAATGAAAGAACCAACTACTGCGAGAACTCACGTTCCATGTTTGTACTAGAAGGGTCAAACACACACTTTCTCTCTTTATTAGAGATTTCAAGGAAGAAATCTCTACTAAAAAATTAAAAATTAAAAGAAAGAGAACAAAACACCCAAAGATGTAAAAGAAGTAGTTTTACTAGTCTTAACAACTTTTGAATTCCACAGACACATTTCTCCTTTTCACTACATTAATCTGCTATAGAATATTTGTATTATATGAATAATCTTTGCATGAAAGCAAAGGACATCTCTGCTGACACTCAGAAATGGATAAGAAAAAGTTGTAACATGAAAGTTTGAGCCCCAGGCTGACCCGGCACCGGCACCTGTCCCCGCCCGAGGAGGGGT
>NC_034594.1:80828980-80834032 GCF_900095145.1 Mus pahari | reverse complement strand
GGTGGGGGGAGGGGTATGGGAAACTTTCGGGATAGCATTTGAAATGTAAATAAAGAAAATAATAATAAAAAAGGAAAAAAAAAAGTTTGACGAAGCCCTTGTCATAGTATGAATTTTAGATCTATAGCTCCTGGGGCTCTGAAAACAACCAGTTTTCTTCTTTCTTTATAAATATGGAATGGATGTACCATATAACCTATTATCATGTACTAAAGCATGTTTATTATTCATCATTGCTGATAAAGAACACAAAAGTAACCAATATTTGATACTCAGGGTTATACTAAAAATATTTGTATTCTTAAAATTAAAGGAAAATTAAAATCTCTAAAAATTATAGAGCTTTTGAAGAATTGAAAATGCATTCATTAGACATGGACTAGTCTAGGCGTGAAGTTTAAGGCTAGGCAAATCCAATGTTGAATAGTTAAAAAATGAAGTAAAGTAACAAACCCTAAAACATTCAGAGCTATCAGCAAAGGGCATAATGAGACTTTAGGAATGGGAAGAGCTGGGTGTTGAAAATGGGTTTTAATGAACAGTGTCTAAGCATCAAAGAATGTCGGCGAAGAATATGTTGTTGTTGTAGTTTAGGACAAAGAGCTGGTGTGTGTGTGTGTGTGTGTGTGTGTGTGTGTGTGTGTGTATCTGTCTAGTATCTCCTCTTACTCCAGCATAAAAAAGATTGAATAGGGTAGAATCCTCGAGCAACAGTTTATTCAAATTGTTACCTTGGAATCCAAGGGACACTTGGACAAATTCAGTGACACACTGTGTTGCAGCCCATGGCTGGTGATGAATTACCATTGGGTTTTTCATGATTTCCTGCGAAGAAGGTAGAATATGATGCCTGGGAAGTAAGTTTTTGACTCTTTTTTTTTCTGCCTGAGAGAAGAACTGTGTGTGCAAGCTATAAATGCTTTGGAAGACAAGAAGAGACAGGTGACCACTGGGACCTGGTTAGGGAAACAATGACAGATGGGCCACAAAGGCTACTGTTCTTACCTGGGAAGCCAGTAAAGTCACACAGGAAAGGGGCAAAGTGGGTTTTACCTTAAAAAAATAGAAATCCATGGGTTTAGAGTACGATTGTCCAAATCATTCTTCAGGAAGAAGATAAAGTAGGGCCAAGTATTATGCTGTATGTGACGCTTTGTTTAGTAGATTTCTATAAAAAACAAATAGAATATGACAACAGAATTCTTGTTTGCCTGAGATAAAAAGGATATTGGCAAATAGATTGTTCAGCAGGTAAAATTACCTGTTATGTGAGCATTATAACTGGGTTTGATCTCCAGTACCCACATAAAGGTGGAGGGAGAGACCCTACTCTGCAAAGTCCTCTGTCACCCACCCTACATGATTCACTCAAAACACACACACACACACACACACACACACACACACACCAACAAATAATTATTAGAATTCAACACCTACTTTCAGATTTGAAATTATCATATAGCCAGTGCTACTGGAATCAAGGAGGTTAGATTTTTCTGAGAAAGTTGAGGTGAGTAGAAATGAGCAAAAGAAAAGCTTTCCTGAAGAGAATGTAGATGGGGATGCAACTGCCTGTAAAAAGGTCTCTTTAGTCCATGCAGCTTGAACGAGGTGATTATGGTAGATTTATTAAACTCCAAAGGGACAATTGAAATGGAAAAACAAATAGAGAAGCAAAGAACAATAGAAGCTGCTTCCTTCCCGTCACTATGATGCTCACTGATGGAGCTGCAAAATATTGCATGTATACACACACACACAATTATTCTTATATCTTATTCAGCAATAGACAATTAGTCTTCTAATTACAAAACAGCCTCAATAAACACAAAGACTCCCTCAACATTTCAATTAGCAGGATTCTAGTCACACTATGTGGATTTCCCATCCTATTATTAAGCAGACCAGACCGTACTCAGCTTCCAAGACTAGTACTTTTGTGTGGTAGAACTCTCTAGCTGAACATTTCTATGATTATGTACACAGCCCAGTGTTTTTATTTTAGGTTTCTGCTTCATTTTTCACTATTTATTTTTCTTTGTCAATTATTGCATGAATACAATGTGTTCTGATTACTCTGTCCCTCATCCCCTTTTAGCTCCATTCTACCCTCATGAACCTCCCCTCCCTTACAAATTGCTTTCCCACATTTCTGTCCTTTTGCTTTTTTCTGTGATCTGCTCACTTTAACCAAAGACCTCGGTGTTACTGTGGAATTTCCCATTCAGATTCTGGTGGGTTTATCAGTGTGTATATGGGTGAAGAAAATAACCCCCACTCTCCCAGAATCTGTCACTAACCAATAGTTCAGCAAGAAAGGGCAGGGCTCCATGTCCATGCAACTGTTGACAGGACCAGGCCTGCACAGTTCAACACAGTTTTAATTAGGTCCTCTGATAGTTCAGTGCTCCAAGGTGACTGGAGGTGCAGCATGCCACTCTGGAGTCCAGGAAACCTGTCAAAGTTGGACATAAATAGAAAACAATGAATGGCCATTTCCAAACCAGCAAAACATACAACAAGAAGCCTTTCCACCATGGATTGCATTTAAACAACAGCTTAACCATAGCTGGCTTTTATTTTTCTGTCAGAATTTACTAGATCTTTAGATATTATTAAGATAATATTTTGTCATTCCTTGAAAAGTTTATCTGAGTTGGAACCTGCCCAAACCAGAGAACAACCAAATATCCCTCAGAGGCTTTACTCCAGTGATATTAAACACTTGAGAAAGCTTTAATTCACAGAGCGAATGGTAATGACAATTAAGAGACAAAAGCAAACCAAACAGTGGGCTAGCATTTGCAGAGGAAGCTTTGAAAACTAGAACATCACAGGAGCTGCTGTCCCTAGGCATGACAGGGTCCTGGGTAATGTGCCCATGTGTGGTCTATTGCATCTGCTAAGCAGGGAAAACAAGACAAGCTGCTGGGATTGTGTACAGGGGCAGACACATGCACTTGCTAGCTGTTGTCACTGCTGCCTTCTTTTGCTGAGCCCTTGGAGCTCCAGTTCAGCAGGACACAAAGCAAAGCAAGCTGGAAGAGTCACAGGCTGCCTGGCCTGTGGCCATCTCCAGCTGTGCACTGTCTCTGTGGTTTCCAGGCTGTTCTTGCACCCTTTAACACCAGCTGGTGGACTGTGAGTCAGCCTGCAGCAGGAAAGGCAAGCTTGGCAAGCAAGGGCATCCTGTGTGGCCACCCTGAAGGGTGTGAAATCAGGTGATTTCATTTCTTTACTATTGATGTGAATGGCAGTGCAGGAACCCAGGATCCCTAGGAATAATCTCTTTTCATCTTGGCCAGGATCTGCCATGTGGCTCATCTGGTCCTAGAAGGGGTCTGTTTCAACTGGACTTCATTATTCAGTATGCGTTGCTGCAAAATGTGATGTTCTGTTTGTTATTAAAGTTGGGTGGTAACTTCGAGTAAAACAAACTTTTTGAAAACCTGAAATTCAGTGATAAGATACATGTATGGTCAATGACTACAGAGCTCCACAGAAAATCAAAATTTTCATATGATTTCTCTGCAAAAGTAGTCTTCCCATGTCTTTCTGTGCATCTTCTCAGGATTCAGGATTTGGAACATTCTGACAAAAGAAGAAAGAGTCCTTAAATGTATAGAATGGCTAGGATAGGGAATGGAAACATCAGAGGATATAAATATGATTAAAGTAGTAGTTAATCTTTTCCCATACACTGTTGATGCGTTTCCAGTGGACACATTGGTCACGCTGGTAAAGCAGCTGAATGTTACCTTACAACCCTCAGCACCACCCCACAGCAACTGTGAGGGGCTGTTTTCAGTTTCTTTCTGAGGACTGGGCGAGGAGTTTTCATTAAATGCTTCATTTACAGCTCGCTGTGGTCGATCTACAGAGTCAATACATATCCTATCAGCAAGCACAGAATGAAGCATCTGAAAGAAAGGAGATTTGGGGGTATGAGTCCATCCACTGTCCAGCCTGGAGGATACATTCATCCTGCCCTGATTACTGCTGCCCACACTGATTACAAGAGAGTAGGAAGGACCCCTATCCAAATATCAGACTAATCATCTAATCTCATCTCAGTTCACTCAAAACCAGCGTACTTGAATTGACCACAAAGTATTAAAAGAAGTATGATTTTGGAAAGAGACAGTAGACCCCCTAGAATATTCTTACCATATTTGAATCACCACAGTAACAATAAATATTTTTTCTGAAATGGTGTTAATTTTTTTCTCATTCCCAGCAAGTATTTAAAAAGCCACTTAAGGCAAAAGTGTAATGAAATATATTCTCAAAGTCCATCTCTGATGTGCTGATAATTGTCTGGCTTGAGTTCTTACAACAGAAGTTGCCTTAACTGGTCACAGACCTCTAAATCTGTGCCAGTGACATGCATTAACTTAGGACATGATGGTCATTTTACAGACAATTTTAGAATCCGTGCACTTTGCTGGACATTGCATGAGTCAGGAGGGATGAAAATCAATGAGAAAGAGGTTTCAGAGATGGCTCAGAAGTTCAGTCTTTCAGAAGACCTATGTTTGATTTCTAATACTCACATTGGTCTTCTAAAACCACCTGTAACTACAGGGGATTTAACATGCTCTGCTGAACTCTATGGGCACCCTGACTTATACACATACACATAACCATACACATAGAATCATAATTAAAAATAACAAAAATATAAAAATAATGAGAAACCAATGAGAAAGAATCACAGTCTGCCATGGTTTAAGATTAGTTTAGTGAACTGGGTCCTTAAAAGGAGGTGCTTGTCGAGAGTTCCTGGTGTGTGTGTGTGTGTGTGTGTGTGTGTGTGTGTGTGTGTGTATACACACATACAGTGTCTACTTATAGGATGCACTTATAGGATCTTGGACTGGCATGATTTCTCAGCAGGTCACCTGAGTTTGCTCCTTAAACTCCACATTCAGGTGTGCAGGGAAAAACAACTCTATCGAGTTGTCCTCCATCTTCTAATGTATACCCCTCATACATCACACCACATCACACCACATCACATCACATCACATCACATCACATCACATCACA
>NC_034594.1:80827244-80828515 GCF_900095145.1 Mus pahari | reverse complement strand
CCACATCACACCACATCACACCACATCACATCACACCACACCACATCACATCACACCACATCACATCACACCACACCACATCACATCACATCACATCACATCACATCACATCACACCACATCACATCACATCACACCACATCACACCACATCACACCACATCACATCACATCACATCACATCACATCACATCACACCACACCACATCACATCACATCACATCACATCACACCACATCACATCACATCACATCACATCACACCAGATCATATCACATCACATCGTGATCTCTCTCTCTCTCTTTCTCTCTCTCTCATCCACAAATTGGATGCACTTAGGCAAATGCAGAGATTGAAACAGTGTTGGACAGGGCGGCACTGGCATGCTTTTGCTGTGGAGCCCTGGACGCAAGCTAGCTGAAAAGCCAAAGCAGCAAGAGGCCAGAAACGCCCACCCCGCCTTGTGATCCCCAACTGTTTTGGTTTTTTCATTTTAGAGCAGGTAGCCTGCTAGCCAGCAAGCTTTCCAGTGAATTCTAAGCTGGGGCTCAAAGACAACATTAAAGTCATTGGTGAGACCCAGAGAGATTTGCCAAGATCCTGCAGGGCAGGAACACATGCAGGAAAAGCAAGCTAGTATTAGGGAGGAGGTTTATCTGAGAGTAATTGTCTAGTGCTGTCTTGGCTTTCTCTAGAGAATGCCAGTGGTTGTTCATTTGTACTGTTTTCTAAAACACCAAAAGGCATTTAAAAAATAGGAGTCATTGTTCCACAAGACAAACTATCCTTGAACAGGTTTACAACTTGTATGCATATTCAGAATGTCTCCATAGATGTAGAAACAAACAAGCCAAAGAGAGGAAGAGAGGGTGAAAGGACAAAGATGAACAGAAGGATAGAGGGAGGAGGGAGAGAACAGAATGAGACAGGTAGGAAGAGAGAGGAAGTGAGACTCCTTCAGTCCAGGTTCACTGCTAACGTTCACCACCCTCATTTGTCAGTTATTAAAACACATGGCTATCTTACCTCTCGTACTCTATCACAGCAAACCTGAAGCATTCAAAAATTCCATCATTAATATAATTTCTTTCATTTTTTCATATATATATATATATATATATATCCACATCTCAAAACTAATGATATAATATTAACAAGTACATAATAGATAAACTCATTACAAGTGATACTTTTCTGCCATTAAGACTTTTAATTTATTTATTAGTGTGTGTGTGTATGTGTGTGTGTGTGTGTGTGTGTGTGTGAGAGAGAG
>NC_034594.1:80820050-80826930 GCF_900095145.1 Mus pahari | reverse complement strand
TCTTGTGAGAGAAGAGCAGAGAAGAGAGGGGGCGTGGAGAGAGAGAGAGAGGGAGAGGGAGAGGGAGAGGGAGAGGGAGAGGGAGAGGGAGAGAGAGAGAAAGAACGTTCTATTTGATATAGATTTTAGAGCTCTATTTTTCTTTTCACTTGACTATAATATTTTGTTGACAAACCAAATATTTCACTTGTTACCTCCACTTTTTATGGGAAGTTGGGAATGAGGTAGAGGGTAGAGAGAGAGGTAAAAGGATCGAAGATACAACTATTTTATAACAGTCACTGGAGGCAACTGGGTGGTGGTGGCATAAGCCTTTACTCTTCTGAAGGCAGAGGCAGGTACATCTCTAAATTCCAGGACTTCCAGGGCTACACAGAGAAATCCTGTCTTAAAACAAACAAACAAACAAAGACACTGGAGGAAGGGGAGTTGTATCAGTTGGTCAAGTATTCACTGTGCATTCATGAGGACCCATGTGTGATCCCCAGAAGCCACATAAAAAGGCAGGTGTGATAGCACACCCCTGCAATCTCAGTCCACAAGAAGCAAAGCAGGAGGATCCTGGGCCTTGGAGGACAGTCAGCTTAGCAGACTAGGATACTGAGGTCTGTGAGAGACCCCTTCTGAATAGATGGGGGAACCCAGAAGATACTTCATGTATACTTCTCATCTCCAGATACATCTTCCCACATGACCACACACACACACACACACACACACACTCACAAATACACACATAAATCCATACACATAAACATACACAAGTACAATCACACACACACACACACAACATGGGAAATCTAATTGGGACAATGGAGTTTCTAAAGATGTTTGGGACAATTTTCTGATATCTTCTGAAATTCAGATGGAATTTTTAAAGTTTGTTATTTGATTTGATCTATGAATAGAGACTTTAATCCTTACGATATGTCAATATGAAAAGTTTGCATTCACAGAAACAGAAAGCTTCTTTGTCACTAAATTATGTATTTTTATTTGGAAAAATTTCTGAGTTTACCATAAATAAGTCAAGACTGGTTTTGAATAAATGAAAACTTTTGATGCTATTTTTAAGTATCTTAATGTGCTTGCAGAATTTCCTGACTGTAGAAACTTTATATCTAAAACATAGTCCTCACCAGAAGTAATTCTGTCTTTTCAAGTGATGCACTCAGTTCAGGCAGCATTATGGAAGTCCCCTGCAATATTTTTCTTTGCATATTTCATATCCATGTAAAAGTTTATGCAATAATAATAGAAACAGAAGCCCCCCTCATCCTTAAACAACTTAATAAACATTTTCAGTGAAATAATAATAATAGCTGACTTAAAATATTAAATGTATGGTAGTTATTATGTATCTTAAACAACTTCTCAAGGCCAGCCTGGTCTACAAAGTGAGTTCCAGGACAGCCAGGGCTATACAGAGAAACCCTGTCGCGAAAAACCAAACCAAACCAAAACAAAAAACAAAACAAAACAAAAAAACAACTTCATTAAGATATAATTCACATTACGAAAAGTATACAATGTAAGAACTTAAGAGACAGCTCAGTGGAGTTAAGAACTTGTAGTACAAGTGTGATACCTGTGTACCAATTCCCAACACAGATAAGGCTGGAAGTGGTGGACTGATTGTCATTGCAGAGTTCCTATTTTTAGAAGAGAAGCAAAAACTGGTGAATGCCTGGGAATTCTTGGCTTAGGTAGTCTAACATACACATTGTTGCACATGCACTGCATGTCATGGACCTGTGCCTTATGCCAGGAACCTCCCAGAAAAGTAACAGGTGTAGACTGACAATGTAGTCATCCTTTCCCACACATGTGCTCTGTGGTACCCACAGGATCCCGGCACACCCCATATGACAAGGACACAATCCCAGTATCCAATCTAGTAGTTTCTTTTCATTCACAATGTGTAAACCCTCTGCACCAGTTTTCCATTTTTATAAAATTCATGTTTTATCTGTCACCTCCCTTCTCCCACCTGGCTCTAAATATCCAGAATGGTTTCTTTGTTCTGGACTTGTTGTCTGTATCAAAGAATCATATGGTAGATGTTCTTCTGGAACTGATTTCTTTCACTTTAAAGAATGTCCCTGAGGCTTTCCCAAGCTATGGAGTATGGCAGTGTTTCATCTGCACTCAGGATCTTACATACAATTAATCCTGACTAGATAGCCTGAAAGTGTTAGTATCTTGCCTTTCCACTTAACATATGAGTAGAACATGCCTCCAATTATTCACTGATCTGCTCAGTGTCACTTGGCTAATAAATTCCCAGAGCCAGCATACTCAGTTATGTCTCTGTGTATGAGTAGTCCCATTGGTCTTTAGCCGTTTGAGACATTCCTGTGCATCTAGAGACTGGTTCCAAAGACTTTCAGATACTGCCTGGTATCCTCAGGTCTGTGTGAGGAAAGAAGAAGAGCATATATAGCCGTTACATATATCAGCTAAGCCTTCACTCAGGAAATGACTGCTATTTGGGTGTACTTCAGAGCCCAGGCTATAGTGTGGGGAACTAAGGCAAATAGGTACTAGCAGAGTGAAGGAATTTTCTCAAGGTTAAGCCTTGTATTTTCCCTGAGGCACTGAAGTGAACATGTTTTAGGTAGTGACCTCCAAATTGCTGTTATGATACTTAAAAGGGAGGTTGAACTGCAGGGAAATGAGTTCCATTGGAATAAACATATGCACACACCACCACCACTACCACCTACAACATAACCAACAACAGACAAAATAGCTTTCTTCAATGTTCCCTCCAAAATTTGACATCTCATAAACACAAACTTACAACCCTATTCACTCAATGGCAGCAATGCATTTTCTGTTTGTTAATTTTATTTTCTGTTTTTGCTATTTTAGGAGAGAATCTCATGGACCTTAGGCTGGCCAGAAAGTACTTTTTCTGTTGCCATCTCCCTAGTGCTGGGATCACAGCTGTATATCACTATGACTGTTATACAAATATTTTTAAATTTAAATTTATTTGAAATTTTAATTTGTTTTATTTTTATTTATGTATATGTGTGTCTGTGAGTCTGTGTAAGTATATGTCATGTGTGTGTATTTGTCTGTTTGTGTTTATGTGTGCTAACCATAAATACTAGAAGAGAGAAAAGAAGTTACAGGAGCTGGAGTTACAGATGGTTGTAACTGGCCTTGAACTCTTCTTTAAAAATGAAGTAAGTTAATTTATTTTTTACTTTTTAACTTTACATCCCACTCACTGCCCTACTCCCTATCACCCCCTTCTACACTCCTTCCCTCACCCTGTTCTCCCTCCCATTTTCCTCTGATCAGGTGAGGTCCCCCTCTAGGTATCCTTTCACTCTAACACATCAAGTCTCTGTGAACCTAGGTTCATTCTCTCCTACTGAGGCCAGACAAGTCAGCCCAGCTAGAACATATCCCATAGACAGGCAACAGTTTTTGGGATAGCTCCTGCTCTAGTTGTTCGGGACCCCCATGATGACCAAGCTGCATATCTGATACATATGTGCACGGAGGCCTAGGTCCAACCTGTGTATGTGCTTTGGTTAGTAGTTTAGGCTCTGAGAGGCCCAAAGGTCCATGGTAGTTGACTCTGTTGGTCTTCCTGTGGTGTTTATATCCACTCCGGGGCCTGCAATCCTTCCTCTTCATGTAGACAAGGCTGGTATTAGACTTCTGGTCTCCTGCATCCATCTGATAATACTGGTATTATAGACATGTATCCACCTCCTGGTCTCCTGCATTCATCTGATAATGCTGGAATTGAAGACATATATTCACTTCCTGGTCTCTTGCATCCATCTGCTAATACTGGTATTGCAGACATGTATCTACCTCCTGGCTTTTTGCATATTCGTTTTCTCTGGCCTCCTTTCAAACTCATTCTTCCAGGAATTTTACCCATTTAAATTCCATTTCTCTAGCCTTGGAACATTAGCCAGCAAAAGAGAGAAGACAGTGACACTGTGTTGTGATTTTCTCAGTGTTGTGAAGGTCTTTTGTGACCCTCTGAAATGTGTAGAACAATTTTAGAAATCATCAGAGGCTCTGGGGGAGGTTAGTCTCCTAACTCCAACATCCTTGGTGGCCAAGAGGGCCAGAAGAAGTCACGTGGAAAAGTACCCTGGTCCAGGTACATACCCTCAAGACCAACCCATGTCTAGACTTGGGCCATTCCTGCTTAGCAGAACTTTTAGAATCCTCTGAGTGCTAGGCTCCCAGATTTCTAAAAGTAAACAAAGATTTATTGTCATAACCACACCAACTGAAGCCGCTAGTCAGTTCTCAGCAGTGCAGGATGAAGATTTCTTAGTCAATGCAACCTCATCTCAAAAGACTCCTGTGTGTTTATCTGAGCTAGGCACTCAGAGTAGGTAGGAGGGTTGCATATGGGTGAGACAAGGTTGCCTGTGCCCTGGGCAGCTCTCTGTTCTTGGGGGTTGGTGGTAAGTTTGCACAGAGTCGATGACATAGACTCTGGGAGCAGGTGAGAAATGTGAAGCGAGTTCATCTGAGCACTGCAGCAAGTTCCTTTAATACCCTCCATCCATGCCCCTGTTGGTCCTTAGAAAGCATCTCTTCTAAACAGTAAACTTTTCCTAAGAAAGCATCTCTTCTGATGGGCTGGCATTTTTTGCACTAGAAATCCTTGCTCTTTCAGGCTGTCCTCAGTTAGGTCCTCCTGCAGGAGATGCCTTTGAGGCTGCCTGGCACCCAGTGTTTACATAGAGGCGGCCCTGCCATTCCTGCTACATTCTTGCCTGTGTATTTATTTTTAGACTTTCACTGATAATTACAATGTCCATCATAGAGGCAGTTGGGCAAATTTTTACGTGAAGCCATTTTGCTAGTTTTTTTTTTTTCAGTTATCCTAAGAAGAAATTATGAGGAGTTGTGGGATTGCCTAGCAGACAAAGTGCTATTTTTGCATTATACTCATATTTCAATTATGTATGTGAACTGTGTATCTATTTCCATGGATAACTTAGAGATGGTTTCACTTTTGTAGCTGACTCTAATGGGTTTTATTTTTGTTTTGCTTCAATATCACTGTCAGAAATGAATTGGGAGATTTCCTCAACCCATAAATAGAGAGAAAATATATTTTGTGGCCCTTTCTTCAGAAGTCTGATCTAGATAAATCTGTACATATTTTATTTCTACCCATCACAGCTCAGCAACACACAAGCCACTTCAATTACCCAGGCAACAAGCCAGCAAGGCAACTTTATCAATTCAAGTTTTCATCTTTTTCTCTTTAACTTGACGCGTGTTCTATGCACTGTGTCAGGAGAATCTCATCAACTCTGCCTTCTTTTAGCTAATAAATCTCAGTCACAAATTAATCTCTCTCAAGATGGAAGATGGAAGCTCACATCAGGAAGAAGTTGATGGTCATGTCAGACCTTGCTGTGTTTGCTCTGAGAGTTGATAGATGATTCAACCACTGTCCAATCAAATAGCACTAAGAAGTTGCTTTTGTTTCTTTGACTATACCGATTCTGTAGGTGTCATTTGATCTTTTAAGACTAATTGTTCCACCAGTTAAGTCTCCCATCACTCAAGCATATGGGTGAGACAAGGTCCTACCGTGTAGCTTAGGCTAACGTCTGACGCTCCCCATCCTGTCTATGATTTTTGAGTGCTAAGCTACATGTGTCTGATCATGCCCAGCTTCTCAAAAAGTTTAAAATAACCCTTACTAGGCTTGGATCTTTGAAGATATCACCTTTCCTTCTAATGAAAGATTAGAAGATGAAGGTATCAGGGCTGGAACTCAAGCAGGACACGGAGACACTGGCCTTTTGATATGCAATTTATTAAAAGAAGTATTAACATGATGGGTAAAGGATAGACATTGGCATGGCATGAACTCTGAAGTGAGTTCAAGGTTCCAGGTAGACAGTGTGGTGAGGACTCTGATGAAAGTTAACACCCACAAAGCCGGGTTGGGGGAGTTCCTTCTTACATATCTCAGGGAAAGGGGATTATAGTCATCTTTTTGATTTTAGAGAGGCAAGGGAAAAGGCATGAATGTACAACTGTGAGATGTGGGAGAAGTGAGAACAGACTCTAGGTCAGGTTATGGGTAGCATATTTGTCTTTCCCCATAGCAGTATAGATCCCAGAAATGGCTTTCCTGGGCTGCTCACCAGTAAGAGTGGGGATGCTAAAGCATGTGGCCCGATTAACCCTTACCTTAAATCTAACTGAGGAGATGTGGGAATGTTTTTGTTATTTCAGTGGAAATGTCCCTTAAGACACCCAGAGAGCCCTCAGGCTTCCACAGAGGGGTGGATGGGTATCACCAATTCCTTGAGTGACGAACTCTGATACATCAGCCTTGGTCAGGTCTTCAGGCCAGAGAACAGTCACCAGGAATAAAGTGCTATCTGCAGTAGCCTAAGCCTGCAACTCTCAGAGGAAACAGAAAACTAAACCTGAACTGTTTGTTTCTGTCTCCTACTACATCCAAAACAAGGGAGAACACTAGCAGACAGTTCAAAAAGAAAAACAAAACAAAACAAACAAACAAACAAACAAAATACAGGTATTACTGCACTGTACTTATTTCATTAAAACTCTCTCGAGAATTCCTGAGTGCGGTCTTTTTAAATTATTATTATTATTAGATATTTTCTTTATTTATATTTCAAATGCTATCCTGAAAGTACCCTATACTCTCCCCCCCACCCCTGCTCCCCTACCCACCAACTCCCACTACTTGGCCCTGGCATTCCCCTGTACTGGAGCGTATATAGTTTGCAAAACCAAGGGGCCTCTCTTCCCAGTGATGGCTGACTAGGTCATCTTCTGCTACATATGCAGCTAGAGACACAAGCAATGGGGGTACTGGTTAGTTCATATTGTTGTACCA
>NC_034594.1:80791179-80817600 GCF_900095145.1 Mus pahari | reverse complement strand
AGCTGCATATGTAGCAGAAGATGGCCTAATCGGCCATCATTGGGAAGAGAGGCCCCTTGGTCTTGTAAACTTTATATGACCCAGCACAGGGGAAGGTCAGGGCCAAGTAGTGGGAGTGGGTGGGTAGGGTAGCAGGGGTGGGAGGAGGGTATAGGGTACTTTCGGGATAGCATTTGAAATGTAAATAAAGAAAATAATAATAAATAAATTTAAAAAAAATTAAAAAAGGAAGAAAAAGAAAAAAGAAACTAAAAAGAAAAAAAAATAAAATTCCAATTCAATTTTCAACAGAGTTTTTTTCTGTAATGTTACAAGCTAAATCGAGGCTGCATGTGGAATATAAATGCATGAGAGCAATCAAGAAAACATAAAAGGGGGGTGAAATAGTGATTGGAAAAATGTTCTGACAAATATCAAAGAGTACTATAAAGCAAGCGCCCATAAAGTTTGATGTGGAAATGGTAGTGTACCAATAGATGAAAGAAAAAATTTCCAGATGATACATTTAAATGTAAATTCATATCATAAAGGTAAAATTGTAAATAAGTAAAAAGAATATTTAGTTAATAACACTCAAATTTCTTACTATAATTATCAATACATGTTAATTGTGAAAATTAAAACAAAATGGAAATCATTAAAGCACAAACATACTTCCCCCTCTCTCTTCAGTCTGTGAAGACATCAGCTTAAATTCTCTGCTTGGAGCCTTTATTACCTGTAGGGTTAGCACCCAGTTAAATTTTCTGTCATGTATTGCTTCATTTTTTTCCATTAATTATGAAAAATCATGCCCAGATGACTGGAGCGATGTGGGCGCCAGTGTCACAGTGCTGAGGCTGCTGCCCAGCGTTGTTCTTTGTGCTTACTTTCTTCCCCCCCCCCCAACTCTCTCCACTAAGAACTGAAAATGGAAGCACACAGTGACATCTCCTCGGATGGACCCCATCGTTCAATGTGTTAAAGGCTGAGCTGGCATAGACCTTTCATACTTTTCAAGAAACAAAATAAGTATCCCTATCTGATCCTATCAAAGAGTGAGGCATGAGCTCTGCAAGCCATCTGAGTCCATCATCAGAGTGGTCTGCAACTGGTGGCTTAGGGGCATTCTCAGTCTTAATGGTACCAGCTTGCTAAAGTCACAAGACCAGGAGCCTGTACTCCACAGAACTTCTATTTTCTGTCTTTTATTTTTACTATATTGTGGTCTCTAATTGGTTTTTGTTCTTTCAAAACTAACTTGAGGTCTGAAATAACAAATGATTGAAGTAATTCCTTTACCAAGCCTGGTATTTCACAGACTTAGGGCCATACTCCTGGAAAGGGGCCTTCCATCCCCAGCAGCCTTCCATGAGGTCCTATAATGTCCCCTCCAGCTTATGTATGTTTTGATCTAACATACTGGGATGCATAAAATTTACAATTACATCTGGTGTTGTGGCAAATTCCCTATAGCTGTTCATTTAGGCAATTTTAGATTTTTATCTAAAATACATAATAATGTAATTAATAACATTTTACATGTATCTTTTTATTTTAGTGCTTTTAATATAAATCTTATCACAAGAAGGATTAAGGATATATATTTCTTTTACACATCCTTCCAAAATCCCCTCCAGAAACACTGTACATGTATATGCTCTGAAGACCAATATAAAGAAATATATATCTGTACATTTTGTTTTATTGTGAAAAATTGCCAAAACTCAATAGAAAAAGGAATATGGACGAGGAGGGGATCAATGTTTCCCATTGCTTTTGCTGAACAAAATTTGTCAAACCTCGAGGCCAAAGGAACTCTTTTCTTTTTCTTGTGAAGTTTTCAAGAGTTCCTCTGCGAAACAATTTTCTTTTAAAACTTTATTTTGATTTATTTTTCATGCTTCTTTTCCATCCTTTCTTCTTTTGGGAGGGCAACCTTTAAGGCTTTTCCCATATCAGAAATAGCTTTTGTCAACATTTTTCTACTTAGGTTGAAACTTTTCAATCAAAAAACATTTTTAGTTAAATCTTATGTGTTTCTTTGTCTCTGTGGCTCTAGAAGATAGGGCTGGTAAGCCTTTGCTCTGGGGGTAGTGAGTACAGTCTAACAGTTTAAGCATCTCCCCAGTAGAAGTTATAATGAATTCAAGCTATAAAAATATTTTAAAACTTACCGTTTTTTTCTCTTTATGACAATAGCACTTTTTAATCCAGATTCAAAATACTGCATTTCTTTGATCACCTGTAACTATGTCCTCTGCAATATCATAGCCTGTGTCACCATCATTCCTCAGACAAACCACCATAATGATCTCCATGGCTCTTTTTGCTGTCAATCTTCCACACTGACTGCAGGGTGCACTATGTACAGGCTGTCTATCCATTTTTATGCTATAACTGAATGCTACAGATTGGATAATTTACAAAGAGGATAAATTCATTTAGCTCCTAGAGCTACAGGATAAATAGCATCAGAACATGAAGCATGGTCTGCTGAGGGCTTATTTGTCTGACCACAGCATGTCAGGAAGTATTACATGACAAGAAGCAAGTATGTAGTATGGCTCCATTCTCTAGTCCGATAAAACCACTAATAGCATCATGGATCATGGTGTCCAACACTCATGACATCATTTAATCTGAGTTATCTCCAAAAATGCTCATATACAAATCCTCTGAGATATGACTACAGGGATTGAGCTTCCAACACATGACTTTTTGGGAGACTCATTCAAACTATAGCTCAGCCAAGATGAGATCATTTCTCTTCCTTACTGAAAATTTCCCAGTGAATCTCAATGGCACTTTGAAGATAGCCCCAGCTCTTTCCTAGGGCTTAGGTGACTCAATCAAATTTGGCTCTTGACTTTGGCTCTTGATCAAGTTGGGTCATCTGTTCTTTTGTCTCCATTGGTCATCTTCTCCAGCCAAGTAAGCCTTCCTCTCCTTCTGCAATTGAACTTGGAATCACAGGCTATACCCTGAGAAGCCAGTTTCAGCCACTGATCCTTGAGAAGCTAATTAAAGCAAATAAATAGTACAAAGCCACAAAGGAGATTTATTCAATGTGATCACATTGGGAAGAGCAACAAAGAGATCCAGTGTCCTACCAGTCTATCTTTCATGCCAGAAGAGATATTAAAATTTAAATAGAAGGACAACAGTATGCCCATCTAAGAATTCCCAGCTCAGAAGTAGTCCTTCCCATCACTTGTCTGTAAGATTATAAGTCTCTTTATTAAAAGAGTGACAAGCAAAAAAGGGCTCCCTCTGGCAGGCCCAGGACTTTTTCTCCTATCATGAGACTCCTATAGAAATGTTATTTTCTTGGGAGTCACTTAGTTTGATAGCCCAATAGGTATTTTTCAAATAGAGTGCCTCTTTTGAATGTAACCATTTTTTTTTCATGTCAGTTACATTTCTTCTTTGCTAGATTTGTTCTTGCTTTGACATTTCTTTGTCTATTTGTCTTTCTTGGCCACCCTATCCCACCTTAGTCTTTCTGTAGTTGCTTCTCACTATGCAGCTCTCACCATATGTATTATTTTACCTATCTCAGATTAAGTTATCTAAATGCTCTTTTTATTTATTATAATTTTTACAAAGTTATTCCATTTTATATGCATGGGTATTTAGCCTCCAGGTGTGTCACATGTGTGGCCCTTGAAGCCAGAAGATGCCATTGGATCCATTAGAACTGCAGTTACAGGCAGTTGTGAGCTTACATATAAATGTTACTAATTGGCATAGTAACATTTCTAGTCTTCTGGGAGACTCTTTTTTTTTCAGTTTTTTTATTAGATATTTTCTTAATTTACATTTCAAATGCTATCCTGAAAGTCCCATATACCATCCCCCCACTCTGCTCCCCTACCTACTCACTCCCATTTTTTAGCCCTGACATTCCCCTGTATGGGGCACATAAAGTTTGCAAGGCCAAGGAGCCACTCTTCCCACTGATGGCCGACTAGGCCATCTTCTTCTACATATGCAGCTAGAGACATGAGCTCTGGGGTATTGTTGTTCCACCTATAGGGTTGCAGACCCCTTCAACTCCTTGGGTACTTTCTCTAGCTCCTTCATTAGACTCTTAATCCCCAAATCATCTTTCCAGCCCACATCTTCTTGTCTAAAATATCTCTCCTTTTGCTATGCACATTCTTTTTAGAGCATCTATTGGGATCTGAGGTTGTATTGCACATTTGTCACTGAGTCTGTCTTCTATACCTTGTAAAATATATGAGTTCTAGTCTACCTTATTTACTAGCATATGGGACAGTATCTAAAACAGAACTAGGAGTCAATGGTCCTTGACTGAATGAATCATCACAGAATGGGGCCTCTACTACTTCTACCACATCTTATGTGTTCTGGGACTCATTTCTCTAAATGCTTGATGTATTTGTTTATTTGCCATGGTTCTCTATTTTAATCAGAGCTTTGGTACTTATTTTTATGAGACCATATGAATTGCCTTGATAATTTTCCCATTTATAATTTAATTTGATTTTTAATTTATCATCTAAAGAGCTTTTTTGACCTGATGCTTTCTGATTTAAAATTGTCAGTGATTCCTATGCTACAATGGCACCTGGGCAACCCATCTCCAGGTCTTTCCTTTACAGTGGATGGCCAATGCACAGACAGTGACATTTGTTGGCAGATTTAATTGATCCGAATAGTTAGCATATGATCTGGGCACCATTTCTTCAGACACAGAGTACTTTTGTGAATGTTACAGTGAGAGGAATGAGAAGAACCAAGAAATTGTGTTAATAATGCGGAATGTCATGGTACAGATGTATTTGAGCTTAGCAATTAAAAGGGTTACTATGTCCCTGGTCTTGATGCTACTAATTCAGCTTGAGTTTCTTTCTCACTAGGTTTCTGAGGGATATGATATGGCTTTCTAATCCTTCATGTTTTGACCAAGTCTTCTTGTCCTCACTTTTCCCTTTTTCTTTTTGATATAAGGTCTTTCTACACAGCTCAGGTTGACCCTATCCTTGTATTAATGAATATTCTGCCTTTTGAGTGTTCAGATTACAGGTCTGAGCCACCACATTCCTCCCTCCCCCACCACTGTTTTATCTACTACAGTTTCTGATACATCTTAATAATGACTTATTCTTGTCTATCCTTTTTTAAAACAATTTTTATTAGATATTTTATTCATTTACAATTCAAATGCTATCCCCAAAGTCCCTTATACCCCCACCCTGCTCTCCAACCCACCCACTCCTGCTTCCTGGCCCTGTTATTCCCCTTATTCTTGTCTATTCTTATGATGTATTTACTGAGTGTCAAGTTACTTCCTTCCTTCTTTCAGCTTGTTTAAAGTCCTTGTTCTTTTTTTTTAATAGCAAAAGATGTTTACTTTTATTTATGTATGTGCTAGTTCATTGCTATTGTTTTGTTTTTGTAAACTTGATAATCTAGAGTCACCTAGGAAGAGAGAACTTGAATCAAGAAAATTTCTCAATATTAGTCTGTAAGCAAGTATGAAACATTTCTTTGACTAAGTACTGTAGGAGAACCTAGGCTTCTACATGTGGTGCCACTCTTGGGCAAGTGATCCTGGGCTAGATGAGAAAACAAATTGCGCATTCCAGGAGGAGTAATCCAGAAGAAACAAGCCAGTAAGCTGCATTCCTCCATTGCTTCTTTAGTTACTGCCTTCAGGTTCTTAGGTTTCCTTAGTGGGCTATGACCTGGAATATGTAAACCAAATAAGCCCCTTTCTCCCCAAGTTACTTTGGTCATAGTGTTTTATGACAGTAGTAGAAAGTAACTAAGACACTGTGCACATATTTATGTCTGTTGGTGACTGTGTGCATATGTGTGTGGGGACACACAGAGGCAGAAGAGGGCATTAGGTTTCCTGAAATTGGAGCTACAGGTAGTAGTGAGCCACCTCACTTGGGTATTGGGAATCTAGCGCTGGCCTCTGGAAGAGGGGCAATGACTTCAGCGCTAAAGCATTGCTTTGTCTTCTCCTTGCTGCTTTCTTCAAACTAAGATTTCATGTTTCCTTTTCCATGAATATTCATAGAAGACAATCATACTCATCCTTTCATCCTCTAAACCTCCGTGCTATTTGTTGCTTGTAACATTTAACTGAAAAGAACAATGTACAATTTTGATATTAGATATTATAGATCAACATGTTAAAAACGCAAAAATGGCACGCACATTGGACTCAGTCCCTGGCAGTCTATTTGAAAATGTTCTCATTTATTTATAAGCATTTATTTTTTATGTCTTACTTGTCCAAATGTATTTCAAGGACACTGAAGCCAGGGCCCTTGTGTGTAAATATTCGTTATCTCCTACAATGCATGCAACACAATGGCTACTCAGTGTTCAGCTGTTGATGAACTGATGGTGTCGGCTGTGCTACAAGGGTGATTAACTGTGCATTTCCCCCCAGTTACACCCCAACCCTTGGATCTTTATTTGAAATTATGTCCTGGAGAGGAGAACTTAAGGTTGAGTAGGTTTTGCACTCTGCTCTAGAGAATGAGCCATGCTACTTTCTTTAGTAATGTTATGGAAAAGACCTACACAGATTTAAGCGAGTGTAACTTTCAAGTTCATAGCATATTTTTTCCTCTTCTCATGATCAGCCAGTTGTCACATTTTAACGATAGAGTGGGGCCTTTCTGCTAGGTATTCCAATCTTTCTTCTAGTGTAGAAATTCACTTGCATTCTGAGATACATGGTTGATGGCTGAGCATTTCCAGTCATCCCTCCTTTGTTAAGAGAGTTTAGTTCTTTGTAGAAATCCCCAAATTACAAATGTCTTTCTCATAGTGTGACCCAGTCAATCCTTTAACTTATATTATTGTTTTTAGTTCTGTTTAACAGGCAACTATCATCTGCGTATGGCAAACATACATAGATATTACAGATGAGAAATGAAAAGAAGCTGAACTTCCTCTACAGTGCAAAATACCTAGACTTCTTGGAAGATGCATGTAGAATATAGGTAGACTCAGCATCTGCCCCTGCCCATGGACAGGTTTATAGTGGTAGAATTTACTAAGTACTTTCTTTCAAATTTTTATATATTTTAAATTAAAATATAATTATGTCACTTTCTCCTATTTCTCCCCTTTCCCCAGTCCCTCCCAGGTCTCTTCCCTCCATCTCCTCCCATGCCATCCACTCTCACATTGTCATGCTCTTTTTTCTTTAATTATTTTTGTTACACACACACACACACACACACACACACACACACACACACACACACGCACACAAAAATGCAACCTACTGGGTCTACTTTGTTTGTTATATATAGGTAGTTTCAGAGATGACCATTATGCATTAGAAAATTAATAAGGCTCATCTCTAAGAGAGGCAGATTCTCCCTTCCCAACAATCAGTAGTGGTATGTAGGTTTTTGCCTAAGGGAGGGATCCTGTGAAATTCCCTTCTTCCACATTAGCATGTTTACTGCTATTGCCATTGTTCATAGTTTGTTTGTATAGTGATTTCTAGGAGAGACTATTACTCTGGAGAATTCCTGGTGTCCTGGCTCTTACAATCTTTTAGATCCTTTTGGTGATGTCTCTGAGTCCTAGATGTAGGAGAAATCTATCTATCTATCTATCTATCTATCTATCTATCTATCTATCTATCTATCTATCTATCTATCTAGATATAGATGATATAAATATAGATATAGATTTAGGTAGATATAGGGATTGATTTAGAAATAAATTTAGAGGTGGAGATATATAGATATAGATATATATATTAGGGATGGGCTTCTAATAGGTGGCATAACTTCCTTACATATATTCACACACATGTATATTTATATATGTTACTTATAATATATGTAAACACATATGATTATATGTATTGAGTATTTTTGTTATAAAAATTATTCCTCGAGGTTTTGTCAAAGAACAATAATATTATTATTTCCTAGTCATTTCTCCTGCTTTGAACCCCCTCTCCCAGTTAGAGGCTCCTCCCCACTTTTCAGTTTCCTACTTTATATTACCTATATTCTTTAATGCCCACCTCAACCCTCTGCTACCATGGTCCTTTTACAGCATCCTTGTTCCTGTACTTACTATATGATGTATATTCATGTAGCATCTTTCTTTTGTCATCTGGATTACCTCACTCAATATATTTTCTAGATCCATCTAATTTATTTGGAAATTTCGTGGTTTCTCTTTTCCTTTCTCCTTTTTTAATAAATAAATTAATGTTTCCATCTCCAAGTGCATGTCCCCACAATGCCACACCCTCCCACACCCCACCAGGACTCCCATTTCCCAGTGCCTCATGTCTCTCAAGGGTTAGGTGCATCTTCTTTCATTGAGGTCAGACCAGGTAGTCCTCTGCTGTATTTGTGTCAGGGATCTCAGAGCAGCTAGTATATTCTGCCTGGTTTGTGGGTCAGTGCCTGAAAGATCCCAGGGGTCTAGGTTTGTCGAGACTGCTGGTCTTTCTATATGGTCACCCTCTGCTTCAACTTCTTACAGCCTTTCCCTAATTCAACCACAGAGGTCCCTACCTTTTGTCCAATTCTGTCTCAGAAAGCTGCTTGTTGGGCCTCTTGAAGGGCAGCGATGCTAGCCTCCTGTCTGTAAGTACATCATAGCTTCAGTAATAGTGTCAGGCCTGGAGCCTCTCCTTGAGATGGGTTCCAATTTGGACCAGTCACTGGACCTCCTTTTCCTTAGTTTCTTCTCCATTTTAGTCACTGTTGTTCTTTTAGACAGGAACAATTCTGGGTCAGAGTTTTTGACTGTGGGATGCAATCACAACCCTACACTTGATGCTCTGTCTTTCTACTGGAGGTGGACTCTTCAAGTTCCCTCTCCCTATTGCTGGGCAATTCATCTAAGATCCCTCTCTTTTATTCTTGAGATCTCTCGTCTTCCAGATTTCATTTTTCTTTACTGCTGAATTTTTCCACTGTGTAAAAGTAACACATTTTAATTTTCCATTTCCTTGTTGAAGTGCATTTAGATTGACGCCATTTCCTACCTGTTGTGAAGAGAGCCAGGATGAGCACTGATGATCAAGTAGCTATAGAATAAGATGCCAAGTTCTTTGGGCATATATCAAGGAGAGGTATAACTGGCTGATATAATAAATTTTCTCTCTTTTCAGAGAATTCTCCACACTGATTTTCAGAATGGCTGTACCAATTTCATCCCTATTAACAGTGAATGAGGATTCCTCTTGCTGTACAACCTCACCAGCAGTTGCCGTCAGTTGTTTGGTTGCTCTTAGACATTTTAACTGTGGTGAAATGTGTCAAAATTAATTTTAATTTTATAATTATTAAGGATAATGAATATTTTCCAGGTGTTTCTTACAAATTTTTATTATTTCTTTGTTTTTCTTAATCGGTAGGGTGGGAATGGGTGGGTAGGTGGGGAAGCACCCTCATAAAGGCAAAGAGGAGGGGAGAGAGGGTAGATGTGGGATGGCGGGGTATTGTGGAAGAGTAATTGGGAAGGGAGATATCATTTGAGATGTAAATGAATGGAATGATTAATAAAAAATAAAAAGTAAAAAAATAAATAAATAAAAATAGAACTTGGTTCTCATTTGCCACAGGAAGCATTTCAAAGTACTATAAGGCAACTTGGTATTTGACATTAATTAATGTATTACATATATAAAATAGCAATTAATTACAAGATTAAATTGAAAAGCAATAAGACTACAAAATGTTTTAGAGTAATTATTCAAATTACTGTCTGTATTGATAAAATATATATTACCATAAATTATTCACTATTTCCCTTGTCTCTCAGAATGTACTTTTATTACTTCTATTAGGAAATATTTGTTTAGATTTTTAGTCCATTTTTAAAATTCGGATAATTTGTTTCTTTGATTTTGTGGTTTTTGTGCTCTTTGTGTGTTCTATATACTACTCCTCTGCTAGATGCATAGCTGGCAAAGATTCTTTCCTATTCTGTGGGTTTCTTCTTCATTCAGTTTATTGTTTCCTAAGCTGTACAGAACATTTTATTTTTCTGAGGTCCCAATTATCAGTTATTGACTTCAATTTATGGGCAAATAAAATTTTATTCAATGTCTTGTAGAGTACTACCCATGTCTTATACAAAATTTTGTGTTTCAGGTTTCAAATTGAGGTTTTGAATCCATTTAGATCTAACTTTTGTACATGGCGACAGATATCTCATTTCATTCATTTACATTTGGAAATTCAGGTTTCCTAGCACCATTTATTAAAGATGCTGTCTCCTGCCCTGCAGTGTGCATTGTCTTCCCTTTGTCAAATATCAGATGGTTGTAGTAACAAGTACTAATGTTTGATATTCTTTTTTTCTATTTCACCTACATGTCTGCTTTTATATAGTACTATATTCCTTTTATTTCTATAGTTCTATAATAATCTAACTTGAAGGTGGAAATAGCGATACTTTTAGTATTCTTTTTGCTCAGTAGTGCTTTGACTATGTGAGGTCTTTTGTTGTTGTTTCATATGAATTTTTGGATATTTTTTCTATTTTTGTGAAAATTATTGTGAGTATTTTGAGCTGAATTCAGTTTGCATTGAATCTCTAAATTGGTTTTGTTATGATAGTCAATTTTACAATATTAATTCTTTTTATCTCTGAATATAAAATTCCTTTTTATTTTGTAGTATATTTTTCCATTTCTTCTTCGTAGATTTGATATTGTCATTGTAGAGGACTTCCAGCTTCTTGGAACTGTTATTTCCAATATATTTTATTATCTTGGATTATTATCTTGGATATATATATTATTATGGTATTGTTAATCAGAATATGAAATGAACACCTCAGTGTATTTGTTGGTGGTATACAGAAAAGCTACTGAGTTTTGTTCCAATATTTTTATTAGATAGTTTCTTCATTTATAATTCAAATGCTATCCCAAAAGTCCCTTATACCCTCTCCCCACCCTGCTCTCCAACGCACACACTCCCGCTTCCTGGCCCTGGTATTCCCCTGTATTGGGGCATATAATCTTAGCAAGACCAAGGGCCTCTCCTCCCAATGATGCCCAATTAGGCCATCTTCTGCTAAATATGCAGCTAGAGACATGAGCTCAGGGGGTACTGGTTAGTTTATACTGTTGTTCCACCTATAGGGTTACAGACACCTTCAGCTCCTTGGGTACTTTTTCTAGCTCCTCCATTGGGGGCCATGTGTTCCATCCAATATGACTGTGAGTATTCACTTCTGTGTTTGCCAGGCACTGGCATAACCTCACAAGAGTCAGCTATATCAGGGTCCTGTTGGTAAATTCTTGCTGGCATATGCAATTGTGTCTGTGTTTGGTGGTTGATTATGGGATGGATCCCCAGATGGGGCAGTCTGTGCATGGTCTTTCCTTCTGTCTCATCTCCTAACTTTGTAACTCCTTACATGGGTATTTTGTTCCCCATTCTAAGAAGGGACAAAGTATCCACACTTTGGTATTCCTTCTTCTTGAGTTTCATGTGTTTTGCAAATTTTATCTTGGGTATTCTAAGTTTCTGAGCTAATATCCATTTAACAATGAAAAGTAATACACTATATTGTAGTGTAGTATGGATATGATGGATATGATAGTGTTCTATTTAATTTTACTAAACCTTGTATCCTTTTCAGTATTGGGATTGGTATCAAAATACTGAGCTTTCAAGTAAAGTCTCTTGAAGTCTCTGAGTGGAAGCTTGAGGTACAATCTTGTGATAATATTGTGAACAGATCAAAACTATAATCACTCTATAGTCATGCTAAAAGTTTCTGCCATGGATAATGTTATGAAGTAGCAAAGGAAAGGCTGGACTATGTAGTGGAAATAGAAAGGAATTTATTCCTCTTTTTAAGCTATTGATAGTAACCATGACCATCATATGATAGTATTCACGTGGCTACCACATGGAGACAGAGCAAATCTTCCCCTACTCCCAGTGCATTTGTGTTGAATATTGAAATTGAGTGTGTAATAGAGAGGACAACAGAGGGATTCCTTTGGAGACAATGAAGCTTTGTTGAAGGAACAAGGAAAGCTTTTCTTCAGGTCAAAAAATAGATCAAAGGTATAGGACAGAAGACAAGTTGGCTTGATTGTGGATAGGAGATAGGTGGGAAGGTAAAGTCTCTCAATAGACTGAGCATGCATATTTGAACTCTGCTGGTTCAAAGGAAAGGATACCTAGACGTTCTGATCAGGTTGCCCAGATGCAGGACAAAAGGAGAAAAAGGATCAGACATTGAAAGCTGTGAACAGCCATATAGAAAAGTGAAATCAGACTCTCTTATGAGTCTCAGTAATTTGAGGTAAAATAAAAAAATTCTTGGGTCTGAACATGATATCCAGGATGAGGAACTCAAAGACATTTTTAATTGTTCGCCTTTTATCTTTTCCTGACAACCGTAACCTCTTTTTAAAATTATTTGTATATATTTTAAAATTATTTGTTTATGTATTTTATATGTATGAGTGTTCTCTCTACGGGCACATCTGCATGAGAGAAGACAGCATCAAATCTTGTTATAGAGATGGCTATGAGCCATCATTTGAATTCAGTACCTCTGAAAGAACAGCCAGTGCTCTTAACCACTGAGCTATCTCTCTAGCCCCTATTTAATTATGTGTATGTGTGTATATGTCTGCATTTGAGTATGTTGTCTGTGGAGGCCAGAGGAGGGTATTTAATTCCCTGGATGTGGACTTATGGGGCATTGTCCACTGCAAAATATAGATATTGGGAACCATACCCTTGTCTTTATGACGGTAAGCATTCTTAACTGGTGAAGCATCTCTCCAACCCCAGCCTGTCACTTCTTCATCAAATGATCCCATGATAAATCTCAGTATAAATGAAATAGCTACCCTAAGCCTTCAGCTCAGACTCTTGCAATTCTTATGAAGTTAGAATATTTGCACACACCTATATTTGTATGCACATACATTATAATGAATGGGCTTGCACTATAAGTATGTGTGGATAGATGGAAATTTAATTTTCTTTTCCTGATTTCTGTAAGGATTCTGTGTTGATTCTTCAGAATCAACACAGTAGGTTGCATATAATAAATGAATAACACAGCTGTCCTTGAAGAAATGGAACAGCAGAGAGATTTGTGAGGATACGGACACATTCTTGTACTTTTTATGCACTGATGGTTTTTGCATGATTAGCTATTTAGACTGAGATATTCAAGGATAAAGTTTGGTAAGGTTGATCTTGGAGTTGAATGGTATCATAGTCACTGGACTGAGCAGAGAATTACTTCCAATCAATGGACTCACCAGACGAATAACTCAGAAGCAGATGTTATCTAGAAACCCATACCTATACATTTCTATTTATTTATTTTAATTTTTATTGGTTATTTTGTTTTTTAAATTTCAAATGTTAACCCCCTTCCTGGTTTCCTCTCTGAAAACCTCCCATATTACCACCCTCACCCTGCCTCCCTGAGGGTGCTTCCCCACCCACCCTCCCACTCTTTTAATGGAGATTGCATTAAATTTGTAGATTGCCACACGAGTATATGTCAAGAAATATAAAAAAGTACTTAGCAGCATTCTTGTAAAGGGAATTAAACTTTTAGTAGATTTTAAAGAGTATTTTTTATCTATTGTCTCTGCATGCTAAATTCAGGTGTCATATTTTTTTAGTGAAAGAGGATCTAGCTAACTTTTAGACAAGGAAGTTGCTTCTTATTTATTTCATAAGGTGGAGAATTAGTTTTAAATATAGAAAAGTCTTGTTGGGATAGATTAAGTGATTAAAAGTGGTGGAAATGAAAGTTTAATGCATTCTCAATGATGATTTAAAATATTGAAATCAGAATCTGTCAGGTGTCAGGTGCCAGGTGCCCAGAACATATTAAATCACACAACTAGGCAAAATTTCAAGTAAAATCCATTTCTTTACAACTACAAGTTTATAAAGGTGAATTTTGTTTCTTTGTTAGAGTTTCATTGCTGTGAATAGACACCATGACCAAGGCAACTCTTATGGAGAAAACATTTTATTGGGTCTGGCTTACAGTTTCAGCAACTAAGTCCGTTATCATTGTGGTGGAAGCATGGCAGCAACCAGGCAGATGTGGTACTCAAGAAGGAGGTGAGAATTCTACATCTTGATCTAAAGGCATCCAGGAGCACTAAGGAGACCTCAAAGCTCACCTACACAGAGACATTCATACTCCAACAAGGAGTGCCATGTTCCATGGGCCAAGCATATTCAAACCAACGCAATGTATTTTCTGGGCTAGGTGGTAGACAGTAGTACTTAATATATCCCACTTTGCTTCAATATGCAGAGCAAACCCTTGGCTGACTCTTGTTATTTTCATATAGATTATATGTCAACATCATTAGTTGTATCAGTCTGAAGACAAAATGCAAGGGTGGTTGAATCTATATTAGCACATACTCCTGTGATATTTTAAATCTTTGGTATATTTTTCCTTACTGTTGGTGTAATAGAAACAGCCATTGATATCTCCTATGTCAATAGGCTTGCTACCAGCTCTATAGAGTGTCCAAATTGTTGTTAGTACTTTATTTATCTGAAAATATTGAAGGAGAAACAAGTCATTGGCTTTGAACAAGGTTGTTATACTTTAATACAAGAGTTCTCATAACATAACTCTAGAATTCCCAGCATATCTTTGAGCCAGCTGCTTCTGTCCCTAAAAGCTTGGTTTCCTATCTGAATGTATGACTATTCTAAGCCCCTGAAAAGTATAACTTAAAAATGTACCCAAGAGAATAATCAAGAGATTTCAATACTCTCCCTATATGAATACTCTTCAATTGATTAACTATCCTATTCCATTTTTATATGTTATTGTTTTTTATTCTGAAAAACGCAAAAGAAAAAGTTCTGTGAGAAGTTAGCTTGACTTATTGCTGTATTTCCGGAAAAAATACTTCTGAATATCTGTAAAAAGTCTTTATTTTGACAGCTTGAAATACTTGATTTGAATACTAGAGAACAAGAGAGGTTTTTTTTGTCAGTTAGAAAGGGGCTAATAACAGAAGTAATAAGAAATACTAGTAGGAAGTCTTTCCCTGGTACAGACTGGGGTTTAATATGAATATCAGGCCAATTTGAACCATGTAATATTGAGCTTGTTCATGAACACAAACTAGAAGCTTTATTAGGAAATCAACTATCCATGACAGAAGAATTTCCATTGCTTGGTAAAATGCCTTGGCCAAGCAAAAAAGAATTTAAATGCTTTACTGACAACTGAAGTGGAATAGCTTTTGATAGTATATATTCTATTATGTGGCACAATTTGTAAACTTTCTCAAAAGAGTGACTGTCTATAGATGGTTGTATTTGTGAACTTCATCTATAAAAACAAAAGAACTAGGTTTTACAAAAGAATAAATCTATAATATATTAATACTAAAATAAAAAAACCCATTGCTGTTTTGAGAGTTGTAAATAATGAGATTTCAGACCTATGAGCATCATTTAAAGAGCAAAAGTAATTATGTGATATTTGATGACAGGGTTAGAAAGTGGTCAGAAAGTGATACCCAAGAAGTCTTTCCAGAGATAATTCCTTGTTCCATCCCTTCATTTCCTTCTCATCCTCCTCCTCCTCCTTCTCTTCCTCCTCCTCCTCTTCTTCCTCCTCTTCCTTACTTTCCTTCTCCTTCTCCATTCCTCCTCACTTGTTTTCTTGTACTGGATACTGGATAGCTGAGTTATGATTCACTGGAAGAAATTAAGAATTCTGTAATTGTCACTTTATTAATGACTATAGTTTATTACAGTTAGAAGATAGAGATTACAGTAAGCAAAAGTTAAAGGCATTTGAAATGAAGTCCAAAAGAAACCATTTGGGAAACTGCATTTGTTCCCTGTTAGGGCTTCAACATGGATACACTATTTCTGCCACGATTGACATGTAACATTTGCAAAGTGCATACAATTAGGTATGGTCTCATGATTTCTGATACACAGGATCTTTCATGTGATTCAATCACATAGACATGACCTACCTGAGATACTCAGACCCTGGTAAAATTACACATAAATCTCATTTTCACATACAGCAGATGATCAGATTTTTGCTGCATGGACCTTCAAAATTGTTTGTATTAGGCAAGATATCCCCATGATTGAGAGCACTTCCCCCATGATTCTACCCAGGAATGATCCTAAAGCACACATTTCTTGGGAATATTCAATGTTAGCTTTCTGTGTGATTCTTTCCTATAGAGACTACTTGCATGGCTCCTAGCTTAGGACCTCCTATTCAAATCATGGCATTTTTCTAAGGGTATAGATTTGGCGTAGCATTTATGTGACAGAAACAAGAAGAGTATCAGCATGGAGATACTTAACATTTAGTGGGCTGTAGTGATTGGTAGGAAAAATCTTAAATCAAGAATGAAATATCTATAAAGGTATTACACACACTGGTCTTGTTTCCAGACTAAATTGATTACTTCCTGATTGATCTATTTTATGATAAATAACTGCAAAATGTATTTAACATAGTAAGAAGTTGATGGTGAACTAAATTTTATATTCATATTATATCCTGAGAAGGTTTGCCTACATTTTCTTGTACATTTGGCCATGTGTATGAGTATTATTGTGTGACATATCTACAAAGATGATTTAAATTTAACAGCAGACTCAAGGTTATACTATATTGGAATATGTCAATGCTATGATTCAATTTTCATACAGAACAAATAAGTAAGGATTACAAAGGTATTTGAGATGCCTTCCCAGCAGATCTGATCCCTTCTCACCAAATACAATTATGGGCAGGAAGCATTACTCCCAGCCATAATTTAATTATTTTTAGGTTCAAAGTCAGTTGGGGACAAAGCCAATTACTTTGCCTTTGTATACAGTCTTGTATTAAGACTGGTTTCTATTATGTGTTCTTACAGAGTAGGATTTGCATCTCCTGTAGAGAGGGCTTAGGTAAAACTGAATAGCTGCTATGCCTGCTAAATGTACTACACTTTATGTAATTATTATTTATACCCTATGTTCCTATCATCTATTACATATCATCATCCATTTTTAAAATCATCTATTTCCCATATATCTATCATTTAAGCAGTTATCATTTATCATATATGTCTCTCATCTATCAATCTATCATCTATCACAGTTCATCATCTATCTGTCATCTGTCTATTCATGATCTACTATTCATATATCTATATTCTATCTATCTATCTATCTATCTATCTATCTATCTATCTATCTATCTATCTATCTATCTACCTACCTATCATTCAACCAATTATCTATCATCTATCTAGAATTCTGATTTCTTTGGGGTGATAAAAATCACTAGTCATCAATGTAGATTACTGTTGCCAGAGA
This sequence comes from Mus pahari, assembly GCF_900095145.1. Lineage (NCBI taxonomy): Eukaryota > Metazoa > Chordata > Mammalia > Rodentia > Muridae > Mus > Mus pahari. The sequence continues at coordinate 80,800,270 of NC_034594.1, read as the reverse complement.
TGATTACCAAAACCAGAGGTCTGTAAGACATCTCAGGCTTCAGCAGGTAGCACGGATGGTCTTTTCCCCCACTCTATTTAAACAATCTTTATTCTATAATTTGATTTCTGTGTTTGCTGTTTGGAGACAGAGTATGGGGCACTGGATGGTCTGAAACGTGCTATATAGCTGAAGATGACTTTGAACTTTCGATCTTTTTGCCTCCACCTCTCAGGTATTAAAATTATGAACATGTTCCACCATTCCTAGTTTATACTCAATCTTCATTCAAACAGTATAGGGGTCCACCCTTTCCCTGTCACAGATCCAGTCATTAAATGTGTCACCCCTGATTCAATCTGTCTACTCTATGTAAGATCACTGTATTTACAGGATGACTTCTAGGTTGTCTACTTCCAGAAAAAGAAGTTCCTCTTATTTGTCATCATAGGAAGTCAGGAGAGGAACTAAAACAGGGTAGAAAACTGGAAGCTGTCACTGATGTGAGGGCCACAGAAGAGTCCTGCTCTGGATTTCTTCTTTTGGCTTACTTGGCCTGCTTCCTTATAGTTCCTAGTCCCAACACGGGGCACCAGCCACAGCAGACTGGGGACTTCCCCCATCATTCACTAATTAAGAAAATGCCCCACCCCCCGTCTACAACACAATCTTATAGAGACAATTTCTCTATTGAGGTTCCCTTGTTTAGGATGACTCTAGCTTGTATCAAGTTGGCCAGCACAGACTCCATATCTGGGATGATTAGATGTATGTATTATATCTACCTAGGAAGTCTTGTTACTCAACAAATCGATGCTTCATTTTTTGGAGCATGGGTAAAATGCTAAAAGAAAATAATTTACCCTTGCTTCAAGATTCAAGTAAGATACAACTGGGAATCCATCCCATCATCAGCCACCAAACCTAGATACTAATGCACATGCCAGCAAGATTCTGCTGAAGGGACCCTGATATAGCAGCCTCTTGTGAGGCTATGCCAGTGCCTGGCAAACACAGAAGTGGATGCTCACAGTCAGCTATTGGATGGAACACAGGGCCCCCAATGGAGGAGCTAGAGAAAGTACCCAAGGAGCTGTAGGGGGCTGCAACCCTGTAGGTACAACAACAATATGAACTAACCAGTACCCCCTGAGCTTGAGTCTCTAGCTGCATATGTAACAGAAGATGGCCTAATTGGCCATCATTGGGAAGAGAGGCCCCTTGGTCTTGTAAACTTTATATGACCCAGCACAGGGGAAGGCCAGGGCCAAGTAGTGGGAGTGGGTGGGTAGGGGAGCAGGGGCAGGGGGCGGGGTATAGGGAATGGGGTATAGGATAGCATTTGAAATATAAATAAAGAAAATAATAATAAAAAAAAAACTTGGAATTCTTTCATTTCACCCAGGTATTTATCTTTTCCCCTCAACTGCATTTTTCTTCTATATAGGTCATTGATTTTTTTTAACTCAAACTTTCCATTCTCTCTCCCCCTTCTTTTTTTACTGAATAGTGGATAGCTGTGTAGCCCAAGTTGGCTTTCTACTCATGGCAATATTTAGCCTCCTGATTTTGAAGATACAGGTGTGAGCCACCATGCCCAGGAAGCATTCTGTATTTATATTCATTTACTCCTATACTGCCTTAGTTACAGTAAAAGTCTCCCTTCCACATATGTACCTCATATCATTTCATGGCTTATGTGAGCTTCCCTAGGCCATACATTCCTCCTTCAAGTCGCAGTTTATGTTTACTTCTCTGTGTACATTCCACAAATTCTTTCATGGCTAGAGGATCTCAAACTATCCTCAGAGTTATGATTCACTAGAAGAAATTAAGAACTCTGTAAATGTCATTCTATTAATGGCTATAGTTTATTACAGTTAGAAGGTAGAGATTACATTCAGCAAAAGCCAACGGCATTTGAAGTTAAGTCCAAATTTAAATTTATTTTATGTATATGACTATACTGTCACTGTCTTCAGACACACAGGAGAGGCCATCGGATCCCATTATAGATGGCTGTGAGCCACCATGTGATTGCTGGAAATTGAACTCAGGACCTCTCCAGACCCTATACTATTGTTTTGTTTTGTTTTGTTTTGTTTTGTTTTGTTTTGTTTTCTGTTGTGTTGTGTTGTTTTGTTTTGTTTTGTTTTGTTTTAAGACAGTCCTTCTCTGTGTGGCTTTGGCTGTCCTAGAACTTACTCTGAAGACCATGCTGGCTTTATACTTCTAGACATCCACCTGCCTCTTCCTCCTGTATGCTGGGATTAAAGGTATGAATCAGCACCACCCAGTTCACTATATACTCTTACTCACTATACTGGCCTGTCATTGTACTGTTTAGTCTCGGGGTCCTGCTTCTAATTAGCACCTTCCAGTCTTCTTCAAAGGCCATCACACTCTGTTTTTATTCATGGTTGAGATTCTGTGGCGACGTCTTAAGAAGAAGTACCTGATAGCGTCAATTGGAACTGTCCAGCTGTCTGGTTCCTTGTAGGATGACAGCCCCCGTGAAAGAGCTATTTCAAAATCTCATACAGCAAGATTGTTTTTATTCTATAGGCAGGGAAGGAGAACTGAGGGACAAATGTTGAGTTCCTTTTAATGTGAATTTCAGATACTAATATTTATGACTAATTAAGAAAATGTAGATGTTACCGTATTTGAAAGAAACAGAAAGAGGCCCATATTTCTTCCAGCTGTTGTGGATATGTTAGATGGGAGATCTGTTTAGCAATTCCTTGTTCTTACCACAGATGCTGTAATCTTTTGGTGTACCCAGTATGGACTAATCCTTAAACCAGTCCCTAAAGATAAATATACTCAGGTCATATACATAGTTTCATACATATGTACATTCAAGTACATAAGCGCAGGATACAAAGGCCCCAGCCTTATTGTCCTCTATGAATTAATTTTACAACTTGCCTTGTTTTACCATGGTAACCAAAGATTGTGCATCTGAATCTAGATATTTTTTCTCATAGAAATTGTGGTAATGTGAAATATATCTTTGTTTTTCAGTACTTGTAGAAGTTTTGAGTTGATGTATCCATAATATTTTCTTTATTATAAGGTAGTTATATCAAAGACAACAGCATTGTGAAGAATTAGCACTGGGGTCCTTGCACTTGACTTATACATATTTCTGGAAGTAGAGACTTAGGAAACTGTCTACATGACTCAGGTAATAAGTGTTTCGATCTAAATAAAATGTTAGGTAGACCATCAATGGTCCCAAATAATAGCTGTTATTTTCACATTTACTTTCAAGATTTTCTGTGAAAAATTACTCAGCTTTGTTGTGGTCATGTCCTGTAGAATATGTTTTAGAGTTTGGTAGAGTGATTAGACATTCAAATACAAGACAACAATTTGTTACGCAATACAGGCTTTAGGCAGTAGACATGATGTCTTGTTCATTACTATAATTCCATTTCCGCACACTCAATGGCACCTCTAATGTTTGTAGTTCATAAGTACTTGTTGAAGTGAATCAGGCTTAATTATGACATTCACTAATTATGTGTTAACAAATTTCTTGGCCTAGAGCTTTTATTCTGACCCATTCTGATGATCTGCTATTCTTCTCTTGGTTCCAGGAACCTATTCACATTAGGATACAAGAGTTGAAATCTCTATCTTTACCTCTATCTCTATTATCTATGTCATTCTATGTCTATGTCTATATGTTTGTATATATTCACATATCTATATCTCTCTCCCCTCCCTCCCTCCTTCACTCTCTCTCTCTCTCTCTCTCTCTCTCTCTCTATATATATATATATATATATATATATATATATATATATATAGCAATATCAGCCAAGAAAACGTACATATGAGTAACATTATATAGAGTAAGTAGATCATATGTAGGAACACACACACACCTGTATATATGACTAATAATGAAAAGAATACTTTCATAGTCCCAACAGATATATCTACAATACAATTTCTGAAGTAACTCGGAAAATATTTAGGAAGAATGATCAGAAAGATTATGAGTGATAAAATCAGGGAGTTTTGTGTGAGATTGTGTCTTCTAATAATGTCAGAAGCTACACCCATAAAATCTTACCAACATTATTTCCTAAACATGAGCTAAAACAAGGATATAAGCAATAGACATCTCAACATGGATAGGGAAATTCCACAAGTCTTCAACACTATACGAGGAACTACAGGGAACTCAAGAATGGGAGAAATAGTTTTCTCTAAAGATTCGTGCACCATACCCAAGATACAATTTGCAAAACACATGTAACTCAAGAAGAAGGAATACCAAAGTGTGGCTACTTCGTCCCTTCTCAGAATGGGGAACAAAATACCCATATAAGGAATTATAGAGACAAAGCTTGGATATGAGATGGAAGGAAAGATCATGCAGAGACTGCCCCATTCAGGGATCCATACCATAATCAACCATCAAATGCAGACACAACTGCATATGCCAGCAAGATTTTGCTGACAGGACCCTGATATAGCCTACTCTTGTGAGGCTATGACAGTGCCTGACAATACAGAAGTAGATTCTTAGAGTCCTATATTGGATAGAAAGCATGGCCCCAATAGAGGAGCTAGAGAAATTACCCAAGGAGTTGAAGGGGTCTGTAACCCTATAGGAGGAACAACAATACCACTCAGGTCTCTAGCTGCATATGTAGCAGAAGATGTCCTAATTTGCCATCATTGGGAGGAGAGGTCCTTGGTCTTGCAAAGATTATATGCCCCAATACAGGGGAACACCAGTGCCAGGAAGTGGGAGTGGGTGGGTTAGAGAGCAGCGTTGGGGGAGGGTATAAGGGACTTTTGGGATAGCATTTGAATTGTAAATGAAGAAAATATCTAATAAAAATATTGAAAAAAAAATTCATGCACCAAATGTTTCTGACATTCTGACACTAAAAGTCAATCCAGAAAATGTACATATGAGTAGTATTATACAGACTGAGCAAATTATATTTAGAAAAACATACACATGAATAACAATTAATGAAAAAAAGAAGCAATGAATTTGAAAGAGAACAAGGAGAGAACAGTGAGAGGCTTCGAGAGAGGAAAGGAAAGGAGTAAATGATATAATTATACTATAATTCAAAAACTAAAAGATAACATTAAAAAAGAGAAGTGCTCTAGTAGAAGGATTTTTTTAGTTTTGTTCAGTCTTCTCTTTAAAATATACCCTAATTGGGTTAAAACTCTATGAAAAGAAAACTACAATTAACAAAGCCAGCATGCTGACATTTGTGACATTCCTAATCTGTAGGCTGGTTTTCTACTTCTTTGGGGACAACACATAGACTTAGAAACAAAGATGTTTCAATTTCATCTCTTTTGGAAGCGATCCCAAGTTCGTATCTGTGCAGATTCTGTTATGGACATTCGTATTTCCTAGAAGAAGTCTGAGGAATCAGTCTTGAGGCTCCAGTCTGCCCCTTGGAAAGGCTCACTAGATGAATGAAGCTGAGTATGTTCTTTTTCTTCACAGTTTCACATATTTGAGAGTCTGTCTGTTATATTTCTCTGAGTCTCTGCCTGTTATATTTCTCTGCTAGAACTCTGTGCCCCAGAGCTGATTTAAAAAATACTCTTAAAAGATAAAGTTGTTGGAGATGTACCTGAACTTTCTTTCTCATTGGTTTACCACATTTCTTTTTTCTTTGTTGAGCAGGACTCTGCAGTCTAAAAATAGTTGGGACAGGATCCAAACTTAGTATCCCTTAATATTAATATAGTATAAAAGTTAAACAATATTTTACTCAAAACTCTAAGACTTTGACCATTGAGCCTATAACAGAACTTTCCTCATTTCTATAATTTTAAAATATAGTAAAATTCTAGACATTTCGTAAAGCCATCAAAAATAAACAATGTATTAATCTAGTGAGGTTTTTGCATGTTTAGACCTTGCTACATGCTACAGTAAACATCCCTGAATTAAAAAGAAAGAAAGAAAGAAAGAAAGAAAGAAAGAAAGAAAGAAAGAAAGAAAGAAAGAAAGAAAGAAAGAAAGAAAGAAAGGGAGAAAAAGAAGATTCCATCAAAATAGCTGGAGGACAGAGAAATGACTCTGAGGATTATGGGAGAAAGACTTTGAAAGAGCTGAACTAAAGAATAGAAGAAACATTTTAAAAGGAGAATACTAGTTCCAGTAGTCTTACAGATACAGGAAATTGTGTTGTTTAAGAAGATAGGAAGGCAGGAGGATGTTGTGCATAGCATGGAGAAAAGGGCTCAGAGCCTCCTACCATCACTATTCTGGTTTTGTAATCTTTAGTTATATATAAGAGCTGGAGTGTGGTAGGGGACCCATTTTGTAAAAGGAATTATTTGACTGAACTTTATTCCATCGACTATCCAGTCACTTGGTCCTCAAATAACCTAAAAGGACGTTATTATCTTTTATGCTTGCCATGAAAGGACCAGGTACTATCATCCGTGTAATTAAAGCACAAGCTTTTATCCATTTATTCACCACTTAGGAAATATGTACTGACTGACTGGGTCAAACACATGAGTAACTGAAGCAAGAGGCATATTGTGAGACTCTAACCCTGCCATGAAAGAACAGCTACTTCACTTTTAGATCTCCAATATTACTTAGCGAATATTTCATGTTCATTTAAATCTGATTTAAATCTGTTCAAAGATCATCTTGGCACAATTTCTGACTCTCTAGATCAAAGCCCCTTTCCTTTTACTCTTCTGCTCAAAAGTCAATTGTAATATTTATATTGGGATTCAACCCTTAGATATGGGTCATCTCTGAGGAGCTTCCTGTGCAGGATACTGATTAGTCAAGTGTGTGAGAGCACTGAAGCTCCTAAGGGAAATAACAAGGAATAAGAACTGAAGGGTTCTGACAGAAAACACAATCATACACAAGCTGCAGGAAAGATGCTGGAATAATTAGCTGGGTTCCTTATGAATTATCTATTTGGGTATTAACCTCTTGATAGATAGATGTCTTAAAAATATTTCTTTTCAATGAGACTATTTACTCTGTAGGTAATTTCTTTGGATATGTAGGATTGTTTTATTTTGATATATACATTGGTCATGTTCTCTAAAGGAACAGAATTGATGAAATGAATAAATATCTTAAAAGGTGATTTGCGACTGGATTCTGCAATGCTGTCTGGGTAGTCCAACAGCTATTATGTCATACTAGAAAGACTGAGCAACTGGAAATTGTTCAGACCAAAAGATTGCTTATCTCCTCTTTTCTAATTTGGTTCCGAAGTTCCAGAGCACTTCTGAGAGCTGGTGGTCTTTGGTCTGCATTGGAAGCACCAAGAAGCTAGTTCTAACATCAGTTGAGGAATGCCACAGCAATAGGAAAGATGGGCTTACCAGGAAGAATGTGAACAATAAGGAAAATGAATGGATATAGAAAAATATAATCCTGAGTGAGGTAACTCAGTCACAAAAGCACACACATGGTATGTACTCACTGATAAGTAGATATCAGGCAAAGAACATGGAAGGCCCACAATATTACTCACGGACCATATGAAGCTCAAGAAGAAGGAAGACCAAAGAGTGAGTGCTTCAGTCCTGCTTAGAAGGGGGAATAAAATAATAAAAGGAAGTAGAGGGTGGGAGGGATTTGGGAGGAAGAGAAGAGGGGGAGGGAAAAAGAGAGGAAGAGTCAGGTATGGGAGGAGATGGAAGAGATGTACAAAGGTTCAGGAAATTGAACAGAGGTGTGTAGTAATAGGAGATGAGGAAGTGGGGGTAGCAACTAGAAAGTCACAGATGCCAGGAAAGCAAGAGCCTCCCAGGACTCCACAGGGATGACATTAGTTGAAATACCCCACAAAGGGGAGAAAGAACTTGTATAGACCATATTCAAGCATGGCCCCCCAGTTGAGGGATGGGGCTACCCCTCCATCTCTAAAACAGCTCAGAATTGCTCCTGTTTAAAGGAAATACAGGGACAAAGAGTGGAGCAGAGACTGAAGGAAAGGCCATCCAGAGACTACACCACCTGGGACATGCAGACACCAAATTCAAACACTATTGCAGATGCAAAGAAGTGCTTACTGACAGGAGCCTGATACAGATGTCTCCTGAGAGTTTTGCCAGATCCTGACCAATACAGATGAGGATGCTCGCAGCCAACCATAGGACTGGGCACAGGGACCCCAATGCTGGAGTTAGGGTAAGAACTGAAGGAGCTGAAGGGGCCTTATCTGAAATCAATGGGAGGAGAGTTCCTTGGTCCTGCGAAAGCCTGATGCCACAGTGTAGAGGAATGCAGGGCAGTGAGGCAGGACTGGGTGGGTGGGTTGGGGGAGAACCCTCATAGAAGCAGGATAAGGGAGGATGGGAGAGGGGGTTTGCACATGGGAACCATGAAAAGGTATAACATTTGAAATGTAAATAAATAGCTGGGCATGGCGGCTCACGCCTTTAATGCCAGCACTTGGAGGCAGAGGCAGGCGGATTTCTGAGTTCGAGGCCAGCCTGGCCTACAGAGTTCCAGGACAGCCAGGGCTATACAGAGAAACCCTGTCTCGAAAAAAAAAAAAAAAAAAAAAAAAAAGGAAATAAATAAAATATTCAATTTTAAAAAATCTAGGAACAGCATATGAGAGATACAGATAATATTTGTTATTCTGAAACTGGATTAATTTGCTTAATATGACTTTATATTTGCATAGATTTTGTTTTTATAAAAAGCTCCATTTTTTTATGTCTGAAACAATTCTTTTGTGTATTCATATTACATTTTTCCTTTTCCACCCCTATGCTGGTAAACACATATGTTGGTTCCATAGCTATTGTGAATAGTGATGAAATATCTGTATGAGATTTTCACTTTTGGAGTCCCTTGCATAAAAATATATAAGAGGTATAAAATAACTATGTCATAGGTTTTTGAGGAGCTTCCATAATAATTTCCACACTGGATACACTAATTTATATCCCCACAAGTAGTTTATAAAGCTACCTTTCTGTCCATATTATTATTTGCATTTATTATTTGTATCTTTTTTTTTTTTTTTTTTTTTTTTTTTTTTTTTTTTTTTTTTTGTTTTTCGAGTCTGGGTTTCTCTGGGCTATCTTTCTTAAGAAGCTTAAAAGTGAGTCACTGTTA
>NC_034594.1:80788977-80790933 GCF_900095145.1 Mus pahari | reverse complement strand
CCTCTGCCTCTGCCTCTGCCTCTGCCTCTGCCTCTGCCTCTGCCTCTGCCTCTGCCTCTGCCTCTGCCTCTGCCTCTGCCTCTGCCTCTGCCTCTGCCTGTCTCCCAAGTGCTGGGATTAAAGGCGTGCACCACCACACCCATCTTATTATTTGTATTCTTAGTAGCTAACATTTTAACCAAAGGGAAATGAAATTAATGTCATTTTAATTTGCATTTCTCCAATGGTGAGCAAGGTTGAATATGTTCTAATGTGTGTAATGACAATTTGTGTTTTATCTTTTTTTCAATAATTTTTTTTTTAATTTACTTTACATCTTGATTCTTTCCTCCTAGTCTCACCCTTACAAATGGCTCACTACATTGCTTCCTCTCTTGCTAAAAGAAGGGGGATCCCAACCGATGGGTACCACCTGATGCTGGAACATCTGACCCCATCAAGACTAGGCACACCCTGCCCCCACTGGGTCCCAACCCAGCAGTCCAGATAAGAGAAAGGGATCAAATGACAGGGAACAGAGACTGAGACAACCCCTACTCCATATGTTTGGAGACCCACATAAAACCAAGTTGCACATTTGCAATAATAAGTAGGGGATCTAGGTCCAGCATTTGCATGCTTGCTGCTTGGTGGCCTAGTCTCTGTGAGCCCCCATGGGTCAAGCTCAGTTGACTCTGTGGGTCTTTTTTTTTTCCCTGTATCCTTGACCCTTCTGGCTTATTCAATTCTATCCCCAACTCTTCCACAAAACTTCCTGAGCTCCACCTGATTTTGGCTGTAAGTCTCTGCATCTGCCTCTATCGTCTGCTGGATGAAACCTCTGAGGAGACAGTTATGTTGGGTTTCTTATGCAACCATAGTGGTATACCATCAATAGAACCAGTGGTTGGCTCTTTCACAGGGCACGAGTCTCAGGCTGGGCAGTCATTGGTTGCCTTGTCCCTCAGTCTCTGCACCATTTTTATCCCCGCACATCTTGTAGGTAAGACAAATTTGGGGTTGAAAATTTTGTCGGTGGATTGATGTCTCTCCCTCCTCTGGACATTCTTCCTGGTTCTAGGAGGTGGACCCTTCAGTCTCTATATTCCCCAACCTGGTAGGAATTTTATCTAGGGTCACTCCCAGAGCCCTCCCGGAGCCTCCCCTATACCAGTCCTACAGCTAGTCCCAGAGATGTCCCCATCCATTTCCTGACACCCTCTCCCCAAATCAGATCACCATCCTCATTTCTCTATCTTGTTCTCTGTCTCCATTCACCTCTTATGAGTATTAGTTTTCCACTTCTGAATAAGATTTGCCTATCCTCCTTTGAGACCTCCTTATTCCCAGGATTTTGGGGGTTGTGGATTATAGCATGATTACTGTGCACTTTATGTCTATTGTCCACTTGTAAGTGAGTATATACCATACTTGTCTTTCTGGATCTGAGTTACCTCACTTAGGATGATATTCTCAAGTCCTATCCATTTGCCTGCAAAAATCCATGATATCTTTGTTTTAATGTCTGAATAGTATTTCATTGAGTAGATGTACCACATTTTTTTTATGAATTCTTCAGTTGAGTGACATCTAGGTTTCTTCAAATTNCTGGCTATTATGTATAAAGCTGTTATAAACATAGTGGAGCAAGTGTCCTGTTGTATACTGGGTTATATTTTGGGTATATGCTCAGGAGTGGCATATCTGGGTGTTGAGGTAGAATTATTCCCAGTTTTATAAGAAACTAAATTGATTTTCAAAGTTGTTGTACAAGTTTTTCATTCTCATCATCAATGGAGAATTGTTTGCATTGCTCCCCATCCTCACCAGCATGTGCTATCACTTACATTTTTGTTCTTAACTTTTCTGATGGCTGTATGATAGAAACTCAGGATCGTTTTTTATTATTATTTTATTAGATATTTTCTTCATTTACATTTAAAATGCTATCACAAATGATCCCTATACCCCCCCCCC
>NC_034594.1:80758713-80786432 GCF_900095145.1 Mus pahari | reverse complement strand
AAGAGGGCATCAGATCTTGTTATGGATGGTTGTGAGCCACCATGTGGTTGCTGGGATTTGAACTCCGGACCTTCGGAAGAGCAGTTGGGTGCTCTTACCCACTGAGCCATCTCACCAGCCCCTTATTTTATCTTCTATTAGATTTAGTGTATCCAGTTTAAGTTTAGGCCTTTGATGCATTCTTCCTTGAGTTTTGTGCAGGGTAATAAATATGGTTCTATTTGCATTCTTCTACATGAAGACATCAGATAGGCCTAATTGCTGAATATGCTATCTTTTATCCATTGTATGTTTTTGGCTTCTTCTTCAAATATCAAATGTCCATAAGTATATGGGTTTATTTGTGGGTCTTCGATTAAATTCCATTGATCAACATGTCTGTTTTTGTACTAATACCACACAGTTTTTTATTAATATTGTTCTGTGGTACAGCTTGAGGTCAGGGATGGTAATTCCTCCCTAGGTTCTTTTATTGTTCATGATTGTTTTGGCTATCTTGGGCTTTTTGTTTTCCAAATAAAGTTGAGAATTTCTCTTTCAAGGTGCCTGATACAACAAGTTCTTGGAGAATGTACTTTTGTCAAAAACTTTAATGTTTTGCAAGAGTGACACTTTTCAGTTGTATACCTTGTTCTATTTCTCAGTCCTAGAAGAGTTGCTTTTTAGACAATTTTGAGCAGTTCTACTGTTCCTTCTGCCCTTTGTAAGGATTTCCCGATCTCTAATCTGCTTATACTTCTGCTTATTGCTTAGTGTTTTTTAATTTTTTTTTATTTTTCTGTTTTCTCTTTCTTCTAATTTATTTATTTATTTTTTTACAAAAATCAAGAGTTGAGTCACCATTTGTAATCTAATGTTAAAGAAATATTTTCTGTTCCGTAAGTGAATTAAACTTATTTACATTTATTAACTTTCATGTAAACTGTGTGTCATCTTCTCCTTGTGATAATGTGTTGTGTTCTGTTATCTGGTCTATAATGTTGATAAATGGATGGGCAGCTGAACTATTAGCAGTATATGTTGATTGCTTGAGATGTCATGTAGAAACACTTACATATTTGTCTTAGAGATTACTTTCATAATTAAATCTTTATGTAATAAAATAAGTTATATATTTTTGACAGTATGAACGTTTTTCATTAGCAAGCATCTGTGTGTGTGTGTGTATGTGTGTGTGTGTGTGTATGTGTGTTTGTTTGTTCCTCTTTGTTAGAGCTTAATTTTAACAGTAGTATTTTCTTAGTGTTTACATTTGTAAACTGTGATTGGTAAAATATCTTTATGAGTACTGAACTTTAATGATATTGCTGATTAAATGCTCTGTAAACTATATAGATAAGGTATAGTTTGAACATTTTACAGATTTATTTCTGTTTTTCTAGTTATTTTTATTTTCATGCTTTATAGGAAAATATAACATTTTCACTTTTTACCACATATATCCTCACATTTATTTTAGTCTTTTAAAAACATATTACATTGTATTTATTTATTTTTTAATTTAATTTTTTTACTTACTTACTTTACATCCCATTAACTGCTCCTTCCCTTTCACCCCCTCCTACAACCATTCTCCCATCCCCCTTCCTGTTCTCTTCTGAGCAGATAAGACCCCCCTGGATATCCCCTGACCATGGTACTCCAAGTCTCTTCGAGTCTAGGTGCTTCCTTTCCCACTGAGGCCAGTCAAGCAAGTCCAACTAGAAGAACATATGCCACTTACAGGTAACAGTTTTGGGATAGCCCCTATTCTAGTTGTTTGGGACCCAAATAAAGACCAAGTTGCACATCTGCTACATGTATGCAGAGGGGCCTAGGTCCAGCCAATATATGTTCTTTGGTTGATGCTTTAGACTCTGAGAGCCTCAAGGGTCCAAGTTAGTTGACACTCTTTGTCTTCCCGTGGAGTTCCTACCACCATTGGGGCATGCAATCGTTCTTTCCATTCTCCCTTAAGAGTCCAAAGCTATGTCTCCTGTTTGGCTGTGCGTGTCTGTATTTGTCTGAGTCAGCTGCTGTGTAGAGCCTCTCAGAAGACAACATGGTCCTGTTAAGCTTAATGCATAGCAGAGTATCATCATCAATAGTGTTAGGAATTGGTGCTTGCCCATGGTATGGTTCTAAAGTTGGGCCAGTTATTGTTTGGCTTTTCCCACAGTCTCTGCTCCATTGCCCATCAGTTCATTTGAGGTAGATGCCATAAATTTGGGGTTCAAGGTTTTGTGGATGGGTTGCTTTTACTATCTCTACACTGGGGTTCCTGCCTGGCCAGAGGAGGTGGCCTCTTCTGGTTACATTTCTCCAATATTTTGAGTCATACCTAAGGTTACCCCCATTGATTCTTGGGTGCCTCCCTTACCTCAGGTCTCTGTCTTATCGGAGAGATGCCCCCTACTTCTTCACCCTGTAAGTTGCAGATTTCCCTTCATTTTTATGACCATCTAACTATCTCTCTTGTGTTTCCCCACACCTAACCCTGATCTCCCATTCTCCTCCCCATCACATTCCATCCAAGTTCCCTCCCTCTACATGTCTCATGGCTATTTTATTCCCCCTTCTAAGTGAGATTCAAACTTCCTTGCTTGAGCCTTCCTTCTTGTTTAGCTTTTTGAGTCTGTGGAGTATAGTTTAGTACCTCTATTTTATAGCTAATATCCACTTATAAATGAGTACATACCATGCATGTCCTTGTGGGACTCAATTACCTCACTCAGAATGACACTCTAAAGTTCCATCCATTTGCCTGCAAAATGCATGATGTCTTGATTTTTAATAGCAGAATATTCCATTGTATAGATGTATTACATTTTCTTTATCCTCTCTTCAGTTGAGGGCCATTTATGTTGTTTCCAGTTTCTGTCCATTACAAATAAAGTTGTTATGAATGTAGTTGAGCTTAGTCTTGGTGAGATGTTGGAACATCTTTGGATATATACAAAAAGTGGTATAGCTGAGTCTGGAGGGAGAATTTTTCCCAATTTTCTCAAGAAATGTCCGTTGATTTCCAAAGTGGTTGTGTAAGTTTGTACTCCCACCAGCAATGAAGAAGTGNTCCCCTTGCTCCATATCCTTGCCATCATGTGCTATCTTTTGAGTTTTTGATCTTATCCATTCTGATGGGTGTAAGATGAAACTTCAGTTGTTTTGATTTGCATTTTTTTCTGATGAGTAAGGGCTTTGAACATTTCTTTACGTGCTTCTCTGCCATTTGAGATTCCTGTGTTGAGAAATCTCTGTTTAGCTCTGTACCTGATTTTTAAATTGGATTATTAGGGTTGTTGATGTTTACCTTCTTGAGTTGTTTGTAAATTTTAGATATTAGCCCTCTGTCAGATGTAGGGTTGATCTTTTCCCAATCTGTAGGCTGCCAATTTGTCCTATTCATGGTGTCCTTTGCCTTACACAAGCTTTGTTGTTTCATGAGGTCCCATTTATCAAATGTTGATCTTAGAGATTGAGTCATTTGTGTTCTGTTCAGGAAATTATCTCCTGGAACTTGGTGTTCAAGGGTATTTCCTGCTACACCCACTCTAGTAGTGACTTGAGTGACAGGCCTAGAAACTTGGATGCAGTCCCAAGGCGAAAAGTTCATGGAAACTTAGTGTTCTGGAACAGTGACATATTGGATAATGAATGCTCCAAACTTGTCCTTGTGAATGGAACTGTGTGCTTTCTTTCAGTAATGTTTTATTATAGGTGCTTCCAAGCAATGACTTGCCAAATACATAAGCAAAATTGAACTTTGCTTCCTGGCCTTCACCAGTGCCCTAGGTACTCCTTGAGCTGACCTTGGGCTTAAAATTCAGTAAGAATGTTACTACTCAGTAACATTCAGAATTGCCTCTAGTATTGTACGAGAGATAGTGAAAGAAATGAGGCAGTACTATCTACTACAAAGAGTTAGAAATCTCAGGGCAAGCTTAGCAAAGTAAGTTTAGAATTCTTATTATAGCTATGTATGGCAGACTACATTACTTAATAGTAGAAAGTGCACCCACACTATTACTTGGGATAAAAGCCAAGTTGTTCCCATATACACTAATTTACAGTGGTTTAGGAAGTAGATCAGGCTGTGGTTTTAGAGTACTGCATTATTCATGAGAAAGTTAGCTAGAGTGGAACTCACTAATTAGAACCATGACTTGGGCATGAAAGCCCTTGCCCTGGGAGTGTAAAGACCTCACACCTGGCTCCTAAGAACATAGCTGATTTTAGATAGAGATGACTTTGTCTCAGTTGTTTTATTGCCCAGTTCCTGCCAGTCTTTATGCTTGCATTCCTCTGTTTTGTGTAAGAGTCATTAAGCAACCCATAACCTCATTATATCTTGGCTGATAGGTCACCTAACTTCCCTATTTTCTTCTGTATTAAAACTCTGATGCTCACTTTGAGGAAAATTACATTCAGATACACACTCTCTCTGTGTCTGTGTCTGTCATCCTTGCCAATTCCTTGCTCACTTAAACTGGAACCCCGAGTTTTCCTGCAGGACCTGACCGAGATCTGTCTGCAGCAATTTCCCATTTTCTCTTCTATGAGATTTAGTGTATATGGTTTTAAGTTGTGTTTCTTGATCACTTGGATTTGAGTTTTGTGCAGAGTAATAAATATGCATCTATTTTGATTCTTCTACATGTAGACATCCAGTTAGGCCAGTTCCATTTTTGGAAGATGCTTTTATTTTTTTTTCATTGTGTGGTTTTGGCTTCTTTATCAAAATTCAAATGTTCATAGGTCTGTGCATTTGTTTTTGGGTCTTTGATTTGATTCCATTGATCAATGTGTCTGTTTCTGTATCAATACCTTGCAGTTTTCTATCACCATTGCTCTGTAGTACAGGTTGATGTCATAGATATATAGGTTAAGGTCAGGAATGATAATTACTCACCAAATTTTCTTATTGTTCAGGATTGCTTTGACTATCCTGCACTTTTGTTTTCCATGTGAAGTTGAGACTTGCTCTTTTATGGTGTATAAAAAATGTATTGGAAGTTTGAAGTGTACTGCATTGCATCTGTTGACTGCTTTTGACAAGATGGCCATTTTCACTATATTAATCCTACCTATCTATGAGCCTTGGAGATCCTTCTATCTTCTTATATCTTTAATTTCTTCCCTCAGGAAGTTGAAGTTTTTGTCATGCAGATCTTCCACTTGCTTGGTTAGAGTTACACCAAGATATTTTACATTATTTGTGGCTATGGTAAACAGTGCTGTTTCTCTATTTTCTTTCTTGTCCTACTTAACAGTTATACAAAGGAGAGCTACTGATTCATTTGAGGTAATTTTCTATCTAGTCATTTTGCTTAAGGTATTTATCAGCTGTAGGCGTTTTCTGGTAGAATTTTTAGGGTCTTTTATGTATACTATCATACCTACCACAAATAGCCATACTTTGACTTCTTCCTTTCCAATTTGTATCCTCCTTGATATCATTTAGTTTTCTAACTGCTGTGGGTATAACTTCAAGTACTATATTACATATAGAGAGAGTGGGCAGCATTATCTTGTCCCTGATTTTAGTGGCAATGCATTGTTTCTCTCCATTTAGCTTGATATTGACTATTAGTTGTTGTATATTGCTTTGATTAAAACATAATCAAAGTTTAGGTATATATGCCCTATATATCTGATTGCTCTAATACCTTTAACATGATGTGGTGTTATATTTTATCAAAGATTTTTTTCAGCTTCTGATGAGATGATCATGTGATTTTTTCTTTCAGTTTGTTTATATGGTGGATTATGTTGATGGATTTTTGTATATTCAGTCATCCCTATATCCCTGGGATGAAGCCTACTTGATCTTGATGTATAATGTCTTTGATATGTTCCTGAATTCTTTTTTGAGTATTTTATTGAGCATTTTAGTATTAGTCTTCATGAGAGAAATTGGTCTGATGTTCTCTTTCTTTGTTGAGTCTGTGTGATTTAGGTATCATGGTGACTGTGGCCTCATAGAATGAATTTAGCAGTATTCCCTCTGTTTCTACTTTGTGGACTAATTTGAGAGGTATTGGAATTAGCTCTTCTTTGAAAGTTTGGTTGAATTCTGCACAAAAACCATCTGGTCCTGGAATTTTTTTGGTGGTGGTGGGGAGGCTTTTAATCAAGGCTCCTATTTCTTTATGGGTTATAGAGCTATTTACAACATTGATCTGATCTTGATTTAACTTTGGTAAGTGTATCTCTAGAAAACTAGGAATTTCACTAAGCTTTTTCCTTTTTGGGGGAGTATAGGCTTTTGAAGTAAAACCTAATGATTCTTTGAATTTCTTCTGTGTCAGTGCTTATGTCTCCCTTTTCATAACTGATTTGTTTATTTGCATACCATCTCTCTGTCTCTTGGTTAGTTTGATCTACCTTGTTAATTTTTTTTTGGGGGGGGGAGGGTTGTCATTCTTTGGTTGTTTTCTTTGTCACTTACTGATTTTAGCCATGATTTTTTATTATTTCCTAAGTTCTAATCCTTGTTGGTGTGCTTACTTCTTTTCCTAGAGCTGTCGGGTATACTTTAAATTACTGATATGAGATCTTTCTAATTTCTTAATGTACTATGAACTTTCCTTTTAGCATTGCTTTCATTGCGTCTTATGAATTCAAATATATTTTGCCTTCATTTTAATTGAATTCTAGGAACTCTTTAATTTCTTTATTTCTTCTCTGATCCAGAGATCATTGAGTAGAGAATTGTTCAGTCTCTGGGATTGTGTAAGGTTTGTGGTATATCTGTTGTTGTTGAAGTCCATCTTTAATTCATGATGGTATGATAAGATATTTCAATTTTCTTGTATCTGTTGAGGCTTTCTTTGGGACAGGCTACATGATTAATTTTGTAGACGGAACTATTAGGTGTTGAGAATAATATATATTATTTTGTGTTTGGATTAAATATTCTACAGATGTCTGGTAGGTCCTTTTGATTCATAATGTCTTTTAGTTTCATTAGTTCTCTGTTTAGTTTTTGTCTGGATAACCTGTCAGTTGGTGAGAGTGGGGCATTGAAGTCTTCCATTATTAATATGTGGGGTTCGATGTCCAATTTAAGCTTTAGCAATGTTTATTTTACAAATGAGGACGCCCTTGTGTTTGGAGCAGAGATGTTCAGAATTGAGGTATCGTCTTTGTAGGTTTTTCCTTTGATGAGTATGAAATGTGCTCTCTTGTCTGTTTTGAGTAATTTTTGTTGACCGTCTATTTTATTAGATATTAGAATGGCTACTCCAACCCCACACCCAAAATCTATGCTATTTCCACTTCATGGAGAGATACATGCATTTTCAATAGACCTCTTCTCTATTTTACTTGTCTGGATATGTAGATTATAGTGTGATTATCCTTTACTTAACAGCTAGTACACACTTAAAAGTGAGTACATATGATATTTGTCTGTCTCAGTTTGGGTGCCCTCACTTAGCATGATTTTTTTTCTAGTTTCATACACTTGCCTGCAAATTTCATGATGTCATTTTTTTTTTCTTACAGCTGAGTAGTAGTCCATTGTGTAAATGTAACACATTTTCTTCTTATCCATTCATCAGTGGAGGAACATTTTGGTTGTCTTCATATTCTGGATATTATCAATAAAGCTACTATTAAAGGTATCCTTGTACTAGGATGAGACAATTTTTGGGTAATATGCGCAAGTGTAGTGTAGTCTTTTAAATAGGTTTGGTCCCCATAGATGCCCTTGATGGAATAGGTGTGGCCTTGTTGGAAGAAGTGTGTGACTGTGGGGTTTGGCTTAAAATTTTATAGTCATGCTCTATCCAGTTTTGATGAGCCAGTCTTTCTTGCTTGCAGTCAGATCAAGATGCAGAACTCTCAACTCCTCCAGTACCATTTCTGCCTGGATGCAGCCATGTTTCCTGACATGATGATAATGGTCTAAACCTTTGAAACTGTAAGTCAGTCCCAATTAAATGTTGTCCTTTATAAAAGTTTCCTTAGTGATAGTATCTCTTCATATGAATGAAACTCCAAGACATGTGATATAGTTGGATCTTGAAGTTGGTCCATTCCCAATTTTCTGAGGAACCATTTGATTTCTGAGGAGCCACGTTGATTTCCATAGTGGCTCTCTGAGTTTTCACTCCCATCAAGAATGGTGAGGATGTTACTTGTGTTATTGATTTTAGACTTTCTAACAGTTGTAAGATGAAATCTCAAAGTAGTTTTGATTTGCATTTTCCAGATTTCTAAGAATGTTGAACATTTATTTAAATGTTTCTTGGCTACTTCAGATTCTTCTATAAGAATTCTCTGTTTTTGTCTGTATCCCGTTTTTAAATTGGATTCTTTGGTTAATGTCAAGTTTCTTGAGATCTTTATATATTTTAGTCCTCTATAAGATATGGAGGTGGTGATAATATATTCCTTTCTGTAGATTGCTGCTTTGTATTATTGACAGTATCCTTTCCTTTATAGAAGATTTTTAGTTTTATGAAGTACCATTTATTAATGGTGATCTTATTCCCTGCACTACTGGTGTTTTGTTCAAGTAATTGTCTCCAGTGCCACTGTGATCAATACTATATCTCTACTTTTCTTCTAACACATTCAGTGTGTCTGGTTTTATGTACCAAGTTCTTTGATCTACTTGGACTTGAGTTTTGCTCAAAATAATGATCTACTTGCATTATTTTAAATGTAGGCATCCAGTTGAACCAGGGTGATTTGTTGAAGATGATTTATTCTTTCTTGTGTGTATTTCTGGTTCTTTATCAAAAAATCAGGTATTCTTAGGTATGTTTATTTACATATAAATCTTCAATTCAATTCCATTGAGGAACTCATCTGTTTTTAGACCAATACCACATGGTTTGTACTACTATTGCTTTGTAGTATAGCTTGAAACCAGGGTGTACTAGCTGATTTTTTGTTTCAATTTGGCACAAGCTAGAATTATCAATGAGAAAGAGGAATCCCTTGAGAAAACTCCTCCATGAGATCCAGCTGTAAGGCACTTTTTTTCAATTAGTGATCAAGAGTGGGAGGGCCATTGTGGGTGGTGGCTTCCCTAGGCTGGTAGTCCTGGGTTCTTTAAGAAAGCAAGATGAGCAAGCCAGGGGAAGCAAGGCAGTAAGTAATATCCCTCAATGGCCTTTACATCAGCTGCTGATGATGTAAATGTTTCTTGGCTACCTCAGATTCCTCTATAAGAATTCTCTGTTTTTGTCTGTATCCTGTTTTAAAATTGGATTCTTTAATTGGTTAATGTCAAGTTTCTTGAGATCTTTATATATTTTGAATAATAGTCCTAGTAACCCAGGACTACTTGAGTTCCAGTCCTGACTTTGTTTGTTCGTTTGTTTTTTGATACAGGGTTTCTCCGTATAGCCTTCGCTGTCCTGGAACTCACTTTGTAGACCAGGCTGGCCTCGAACTCAGAAATCCACCTGCCTCTGCCTCCCAAGTGCCGGGATTAAAGGTATGCAGCACCACCACCCTGCCAGTCCTAACTTTCTTTGGTGATGAACAGCAATGTGGCAGTAAAAGCTGAGTAAACCCTTTCCTCCCCAACTTGCTTCTTGGTCATAATATTTTGTGCAGGAATAGAAACCCTGACTAAGACAGTGATACCCCTGGATGCTCTATATTGTGCAAGATTTTGTTAGCAATCCTGGGTTACTTGGCTTTTAATATGAAAGTGAGTATTGTCTTTTCAAGGTCTCTAAGGATCATGTTGGAATTCTGATGGGCACTGAGATGAATCTGTAGGTTGAATTTTTTTTTTGTAGGATAGACATTTTTACTATATAAATTTTTGTGATCAATGAGTATGGGGGAATCTTTCAATCTTCTGATATATTCCTTAATTTCTTCCTTCAAAGACTTGAAGTTTTTGTCATACAAATCTTTCACTTGCTTGATTAGAGTAACCCTAACATATTTGATAATATTTGTGACTATTTTCAAGGTGTTGCTTTTTTATTTCTTTCTTATCCCCTTTGTCATTTATATATAGGAAGGTTGTAAATTTCACTTTTATTTCCTCAACTGTAGGGAAAGGATGAGTGCTCTGAGTCCAGAACATTTCTTTCCCTGTTCTAATTATCCCTAGGCCTAGGCCTGAAAATTTCTAGCCTCTGTACAATCTAATATTCCAAATTGACTGAATCAACATGGTTCCTCTCAGCTTCTGACTATATTGCTCTGCTTGGCCTTCTATGTACTTTGGCAATATGTTCTAGTCTTCTAGTTTCTTCTCATTCTCTGGCTTATTCTGTCTTCACCTGTGCTTAGCTTGTTCTCTCTGCAGCCTGTCTCTGTAAAAATTTCCCACTAAAATTGCCAAACACACTATATATGCTTTCTCTGGATAGTCCTCAATAGCCTTTCATTCTTTCCTGTATAGCCCTGGCTGTCCTGTAACTCACTTTGTAGACCAGGCTGGCCTTGAACTCAGAAATCCACCCGCCTCTGCCTCCTGAGTGCTGGGATTAAAGGCATGTGCCACCAAGTCTGGCTGAAATCCAGTTTTAATCTGTGGTGGTCTAATAGGACACAGGGGTTTATTTCAATTTTCCTATATCTGTTGAGATTTGTCTTGTAATTGAGTATGTGGTCAATTTTGGAGAAAATTTCATTAAGTGCTAGGAAGAATGTACATTCTTTTGTGTTTGGGTGAAATGTCCTGTAGATAATTATTAGGTCTATTTAAATTATAACATCTGTTATCTCCAGTAATTTTTGCCTGAATGCCTTGTCTGTTGGTGGGAGTAGGGAATTGAAGTCCCCCACTGTTAATATGTGAGGCTGAGAGTATGATTTAGATCTTAGCAATGTTTCTTTCACAAAGTTGGTACACTTGCTTTCAGGGCATACATGTTAAGAATTGACATGTCATCTTGGTGGATTTTTGCTTTGATAACAGTGAAGGATCTCTCCCCATTGTTTATAATGACTTGTGGTTGGAAGTCTATTTTGTTAGGCATTAGAATGGCTGCCCTGACGCGTTCTTAAGCTGGCACCAAGCATCTGGGTTTGTGATGATTATATGTTTAGGTGTCAATTTCTGGGTTTGTCTTTGTTGGATGGGAATTTTGTTCCTTTTTTTCTTGTGTATCTGTTTTCTGGCTTCTGTGGCCTCTGTTTAAGAGGATAGTTTTGACTTGAGTTGGGGCTAGACTACTGGTGGCCACTGTAGTTTTAATTACAGGGTATCCTCCTGAGTTGGGGGTAGGTGTTCTGGTGAGACGCTTTGCTTCTCACACATTCAGCAGGAAGTCCTTGCCCTGGATAGAGGTTGGAGGTTCAGTGGTTTTATGACTTCTGGTCCAACAGGGAGTGGTTTGTGTGTGTGTGGGGGGTGCAGTGTGTGTTTGGCATTGGACTATGGCAAGTAGGAGGGAAGGGTGACTGGATGTAAGGTGGGTGGCCTACCTGGTCTTTTGGCAAGCACAGCCTGTGTTTTCAAAGGGGTTGTCTGCTTGACAAAACATAAATAGTTGTGAAGGGTGTCCCCAGTCTGTGTGCTTTCCTGTTCTGGAAGTTGGGGCCTGTGATTTGATGAGCTAACCTGTTCTTCTAGGAGGTATGACCTGTGCTTGGCTTGGGGTGCTTGCTAGAAGAAACCTACAGAGTGGGGAAGGTCTGCAGGTTGACACTTGCCTGGTTTAGTAAGTTTGGCCTGTGGTCAGAAGGGGATATTTGCCTGAGGGAGTAGAAAATGTGTGGGTAGGTGAGGGGGTCTTCAGGGTATATGTTTACCTGTTCTTCTGGGAGGTGGTATCGATGGTTGCTAAGGTACACTTACTGATGGGAACCTAAAGGGAAGGGGAGGTCTGTGGTTGGGCAGGGGCTTTCTGCCCCAGAGAGCAGAAATAGTGGGAAGGGGTCCCCAGGCAGTGTACTTCCCTGTTCTTCTGTTAGGCAGGGCCTGTGGTTGCAGCAACCATATTTTCATATGCATTCCATGTAAATTGTGCTTGTATCAATCGATACATTTCCCTGTCCTCTTTAAGGTCTCTCTCTCTCTCTCTCTCTCTCTCTCTCTCTCTCTCTCTCTCTCTCTCTCTCTCTCCCTCTCCGTGTGTGTGTGTGTGTGTGTGTGTGTGTGTGTGTGTATGTGGTGTTCATGATTGCCTTCTGGACTTTTTTTTCTATTTTAAAAATAGATCTCTTTCTCATGTAATATATCTTGATTGTAGTTTTTCTGTCCCTCTACTCCTCCCAGATCCTCCTTACCTCCCCTCTGGCTTCATTTCTTTCTCTCATTACAAAAGAAAAAACTTCTGAGAGCTAGTAATCAAACATGACAAAATAAAATATAATAAGATGAAGCAAAAACTATCATACTGACCTTGGACCCAGCAACCCAACAGGAAAGGAGCCCTAAGACCAGGCCTGAAAGCCAGAGACTTGTTCGTTCTCACAGTCAGAAGACCTGTAAACATGCTAAGCTGATAGGTACAACATATAGATAGAGGGCCTGATGCAGGCTCTTGTGGGTCCTGTGCTTGATGACTTAGTAAGCTTATATGTTCTTTGCTTAGTTTACTCAGAGGATCTTGTTTTCCTAGTGACTTCTATCCTTCCTGGTTCTCACAATCTTTCTACCTCCTCTTCCACGGTGTTTGCTGAGCTCCAAGGGTAGAGTAGGATAGAGAGATTTGATGAAGACTTCCAATTTAGACTTGCTCTCCTCACAATGTGTGACTGTGGGTCTTTGTATCTGTTTCCATCCATTGACAGAGGAAGCTGTTCAGATAATGACTGTGTAAGGCAGTGAGTGATCCATGACTATATCAAAATCTCAGTAAAAATCATTTGATTTTTCGTTTTTAGACCAGTAGTATTTTCTTTAACCCTAGATCTCTTGGCCATCTAGTCTTTGGTTTTTGGCTACCCAAGAAAAAGAAATGTTAGGTATTGGTTCCATCTCAGAAAAAGAGCCTTAGATCAAATCAGACAATGGTTGGCTACTTACACTTATTCTGTGCCTCCATTGCGCTAGCATATTTTGCAGTAAGCACAAGTTGCAGGTTAAAAGTTTTATGGCTCTGTTGGTGTTCACATTTCTCTTTCAGTAATCTGAAGAATATATTCCCACACCAAAGGCAATAAAATTTAGGGATGAGGGCTCCATTTTCAATGAATTAAGTCAGTGTTTTCCTATCAGTGGGGCCCTGCTGCCAGGTGTATAGAGTAACCTTTTGTCTTATCAATAGTCTATGTCCTTTGAGGATTTCCAGGATCCCCTTCCCTCAGCCAACTCAAGTTAATGCAACTTATTCCGGCCACTGGAAACCTGCCTGGCTACAAGAGATGACTAGTTGAGATTCTATATCCCCCTTTACTGGGAGATATTATTAAGATTACCTCCATAGAGTCCATGAAGTTTCCACTAAACTAGGTTTCCATACCACCCCAAATGCCTTGAATTTCAGTCATCTCTCCCCACATTCTCTCCCTCTACCCCATCATGTCTCCACCCACCACAAGCCTGCCCATAAAATCTATTCTATTTCCCCAAGCCAGGGAAATCTCTGTATTACCCACCCCCAGACTCTTCCTCTTTATTTAACTTCTCTAGGACTGTACATTGTAGCTTGGTTATCATTTATTTAATAGCTCATATATCTTTATAAGTGAATACATATCCCAGAATGATTTTTTCTAGTTCCATCCATTTGCCTGCAAACTTCATGGTATTATTATTTTTTAACAGCTGAGTATTACTCCATTGCATAAATGTACCATTTTCTTTATCCATTCTTCTCTTGATGGACATCTAGGTTGTTTCTAGTTTCTGGGTCTAATGAATAAATCCTCAGTGAAAATGGTTGAATAAGTGTCCTTGTGGTAGAATGAAGTGTCCTTTGGTGTATTGTCAAGGTATATTCTTTGTGCTCCCCTTGCTTCACATTCCTGCTAGCATGAGCTGCAAATTGTTTTATTGATCTTAGTCATTCTGCAAGGTTTAAAATGAAACCTCAAAGTAATTTTGATTTGTATTTCCTTGATGGATAAGAATGTTAACATTTCCTTAAGTGTTTCTCAGCCATTTGAAATTTCTCTATTTAGAGTTCTCTGTTTAGATCTGTTCCTCAATTTTGAATATCTGTTTTTTTGTGTTTTCATGTATTTTGGATATTAGATGTTGTATTAGTCAGGGTTCTCTAGAGTCACAGAACTTACAGATAGTCTCTATATAGTAAAGGAATTTATTGATGACTTACAGTCTGCAGTCCAAATCCCAACAATGGTTCAGTAGTAGCTGTGAATGGAAGTCCAAGGATCTAGCAGTTGCTGAGTCCCACACGGCAAGAAGGCGAAAGAGCGAGAGCCAGACTCCCTTCTTCCAATGTCCTTATATGGTCCCCAGCAGAAGGTGTAGCCCAGATTAAAGGTGTGTGCCACCACACCTTTAATCCCAGATGATCTTGGACTCGGAGATCTCCCTGCCTTAATCTTCTGGATTCAATCACCACTGTGTCTCAAGATCTCCATACCAAGATCCAGATCAGAAACTTCTATCTCCCAGTCTCCAGATTAGGTTCACTGGTGAGCCTTCCAATTCTGGATTGTAGTTCATTTCAAATATAGTCAAGTTGACAACCAGGAATAGCCACTACAGATGTGGAGTTGGTAAATTTCTTTCCTGTAATGTAGGCTGCTGCTTTGCCTTTTAGAAGCTTTTCAGTTTCAAGAAGTCTCATGTATTAGTTGTTGATAGCACTGCCTGTGCTATTGGTGCTCTGTTCAGAAATTTGTTTCCTTTGCCAATGTATTAAAGGCTTTTATCCACATTCTCTGTTTTCAGGTTCAGTGTATCTGGTTTTGTGGCGAAGTCTTTGATCTACTTGTGCTTGATTTTTGATAGAAATGGAGAGGGACCCAAGAAAAAGAATATCCAGCAACAAGCCCAAACTGGGATCCAGCTCAAGGGGAGGTCCCAAGGCCTGAGATCTTTCTAATTTTTATATAGGCACTTAGTACTATGAACTTTCCTCTTAACACTGCTTTCATTGTGTCCATTTAATTTTGTGTATGATGTGTATGCATTTTCATTGAATTATAGAAGATCTACATTATTTTCTTTCTTTCTTGGCCTATTTTTTTTATTCAGTAAAAAGTTGCTCATTTTCTATGAGTTTGTAAGCTTTGAGTTGTCTCTCTGAGTATACATACCCAACTTCAGTTGGTGGTGGTTTAATAGGATGCAGGGAATTATTTCAGCTTTTTTATATCTGTTGAAATTTATTTGGTATCTCAGCAGACAGTCTTTTGTGTTTGCATAAAATATTCTGTAAATATCTGTTAGGTCCATTTGGCTTCTAATGTCTATTAGCCCCAGTATTTCTTTGGTTAGTTTTTGTCTGGATGGCTTCGTTATTAGTAAGAGTGGATAATAAAGTCTCCCACTATTCATATGTAAGGCTCAATATGTGGTTTAGGCTTTTTGCTTTTTAAAAGTGTGTGCCCCCCTGTTTAGGGCATAGATCCTAAGAATTGAAATATCATCAAAGTGGATTTATGTATTGATAAATATGTACTATTTTTTTTTCTTATCTCTCTTGAATAGTTTTGGTTTAAAGTATGTGTTGTTAGATAGTAAATGGCTATTTCAATTTGCTTCTTAGGTTTATTTGATTGTAATTCATTTTTTCCAACCCTTTACCTGGAGTTGATATCTATTCTTGATGTTAAGGTGCATTTCTTGGGTGCAAAGATGGCATTTATCTTAGTTTTGAAGCCATTCTCTGTGTGTACATTTATTGGTGACATTATCATGGAATATCATATTTTCTCCATTTATGATGATTGACAGGGTTGTTTAGTATAGTAGCTTAGGCTGACATCTGTTGTCTCTTCTGGTCTGTAAAATATCTGTCCAGGCCTTTCTCACTTTTAGAGTCTCCATTTAGAAGGCAGGTCTAATACATAAGCCTTTATATGTTACTTGATCTTTTCCCCTTGCAGAGTTAAATATTCTTTCTTGTTTTGTATGTTTATTATTTTTATTATTATGTGATGAGGTGACATTTATTTTCTGGCCCAATGTATGTGTTATTCTGTATGCTTCTATCTTCATGGCCATCTCCTTCTTTAGGGTAGGATATGTTTCTTATAAAATTTTTCCATGAGTTTAATTATAACAGTTTCTGAGTCTTTGAGTTGGACTTCTCCTTTCTCTGCACCTTCTAATCTTGGGTTTGGTCTTTTTATTGTATGCCATATTTTCTGGATATATTCTGTCACGAGTTTTTTAGATTTAACATTTTCTGACTGATATAGCCATTTCTTCTACCACTTTGTCAATGCATTAGACTTTCTCTTCCATCTCTTGTGTTTTATTGGTGAAACTTGACTCTGTACACCCTGTTTTTTAGATTTTCTATTCCTGGAAGTCTCGCATTTTGTGTTTTTTATTGCTTCTATTTCTATTTTAAGTCTTGAATACTTTTATTCACTTTCTTCAACTGTTTTATTCTTCTTGGCTTTTTAAAAGGGATTTATTAATTGCCTCTAATTGTTTCTATTTTTCTGGGTTTCTGTAAGGGTTTCATTCTTCTTTAACCACCTATATAATCTTCTTATAGTTGGTTTTAAGGTCTTTTTCCTGTGCTTCAGGAATGTTAGACTATTCTATTTTCCTATTGTAGTAGGATAGCTAGCCTGTAGTAGAGATGTATTGTCCTGGATGTTGTTGATTATATTTTTACACTGCTGTCTTGGCATCTGGGATCTGGAATGATAAACAGTCTAGGTGACAATGTTTGTATTTGTCTTGTCTGGTGGGTGTCTTATTTTTTGGTTTCTGTTTTCAGAGAGTATGATGGCTATGCCTTGCTTGTATTGCTGGACTACTCAGCAGGGATGTTCACAGAGAATGCCTGCTGGAATTAGAGTCAGGATGACTGGGATGAGGTGGGGAAACAAATGTTGGAGGAAAATGTTTCTTTCATCCACTGGCTATGGCGTCAGATTTCTAGCTACCCAGCTGAGAATGAGGGATATAGTTGTCAGGAGCAGTAGGGGTATGAATCTGCTTTTAACCTACTTGTTACCTTAGATTAGTCGGGAGGTGCCTCCTGGAGTTGAGGTCTGTGGCAAAGCAGCAAGTGGGGGATGGATATTAGGAGGGGTATTTTGTGGGGTCCACAGGAGATGTGAATGGAAATGAGTAAAGGCTGAAGCTGGTGTTCTGTTGTGCTAGGGAAAGGCCTGTGGATTTGGTCTGGGGAAACACAAAGAGAAGAGGTTTCTGGGCAGCCCACCTACTTTTATGATAGACATGGTCTATGGTTTCGCAGCATGTGTCTGATGAATTTGGGGCTGGTACATAGTTGTGGGGCAATGGGCTACGCCCAGCCAGCCTGGTTTCCAGTTGAGGCTGGAAATCCAGTTGAGGCTGAGATCTTGAACCCTGGGACCTGGTAGTGATAATTCATTTACATGGGACCGAAGGAGTTCCCTCATGTCTCCTGGACCCTGGATCCTGTAGGATTTACTGCCCCCACAACCCCCACAGGAGAGGCGTGGCTATCAGCCACTTAGGAATAGCACCAAACCCTCCCACATGCAAATAAGGTTCCCCCCAAACTCTCAGGCCAAGCCAATGAGAGGGGCTTGCTGTCAAGCCCTAAATCACAGCCAGAACTGTATATAGGGAGATGTAGGGAATTAGAGGTATGTGAGAACTATTCCTTTGTCTGACCCTTTTGTTCTAAGAGCTGTAACACTTGGGAATAAATCTTCTCTCTCTCTCTCTCTCTCTCTCTCTCTCTCTCTCTCTCTCTCTCTCTAAGAGCCACACCCAAGGTTCTGCCTGCATTCCTCACTGGATTATTGATTTTTCACCAACCCAGCATGACCTGACTCAGTTCAGTGAGGCTAGGAATTACAGAGTGCCCTGGAAGGCATGGCAGAGGCTTTGTCTCCCTGCCTGCACTCACTTCTCCTCACCAGGACCTTCCCACCTGTCCTGGATAGAGACCTTCATGGAAAACCTCTATTATCCAGGCCCACATATAGTGATGATTAGGATGAGAGAAGTTAAGAGATGAAGGTATGTGTGATCCGCAAGTAGTATGGGGAGGGGTGAGGGAAGTCTGCTCTTGATGTTCTGTAGCAGTGCTAAGGATGAGAATGGGGGAATGAATCTGGGGGTAGGGGTGGGGCAGAGAGAAAGGGGAAAATGTTACTATGCAACAAATAAACAGCTCTGAATACTCTGCATGTGGTCTTCTCTGCTTAGATATTATCCTGTTGCTATGGCACAGAGTGATAGACATTGCATGTTTCTTTATCTCCATCCCTTTGCTCTGTTGGAATGTTGTATTACTGCTGTGGCTGGTATGGCAAGTTTGAATTACTCAGGCTTTTTTCCAATGTGTTTTTGGAATGTGACCAAACTGTCTTCTAGTAGACATGCTCAATGAGCCTAGTCATACAGACATGATTTATGTGTTTAATAAAGACCAGGATATGTTTTATAGGGTGCAGTGTAGTGTGATGGGAAGAGGTAACTCAGTGGGTACATGCTGAGGCATTCCTCCCACCAAGGTACCACGTGTTCAATGGGTCTAGTATAGAATAGAATTTATCTGAGGGCATAGGAATGAAACTTGAAAAGGAGTAGAAGAAGAGAAAGAGAGGGAACAGGGGAGAGGGAGAGAGAGAGAGAGAGAGAGAGAGAGAGAGAGAGAGAGAGAGAGAGAGAGAAGGAGGGAGAGAGAGAGAGAGAGAGAGAGAGAGAGAGAGAGAGAGAGAGAGAGAGAGAGAGAGAGAGAGAGAGAGAGCAGGCCAGCAGTCAGCTGGAACATGTGGAGAGAGAGGGGGAGGTGGGAGGGGAGAGAGGGAAAAAGTGGTCATGGAGAGTAAAGGGGGTCAGAGAGTCAAAGGGAGTCAAAGAGGCCGTTTTATAACCAGCCAGGGCAGTTGGGCAGAGTGTAGAAGGAATGCCAACCTTCTTCCATTTTGGTTTAATCTTTAAAAGGATCCATTAGAAAGAGGTGGTTGTGAAGCAGGAACTTGATCTGCTTCTTCCTGACTTTGGGGAGAAGTGTCTCTGGAAACCTTAACAAAGTACGGATGGAGATGCTGGTCAAAGTATGGATGGAGATGACAGTCCAGTCTTAGGAGAATTGGCTGATTTTTGTTTTTTTGTTTTTCTGTCCATACTCTGTGAAAGCATCTTTGAGTAGGAAGGTGCAGGTCCAGGAGAAGCATATGTGTCTGTGAGAATAGGCTGGGGCATTTGTGGGTTGCTTCTCTGGAGCTGTCCTGGATGCAAATTTAAGTAAGTGCCTGGACTTAGCAAGATGCTGAAACACACACTCACACACTCACATACTCACATGTACACACACAAAGACACACACACATACGACATACACACATGAGAAAATAAAGTTAAGTAGGTTTGGGGGGAAAAACTTTTTAAGTGTATATTTGAAATCCTTAGGTTGAAGTGAGGAAAATCCCCAAACCAGGAAACAGGAGAGGAATCCCACCCCCTGGGACTTAAGTTATTGATTGGCAGGTGTACTTAACCAGATGGAGTCTATTTGGTCCATGAGAAGTAAATCTGCAACCTTGTGAATATGATGGCTGATCATATAGTTTAGCACGAGAAACACCTTCAGCCTATAGTTAACCAAAGGAAAGTTAAAATTTTGAACTTGTGATTATACAAGTTGAATTGTATAGTGGAATGTTTTATTAGAGTTAGACTAATTTATAAGAATTCTTTTCATTAATGTTAGAACATTGCCATAACAAGGGGAGAAAATGAAAAACATTTAATAACTGGAAATAAAGTTTAGATAAGGAAGTAGCAAAAGGTTCCATCTGTGAAATGTTATATCTGAACTTTATCATGAAACCTATGAGCAAGGCAATCCTATCTATCTTTTTTTTTCTCCACCCATTGCTTTGTTTTGTCTCAGAATACCAGTGTCAATGACAGTTGTCATAAGAGTTTTTCAGAGAAAGGAACTATCAGGGAAGAAAAAGGGAAAAAAAAAACATCAACAATATTTGCAATATTTGAGGTGGTTTTATGAAAGACTGAACTGGCAAGTTCTTATTGTAACTCAAGGGATTCACAGCTGGAGGAGACTGACAATTAGTTTTTTCTTCCAGTGTGGTACAGAGCACCGCTCAGCACTAGGAATGCTAGCCAGCAGGAATGAAGCCTCCAATTGAGTACCAGGTTGATTTCTCCATGTTCTATAATATAACTGTGTGGTATATTCTTGTAAAATTCAGGAGGACAACCAATAGCATTGGCAATAGCCTGCAACACTTCAAGGACCTTGCAGACCAAGAATTCAAGGAAAGGAAACCCATTCCTGGCCTGGTACTGGGGTTCAGGGAGCTTTGCTTAGATTATATCTAGTTGGAGTATTGTCCCCATTACAGGGTGTCTTAGTTAGGGTCTTACTGCTATGAACAAACACAATGACCAAAGCAACTCCTATAAGGACAAATTTTAATTAGGGCTGGCTTACATGTACAGAGGTTCAGTTTATAATCACCAAGGCAAACACATGGCAGCATCCAAGCTGGCGTGGTAGAGGAGGAACTGAGAGTTCTACTTCTTCATCTGAAGGCTGCTAGCAGAATACTGGCTTCCAAGTAGCTAGGAATAGGGTGTAAAAGCCCAAGTCCACAGTGACACATTTACTCCAAGAAGGCCACACACCCAAATGGTGCCACAATCCTGGGCCAAGCCTATTAAAACCATGAAATTCTGCTCTCTGGCACCCAGAAGCTTGTTCAAACACATGAGTCTGTGGGGGCCATATCTAGTCATAGCATAATTTAAAAAGTACATTTAGTCCAACTTCCAATGTCCTTAAACTATAGCAAACTCAAGAGTCTCAACCATGTTAAAAGTCCAAAGTTCAAAGTCTCTTCTGAGATCTATCCAATCACTTAACTGCAATCCCCAAATCAAGACAGGAAACCAGCTGGGCAAACTCCAAACTCAGCATCTCCATATCTGATGTCAAAGCAGTTTTCACATCTCTAGCTCCTTTCTATTTTTGTTGACTGCAACAAACTTCTTCCCTGGGTTGGTTCTACTCCCTGTTAGTAGCATCCCTTAGGAGATATCCTATGGCTCAGGGATTTCAAAAAGCTTGGGGTCTCCAAGGCAGATTCAATGTTACAGCTTCTTGTTTGATTGGGATCTGCACATGATCTTCTGGGTTCCTCCAAAGGGCTGGCATCGCTTTTCCAGCTCTGTCCTCTGTAGCATTCTAAGCTCAGGTTGATCCACTCCACTGCCACTGCTGTTCTTGTTGATCATCCCACGGTACTGATTATGTAGTGAGAACTCTGGAAAGAATAAATTATAACCTAGATGTCATATATTAATGAAAATGACAGAGGTTATTCTATAGTTCACTACCTAAACAGTTTTCCCCAGATCCCTGTGGTCTCCATTGCACTCAGGCAGATGTAGTCTAGCCATCAGGACCAGAAGACAAGAAGCTTTTTACAGTTCAAGCCGAGCCCTGACAGTGGGCAAGGCAATGGAGCAGTATTGCTCAGTGGTTATCATATCACAATCAAGGTAGTCTCTTGTTGCTGTGCCTATATCTTCTTGGAGACCTTGGTAGAAGGGGTGGGGGTGGAGTCACTGTCAGAACTTGGGCATCTCTGTCATAGTAAGCTTAAACATTTAAAGTTACATTTAGCAATTTCTAAATTGAGAGTTATTGTCTATTAAGTAAATCTGAGTTAAACAACTTGTGTTTATTTTAATTATTTATAATGATAATAACAAAACCAAGGTTAAACATATTTCTAAGGCAGTGATCTTTAATCTTTTTAATGCTATAAATCTTAAATTAACATTAAAATTGTTATTTATGAAGGCAGAATTGAAATTATATGAAAACTTTATCTTAACTGGAAAGTTTCTTTGGAGACCTTAAATCAGGCTATTTGTAATGTAAGAAGGCAGTGAAGTGGGAATTTCCCATAACAAAGATGGCAAATAATCACGAGACTGCTTTAAACTAAGATGGCACTGAAGCTACAGCCAACCATCTGATGTCCCTTAGCTAAGATGGCACTGAAGCAATAGTTCTGTCTACCCGAGGAAAGGCATGTGTTTATTATACCTTAGAATGGAACAACAGCAGAAGAGTGGCTGTGTACCAGCAGGGACAAACATATAAAAAGACAAATAGGCACATTTTGTCTGATGGACAGGGCATTGTGTGCATGTGAGGAGGCCTCTCCCTCTCACTGCTGGCAGTGCCTGCCACTGTGAATCCAGTGGTGGTGGTATCGTGGATCTGAGCTATGCAGTGTGGCTTAACTGCTCCTTGTCCCACCACAGCTGGTGTGGACCAGAATGGCAGGAAACCAGAGATAAAATTTCCTAGGAAGTGGAATTTTAAGACTGTGAGGTGGAGCAAGAAAATGGCAGTTACGGAAGCTGGCAAGGGCTGTGGGAGTATGGAGGGGCGGACAGCGGTTTGGGTCAAGCAGGGAACAAGAGAGCAAGAGAGAGAGGAGGAAGGCTGGAAAATAGAGAGCAAGTAAGCTGGAGTGAAGATGGGAAAATGCCTGCATATAGAACTCTTTCCATTTTTCAGATCGCTGGTGAGAATTGTAAAATTTTTTTCAAAGAGCCATTAAGTGGCCATTTAGAGTTATTAGTGAGTATTGGGGCCAACTATAGCCTGTGAATTCAGAAGCCTTTATAACTGGGATTCATCCCAGTAGGGAGTCTGGAAGTAGAGAGAAGGCATTTCCTTTTAAGAGTAGAAGCTACCAATTATCTCTATTAACTTCCTGTGGATAAATTAATAACCAGAAGTGGACAGCCAGGCCAGATCACCAGGTCATCATGACATTAAACTAGGGCCAGTGCCTGAGCGGTGGGAGAACGCGTTAGCCAGGTCTAGGATTTTCCAGCATGGAGAAAGAAACCGTTTTGAAGAGTGAGTAAGATCTCATCAAGGGACGATGTCCTAGAATGAACAGCCAGGACTGTGAATACCTGTGTCCCCAAGGACACAAGCCAGAGGGTGACTATGAGCTCAAGAGTCCTCCCTGCCTCCCTCACAACCAAGGGTCATTTAAGGTGTCTAGGGGGGAGAAGATTGCCAATTTATTTGAGTTTGGATGGAGGTATAGCAAGCCAATGGTTGGAAAGTCCATGTGGCAGTGGGAAATATGAATCTGCATGTTTATAAATCTGAGTCATGGGAAATGTGAATCTGTGAGTTTCTAAATCTGAGTCATGGCACTAAGTGATTTGTTTTATAAAGCCAAGGATATATGTTATGGGGTGCAGTCAGGTATGTCAGGAGGAGTGGGCCCATGCTGAGGCATCCCTCCCACCGAGGTACCAGCCACATGATAGAATATAGTTTATTTGAGGGCATAGGAAGGGGATTTAAGAAAGGAGTACAGGCAGAGAAAGAGAGGGGACAGAGAAGAACAGAGAGAGAGAGAGAGAGAGAGAGAGAGAGAGAGAGAGAGAGAGAGAGAGAGAGAGAGAGAGAAGAGAGAAGGCCAGCTGGAACATGTGGAAAGAGAAAAGAGAAGCAGAGGGATGGAGAAAGGTATGAGAGAGAGTGAAGAGGGTCAGAGAGTCAGAGGAAATCAGTGAGGCCTAAGAGTCCCTTTTATAGCAAGCCAGGCCTACTGCTAGGCAACTGCTGGGAAGACCTTAGAAGGAATGCCAACAATTAGACCTATACTTCCTTTCTCATCCAGGACCTTGTTGAAGGTATTTGTGTCCTTTACCCATAATGGCAGAGTGGTTGTACCAAGCCTTTGCATAGGCATGAGTTTTAGGTAGGGTCTGTAGTAACCATTTGGGGTCTCTAGATCCATGTGTGTATCTGGTGGTAATGAGAACAGTAGCTTCTTCTTTTTTTTTTAATTAGATATTTTCTTTATTTACATTTCAAATGTTATCCGCTTTCCTAGTTTCCCCTCTGAAAACCCCTATCCCTTCCCCTCTCCCCCTACTTACCAACCCACCTACTCCCCCTTCCTGGCCCTGGAAGTCCCCTATACTGGGACATATAGCCTTCAAAGAACCAAGGGCCTTTCCTCCCATTGATGACAAACTAGGCTATCCTCTGCTACATATGCAGCTAGAGCTATGAGTCCAATCACGTGATTTCTTTGGTTGGTGGTTTAGTCCCAGGGAGCTCTGGAGGTACTGGTTAGTTCATATTGTTGTTCCTCCTATAGGGTTGCAGACCCCTTCAGCTCCTTGGATACTTTCTCTAGCTCCTTCATTGGGACCACTGTGCTCCATCCAATTGATGGCTGTGAGCATTTGCTTCTGTATTTCTCATACACTGGCAGAGCCTCTCAGGAGACAGCTATATCAGGTTCCTGTCAGCAAGCTCTTATTGGCATCCACGATATTGTCTGGTTTTGGTGGTTATTTATGGGGTGGATCCCCAGGTAGGGCAGTCTCTGGATGGTCAGTCCTTCAGTCACATGCTCCACTATGTTCATAGCAGCCTTATTTATAATAGCCAGAAGCTGGAAAGAACCCAGATGTCCCTCAACAGAGGAATGAATACAGAAAATGTGGTACGTTTACACAATGGAATACTATGTAGCTATTAAAAACAAAGAATTCATGAAATTCTTAGACAAATGGATGCATCTGGAGGATATCCTGAGTGAAGTAACCCAATCACAAAAGAACACACAAGATATGCACTCACTGATAAGTGGATATTAACCCAGAAACTCGGACTACCCAAGGTACAATTCATAAATCACATGAAACTCAAGAAGAACGAGGACCAAAGTGTGGATACTTCGCCTTCTTAGAAAGGGGAACAAAATACCCAGGGAATGAGTTACAGGAACAGTAGCTTCCTGATGTTCATACTTTTCAACACTGTTGTTCAGAAACAATGATTGCTATGCGACTATCCATCTCTAGCTCAGAACTGCTTTCCAGACCAGCCTTACTAACTTTGTGGGCTCCAAAGTCCCTACACGAATCACTATTTGTCGAGGCTGGTCAGAATGGCTCCTGATTATGATTCTATCTTAATTAGTGGATATGTTCATTTCTACTTTATAGGGAAGGAAATGAAACCACTGAGGATAAAAACAAGATCTATTCCAAATTTTGCTGACCTAAGACCTTCTCATATAAGTACCATGACTGATGATAGCAATCAGACTATTCCACTTAGCTTATGTTAAACGAGGTACTGATTTCAGGCATTAAATTTGCTGATTTTTACTACAATCACATGACCAAGCCTTTAAAATTATTATTTTCATTATTTTCTTTATTATCCATGAAATGAACATGAAAAGGCTGAAAATCTTGCCCAAGGTGATACAGGTTTACTCTTAAATTTATATATAGTCCCAATATCTAGGTGTCCTTCACCAACAAAATAAAATAAAACAAAACAAAACACCAGGGTTTCATCTTGATTTTATACCTTTGAATTTTACCTCTTTAAATGATGTTCAAGATTCCATGCTAACTATTGAAGTTTTATTTTTACATATTTATTCGTTAAGCTAAATGTCCCTCTCCCAAGAATATTCTACATAGATCCTTAGTATGTCTTCAATTCCAGTACCATGTAAATGTCACCACCACAGCATTACAGAATCTCAATGTTGAAAGAAGGATGGTTAATTATCTCTTTCAAGGACTGGAGTTCTTTCCTTAATCATTTATCAGTCAGCCTGGGAGGCTCAGCATTTCCCTAGACAGCCAGTTTATCTTCAGCTAAGGTCGATTCATAAGTCTTCCTAAGATTGAGCTGAATATACAGTTAGAACCTTACTCATACCATTGATAAATAGATTCTTGTGTCACAAGAGGCTTTTCAGGCATTGAAAGACAAACATGTTTCCTAAGGGCTTTCTCCTTTTCCTCCTCCTCCTCCTGCTCCTCCTCCTCCTGCTTCTC
Organism: Mus pahari; assembly: GCF_900095145.1. Taxonomy (NCBI): domain Eukaryota; kingdom Metazoa; phylum Chordata; class Mammalia; order Rodentia; family Muridae; genus Mus; species Mus pahari. The sequence continues at coordinate 80,760,544 of NC_034594.1, read as the reverse complement.
CTCCTCCACTTCCACCTCCTCTTCTTCCTCCTCCTTTTTTTCCTCCACCTCCTCTCCCTCCTCTTGGTCCTCTCCTCCCCTTCTTCCCCCTTCTTTCTTCTTCTCCAGACCATAATAGATTATCCTTTGATTGGATAAACAGAGAGCACAAATTTTAGTGACTATGCAAATATTCTCAGTGTCAGGGACATTTTATTCCATCTACACCCTGCCAGATCTCTGTGCCTTTGAGTTTATTTGAGATAAGCACAGATTTAAAGTTGGCGTGAATGGGGATGACGAAACCCTTGGTTGGGATTGTGTCCGTGGGGAGCCTTATGTCAACATTGAGTCATATTGAAATTAGGTCCTGTTAAGTCAGTGGTCTTTTCCCCACTTCCTTCCATCCTTTTGTCACTGCCTGTTTTCTCCCAGTCTTAAGTTTTTGCACATCTTACCTTGAAAGCTCATCCCCTTGCTTTTTGACTTACTGCTATTAGGTTTGCTTCTCTTCCTTCTTCTTTCTTTGTAACTGTCCATTTTGTCCTCTCTGCTGGAGCCATATTGTATTACTGTTGGCAGGTTGATATCTGTAGCCAGGATATATATGCACTTCTGCCTAGCAGACACTTTCCCTTCTCTTTGCACTATGTCCCCTCATTCCTCTATTGTCATGCTCTCTGGTGAATGCCTGGATGTTTCAGAGCACTTCAGAATTTCCTACATGTCTCTGCCCTGTGGATGACATCTTAAGTTAGATATCTTTATAAATACTATACAGTCATTTCTGTAGTAGCATATCTCTGGTGCACATGTTTTAGATGTACAATAATATATAAATATTAAAATGTTGGTTTTAATTCATTTAACATAACAGAACTGGGTGTTCATGATCCTGTCACTGAGAATATTTGCATAGTCACTAAAATTTTTGTTACATGTTTATTCAATCATTGGCTAGAATCTTCTATAATAGTACTGGAGGTTTCCTTTCAGGCTGATGTCCACTCTTTCAATTATTTTCATTCCAGAAAGATTTTATTCACTTTGTTTAATAATAATTCAACTTTTGAATTTGGAAAGAAAACAAATTCTCTTAGATTTTCCTGAATACATAATCCAAATTCTCAAAACTACTTTCACTTAATTTAGTAAATATACAAGTGACTTCTAGTAAGTATAATTTCTCCCCCTAAGCTCTTGCTAACTAGTTTTAAAATAGACTCTTGCTTAAGATTAATTTTATACATATATGCACATGACTGATGTTTACAGAAGTATTTGAGAATGAGAGGGAGAGAGACAGCAAAGAAGCATGTTTTACACACTACTGTATATTATTGCTAGAGAAATGTAACATTAATATGTTATCTAATATTTAGTTCATATTCAAATGTCACAATGATGATCTTCATAACAGTATGCAAACAAGGATCACATGTTTCACATGTTGTATTTAGCTGTTAAGCCTCTTAGTCTTTCTAAGCCTAGAATAGCTTCTTTGCCTTTTCCAGCTTTCATACCACGGATGAGTTTTGGAGTAGCTTTTTGGAATTGTTTTGAAGACTGCTTTTATATTTAGATTCATCTTGTTTTTCTACAATGATATTCTGGCAAACCATTTTTTTTTTTTTTTGGCAAGAATAACATGTAGGTGATATTTGTTTCTTAGCATATGACATCATGTGACAGATGATGTCTGGATCCTGTCACTGGTGATTGTCATTTGATTTTTTTTTTTTTTTTTTTTTTTGACAAGAGTAGTGTGCACTGAGTTTCTTTATCGCAAAGGCACCATTTCTTTTGCTGGCCTGTGCCCACTTCTCTCTCAGGGTAGCCAGAACCCTCATGC
>NC_034594.1:80735348-80758677 GCF_900095145.1 Mus pahari | reverse complement strand
TTTCTTAGCATATGACATCATTTGTTATATTATTTCTGGATCCTGTCACTGGTGATTGTCTTTTTTTTTTTTTTTTTTTTTTTTTTTTTTTTTTTTTTGACAAGAGTAGTGTGCACTGAGTTTCTTTACCTCAAAGGCACCATTTCTTTTGCTGGCCTGTGCCCACTTCTCTCTCAGGGTAGCCAGAACCCTCATGCACCTGGCTGGGGTGGAGGGAAGGAAACTTTCCTGGGGCAGGTGGGTACAGTACATGATCTTGGTCCACTGTGAATGCTCGAGTAAATAACACACACCTAGGAACAGCTTCTGAGAACTGGTTCAGTTTATTTGGGTGGAGAAGAATTTATGGCCCTAAGGAGGTGGCAAGAGTTTCTAGGGCAAGGTCTATTGTAGCGAGTATACCATTGGTCAGGATAATGGTTTTGGAAGATAATTCATCTGCATATTCATGACCTATGGGGTCAGGGATACTGGTGGAGGGGGAACCTTATAAGGTCAAACAAGGAGTGAATGAAGCCTGATAACTGTCAGGGTAATAAATTCTTACTAGGGTTAATGGTAGGAGAGCTAGTTTTCTGGCGCCAGGTTGGGAGGAGGGGAGAAAGCCAACTTCTGCCATCATCTTTGAGGTTACCAGGGTTGAAGCTGTCTTGACCATTCCTCTATGACCCTGGGCTATTATGGTCTGGATTGGCCTTCATATTTCCTAGCTACTCTGTAGACACACACTTTAAGGTCTTCTCATTTAAAAATTAGAGTGTCTCCATGTTCTTCACACTTAGGCATGCCAGACTCCTGCATCATTAATGAGTCTGCAGCTATTTGTTAGTGCAAAAATGAATGGATCCTAGTTAGTGCAGCCACTTCATAACAAACTAGTCACTAAGCATCAGTATACTCAGTTCCTAACTAATGTCTTCAGTGATTATCATTCTGGACATCAACCTGCTTTGTAGAGCACTTGTAAACAAGTATATTGACTAGATAAAATTTACCATCAGCCCATAAACATAGCTGTTCTCTTTCTGGATGTCTCCAGTCTCATCCCATTCACCCAATTTTGTCTTATTACCTCTGTCATCTGCAAATTGACTTGGAGAAGCCTGAATCTTTGTACTGTGATCACTAGGAGCAACAGTGTGCAGTATGCTCTTACTTAAGTATACTTACCCACTTGAGACTCCTATTCCAGATGTTGTTACTTTGGACTCCACCTCCACAGATACCTCACAGCAGCCAGGTAGGCTCCTCCCCACAGTTACCTGACCACAGCCAGGTAGACCTGGCCCACTATAAAAGGGGCTGCTTGGCTCCTCCTCCCTCTCTTACTCTCTTGTCTCTCTTACTCTTGCTTTCCACTTGCCCCCTTTCTCCCCATCCCCTTCCCCTCTCTCCACATGGCCAGGGATGGCCTCTATTTCTCTACTCTTTCCTTCCCTTTGCCACTCTGCCTCTACTACTCTCTGAACTCCCCTCCTGGTACCCTAAATAAACTGTTCTATACTATATCATCTTGTGTGGCTGGTCTCTCATGGGGAAGGGATGCCTTGGCATGGGCCCACTGAGGCAACCCCTTCCCTCACATCCTGCCAGAACATATCTTAATAGCACTTTCTCTTTTTGTGATCACAACACTAGGTATTGTTTTAGGCACCAAGGCAAAACAACAAGTTCTTAAATCTATGGATCTATGTAACTAGAATTTTCCTGCAAAGATCACACTGGAAGCCATCTTATTAGGTCTATTGTTGCCTGTTCTAACTGAGCTGTTCTATACAATGAGTATGTTCCCCCCAACTCTTATACCTTGGCTTTTTAGATAGAACACCTTTTGATTGATAGCCACTGTTTCCATGCTGCTTTTCTTCATGTGTGCTAAGCTATTTTGTCCTAAACCATGTGATGGGCTGTTGATTACTACCATTAAGCATTTGTTTTGGTCTCCATGGTTTTGGAATTTTCTAATGAGGCAAAAGACACAAAATAATCCCTTAGAAATTCTGTATCCTCAAGAAACAAGACAACAGACAGTTCAATAGCAAGGGGAAATCTTATTCAAGACTGATACCATGAGACTAAAAGTCACTCTGTAGAAACCAAAGGCAGGCAAACTTTAAGGGCCAGAATGAGCTAGTGGAAGGTTGGCAGGGTGGCTTAGGCACTTGGTTTGCTAATTAGTGTTTATTATGGTCTGGTTTCTCTCCTGTATCCTATCACAGATACTGGATGGTGGGGGAAAGCATGTTTGGAAGATTACATTTCAGAAGAATGGCTCCTAGGTTCTTGGCTGGGAGGATTCAGAGTTGTTAAAAGGGTAAGGGACTGGAAGATGTATTTACATTTCAAAGGTGCAGGCAAAGACTTTGCAATTACAAGTTTTCTGAAGTGCAGTGCTCTAGAGAAGGTCAGAGCCCAAAGTTAGGAAGAAAGTTGTCTACCTTGAATTAAGCTGAAATAGGACCCTCAAGGCTGTCTTGATTAATGCAGAATTGTGTCTTTTTACATCTATGTGAATACAAAAATCTTTACTGAGTTTGAAACAAGTTCCTGGTTATAGGCAAACACTGAATGGAAGAAAGTGCCCTCTCACCCCCACCCCCACACAAATATCAAAGGTAAAATCCATCAAGTTGGACAAAGGCAAGAGGTTTTGTGTCAGGAGGTAGAAGTGATGGTATCCAGAAATTCAGTTTGAAATGATTGTGTTCCTGATCCACGGGAATTTTTAATCTCTTTCCTCCAAATTACATACATAAAGAAAACATTTTTAAATTTTCTTTTCTTATAATTAATTTAACTTTGATAGTGTAGTGCCGGGCCTGGCAAAATGCATAGCAATTAATTCCCACAGTTAACACACCATAGAAAATTTCCCATGGTCTTTTGTGTAGGTTTTTAATATGAGCCTCCTGTCTCAATTCTAAGGTTTGGCATTTTAAAATTCTGCTTTACATTATAAAGTACTTGCATTGCAGATGCAGTTTCATTATTTTAGTTTTTTGTTCAAAGACCTTGGCATGCCCTATGGAAAGAACCAAATATGAATGAATGGTTTTGGATTTTTTTTAAGCTTCTTTATTCTTTGCATCCTTCTTCATTTATAAATTTCTATATCTGGTTTTACTAAAAAAATTGTTAATCTCTCTGATCGCTGGTGGTCTGCTCTTATCGTGAGTGTCTGATGGGCATGTAATTGCTCATTGTATTTGTTTGGAGCCCCAAAGAAGAGAGGTTATACAATTTGGGAATATAATTTATTGCTCCATGATTCTTCATTTCCACCCAGATGCAGGCTCTTGTCTAAACTCAGAACTTGTCTAAATGCAGATCCATGGACAGTGTGCGCTTTGTTTAGATATGAAAAAATCTAACCATTTAATACTGAGATAATTTCATACTTCATATTCTGAGGAAAAACGGAGGTTCTTTCTATGCAGACCCACATCTCTCCCAGTTGTCAAACACAGATTTTTTTTTCTCTCCAGTTTCAAATCACTACTTGTTAGGGTTTTGATCTGTTCCTTTGGTTTCCAAGTCATTGTTTTACAAAATCACTGTCAAATTCATATTTAAATGAATTTTTGATTTGCTAATATTAAAATGTCTGTGTAGCATTGAGTTATGCAGGAAACAACAGAAAGCATTGTAGTATGTTCAAAACAAAAAATCTGACCAGCAGATTCTTCAATGATCCCATTATGTGATCTGTAGTGATTGTCTGGCAGCTTTCCCGAGAATGAGAGAATTCATTCAGAGTGTTGCTCTGAATGAACCAGAGGTCCACAGGACTGGGTCCACAGGACTGAAGACAACATCACCGGGTGCTGAGGAGTAGACTGGTTTAGGAGAATTAGCCTGTGAGGACATATGTTGTGTTTTATAAAAAGATAAGGAGAGAAGGAAGATGCTTTGTGGATGGGTAGTCAGGTGTGGGGGCAGGGGGTGCTTCTGAGGGCCTATGCTCAGGCATCCCTTCCCCCTGAGGGGTATTAGAGGGGAATAGAGTTTATTCAGGTCATAGGAAGGGGAGTTGAGAAGGTAGTAGACATGGAGAAAGGCAGAGAAAGAGTAAGTGGAGTAGAGGCTGGCCATGAGCACATGGAGATAGAGGTGGGAAGGGAGTGGGGAGAGAGGGGAAAGGGAGAGAGGACAGAATGGGGAGCAAAAAGGAAAGAGAGCAAGAGAGAGGAGGAGGGGAAAGCCTCCCATTTTATAGTGAGTCAGGTATACCTGGCTCTTGCCAGTAACTGTGGGGTGGTGCTTAGACAAAATGCTAACAACACACCTGGAAGGATTTATAATCCAAAGTAACGCCCACAAAGTAGCAAGTTCTACGTTCTACGGTGTTTACTTTCTGTGTTTCCTGAGGTGCCTCGAGGACTCTCTGATTGTCACACGACCTACTCTTATTTTGTTTTATTCATTCTATTTTATTTTTTAATTGGATATTTTTCATTTGCATTCCAAATGTTAGCCCCTTTCCCAGTTTCCCCCTCTCCTGGAAAACCCCTATCCTATCTTCCCTGACCCTGCTTCTATAAGGTTGTTCCTCCACTCACCCACACACTCCAACCTGCCCGTATTTGATTCACCTACACTGGGGCATCCATCATGTCTTCATAGGACCAAGGAATTCTTCTCCCATTGACACCTGACAAGGCCATCATCTGCTACATATGCAGCTGGGGCCATGTGTACACCTTGGTTGATGACTTAGTCCCTGGGAGCTCTGGGGGCACGTTCTGGTTGGTTGATACTATTGTTCTTCCTATAGGGTTGCAAACCCCTTCAACTCCTTCAGTCCTTTCTCTAACTCCTCTATTGGGGATCCCATGCTCAGTCCAATGGTTGGCTGCTAGCATCTGGCTCTGTATTTATAAGGCTCTGGCAGGGCCTCTCAGGAGACAGCTATATCAGACTTCTGTCAAGAAGCACATGTTGGCATCCACAATAGTGTCTGAGTTTGGTGATTGTGTAACGGATGGATCCACAGGTGTGGCAGTCTCTGCCCCACATTTTTTCTCTATAACTCCTTCCATGGGTGTTTTGCACCCCCTTCTAAGAAGAATCGAAGTACCCACACTTTGGTTTTCCTTCTGAGTTTCATGTCATTTGTGAATTGTATCTTGGGTATTCTGAGTTTCTGGGCTGATTTCCACTTATCAGTGAGTGCATATCATGTGTGCTCTTCTGTGATAGGTTACATAACTCAGGATGATATCCTCCAGATCTATCCATTTACCTAAGAATTTCATGAATTCATTGTTTTTAATAGTTGAGTAGTACTCCATTGTGTAAATGTAGCACATTTTCTGTATCCATTTCTCTGTTGAGGGATATCTGGGTTCTTTCCAGCTTCTGGCTATATTATAAATAAGGCTGCTATGAACATAGTAGAGCATGTGTCCTTATTACATATTGGAGCATCTTCTGGGTATATGCCCAGGAGTGGTATTGCTGGGTCCCCAGGTAGTACTATACCCAAATTTCTGAGGAACCTCCAAACTGATTTCCAGAGTGGTTGTACCAGCTTGTAATCCCACAAACAATGGAGGAGTGTTCCTCTTTCTCTTCATCCTCACCAGTATCTGCTGTCACCCGAGTTTTTGATTTTAGTCATTCTGACTGCTGTAAGGTAGACTCTCAGGGTTGTTTCCACTTGAATTTTCCTAATGATTAAGGATATTGAACATTTCTTTAGGTGCCTCTCGACCATTCCTCACTGAAAAGTTCTTTGTTTAGCTCTTTACCTCAATTTTTTAAATAGGGTTATTTGGTTCTCGGGAGTCTAACTTCTTGAGTTCTTTGTATATAATGGATATTAGGACTATATTGGATGTAGGATTGGCAAAGATCTTTTCCCAATCTGTTCGTTGTCATTGTGTTCTGTTGACAGTTTCCTTTGCATTACAGAAGCTTTACAATTTTATGAGTCCCATTTGTTAATTCTTGATATTAGAGCATTAAATCATTGGTATTCTGTTCAGAAAAATTACCCCTGTGCCCATGTGTTCTAGGCTCTTCACCACTTTCTCCTCTCTAAGTTTCAGTGTACCTGGTTTTATATAGAGGTACTGGATCCATTTGAATTTGAGCTTTGTACAAGGAGATACAAATGGGTTGATTTGCATTTTTCTACATGCTGACCACCAGTTAAACTGGCACCATTTGTTAAAAATGCTGTCTCTTTTTCCACTGGATGGTTTTAGCTACTTTGTCAAATATCAAGTGACTATATGTGTGTGGGTTCATTTCTGGGACTTTCATTCTATTCTATTGATCTTCCTGCCTACCTATGTGCAGTTTTTAATCACTACTGCTCTGTATTACAGCTTGAGTTCAGGGATGGTGATTCCCCCAAAGTTCTTTTATTGTTGAGAATAGTTTTCACTATCCTGTTTTTTGTTTTGTTGTTCCAAATGAATTTGCCAATTTCTCTTTCTAACTCTATGAAGATTTGACTAGGAATTTTGATGGGGATTACATAGAATCTATAGATTGCTTTCAGCAATATGGCCATTTTTATATATTAACACTGCCTATCCATGAGCATGGGAGATCTTTCCATCTTCTGAGATCTTCTTTGATTTCTTTCTTCAGAGACTTGAAGTTCTTTTCTTAAAGATAATTCATCTGCTTGATTAGAGTCACACCAAGGTATGGGATATTATTTGTGACTATTGTGAAGGGTATCATTTCCCTAATTTCTTTCTCAGCCTGCTTATCCTTTGAGTAGAGGAAGGCTACTGATTTGTTTGAGTTAATTTTATATCCAACCACTTTGCTGAAGTTGTCTATCAGCCTTATGAGTTCTCTGGTGGAATTTTTCGGTTACTTAAGTATATGACCATATCATCTGCAAATAGTGATATTTTGACTTCTTCCTTTCCAATTTGTATTCCCTTGACCTCCTTTTGTTGTCTAATTGCTCTAGCTAGAATTTCAAGTACTATATTGAATATATAGGGAGAGAGTAGGCAGCCTTGTCTAGTCCCTGATTTTACTGGGACTATTCAAGTTTCTCTCCATTTAGTTTGATGCTGGCTACTGGTTTGCTGTATGTTCCTTTTGCTATGTATAGTTAGGGGCCTTGAATTTCTGATCTTTAGAAAACTTTTAACATGAAGGGATGCTGAATTTTGTCAAATGCTTTTTCAGCATCTAATGAAATGATCGTGTTGGTTATTTTCTCTGTTTGTTTATGTAGTGGGTTGCGAGGATGGATTTCCATACATTGTACCATCCCTGCATCCTTGGGATGAAGCTTACTTGATTGTGGTGAATGATCATTTTAATGTGTTCTTGGATTTAGTTGGTATGAATTTTATTGAGTATTTGCATCATTGTTCACAAGGGAGATTTGTCTGAAGTTCTCTTTCTTTGTTTGGTCTTTGTGTGGTTTAGGTATAAGTGTAATTGTGGCTTCATAGAATGAATTAGGCAGTGTTCCTTCTATTTCTATTTTGTGGAGTAGTTTGAAGAGTACTGGTATGAGGTCTTCTTTAAAGGTCTGATAGAATTCTCCACTAACCCCATCTGGTCCTGGGCTTTTTTTGATTGGGAGACTATTAATGACTGTTTCTATTGCTTTAGGGGTTATGGTACTGTTTATGTGGTTTATCTGATCCTGTTTTCACATTGGCTGGTATGTGTCTACAAAATTGTTCATTTCATCCAGGTTTTCCAATTTTGTTCCGTATAAGCTTTTGTAGTAGGATCTGGTGAATTTTTGAATGTCCATTGTTTCTGTTGTTATGTCTCTATTTTATTTCTGATTTCATTAATTTCTATATGGTCTCTGTACCCCCTGGTTAATCTGGTTTATCTATCTTGTTGATTTTCTCAACCAACAAGCTCCTGGTTTTGCTGATTCTTTGTATAGTTCTTTTTTGTTTCTCTTTGGTTGATTTCATCCCTGAGTTTGATTATTTCCTGATGTCTATTCCTCTTGGGTATATTTACTTTTTTTCTGTTCTAGAGCTTTCAGGTGTGCTGTCAAGCTGTTAGTGTAAGCTCTGTTCAGTTTGTTTTTGGAGGCACTTAAAGCTATGAGATTTCCTCTTACAATTGCTTTCATTTTATCCCATAAGTTTTGGTATGATGTGTTCTCACTTTCATTATATTCTAAAAAGCCTTTAATTTCTTTCTTTATCTCTTCCTTGATCAAGTTATCATTGAGTAGAACATTGCTTAGCTTCCATGTATATGTGTGCTTTCTATTGTTTTTGTTGGTATTTAAGACCAGCCTTAGTTCATGGTGATATGATAGGGTGCATAGGATTATTTCGATCTTCTTGTATCTTCTTGTTGAGGCCTATGTTGTGATGGATTATTTGGTTGATTTTGGAGAAGGTACCATGAGGTGCTGAGAAGAAGGTATATTCATTTGCTTTAGGATGAAATGTTCTATAAATATCTGTTAGATTCATTTGGTTCATAACTTCTGTGAGTTTCACTGTGTCTCTGTTTAGTTTCTGTTTCCATCATCTATCCTTTGCTGAGGGTGGGTGTTGAAGTCTCCCACTATAATTGTATGTAGTGTGATATGTACTTTGAGCTTTAGTAAAGTTTCTTTTATGAATGTGGGCACCCTTACATTTGGAGCATAGATGTTTAGACCTAAGAGTTCATCTTGGTAGATTATTCCTTTGACCACTTATGAAGTGTCCTACCTTATCTTTTTTGACAACTTTTGGTTGAAAGTAGATTTTATTTGATATCAGAGAGGCTAAATCCAGCTTGTTTCTTGGGACTGTTTGTTTGTAAAATTGTTTCCAACCTTTTACTACGTGGTAGTGTCTGTCTTTGTCACTCAGGTGTGTTTCCTGTATGCAGCAAAATGCTGGGTCCTTTTTACATATCTAGTCTGTTAGTCTATGTTATTTTATTGGGGAATTGAGTCTACTGATGTTAAGAGATATTAAGGAAAAGTGACTGTTATTTCCTGTTTACTTTTGTTGTTAGAGGTGGAATTATGTTTGTGTGGCTATCTTCTTTTGGGTTTGTTGAAAGATTACTTTCTTGCTTTTTCTAGGGTGTAGTTTCTCTCTTTGGGTTGGTGTTTTCAATCTATCATCCTTTGTAGGGATGGATTTGTGAGAAGATATTGTGTAAATTTGGTTTTGTCCTAGAATATCTTGTTTTCTCTCTCTATGATAAATGAAAGTTTTGCTGGTTATAGTAGCCTGGGCTGACATTTATGTTCTCTTAGTGTCTGTATGACATCTGTTCAGGATCTCCTGGCTTTTGTAATCTCTGGTGAGAAGTCTGGTATAATTTTGATAGGTTTGCCTTTCTATGTTACTTGACATTTTTCCCTTACTGCTTTTAATATTCTTTCTTTGTTTAGTGCATTTTGTGTTTTGATTGCTATGTGATGGGAGGAATTACTTTTCTGGTGCAATCTATTTGGAGTTCTGTAGGTTTCTTGTATGTTAATGGGTATCTCTTTTTTGGGGTTAGGGAAGTTTTCTTCCATAATTTTGTTGAAGATATTTGCTGGCCCTTTAAATTGGGAATCTTTGCTCTCTTCTATACCTATTTTCCTTAGGTTTGGTCTTCTCATTGTGTCCTAGATTTCCTGGATGTTCTGCATTAGGAACTTTTTGTATTTTACATTTTCTTTGACTGTTGTGTTAATTATTTCTATGGTACTTTCTGCCCCTGAGATTCTCTCTTCTATCTCTTGTTTTCTGTTGTTGATGCTTGACTCTATGACTCCTGATCTCTTTCCTAGGTTTTCTAACTCCAAGCTTGTCTCCCTTTGTGATTTCTTTATTTTTCCTGTTTCCATTTTTAGATCTTGAATTTTTTTTTCATTTCCTTTGCTTGTTTGATTGTTTTTTCCTGTAATTCTTTAAGCAATTTTTTTTTTGTTTCCTCTTTAATGGCTTCTACCTGTTTACCTGTGTTCTCCTCTATTTCTTTAGGGGAGTTATTTACTTCCTTCTTAAATTCCTCTATCATCATCATGAGAAGTGATTTTAGAACTGAATCTTGCTTTTCTGATGTGGAGGTGTATCCAGGACTTGCTGTGGTGGGAGAATTGGGTTCTGATGAAGCCAAGTAACCTTAGTTCCTGTTGCTTATGTTCTTATGCTTGACTCATACCATCTGATTATCTCTAGTGATACCTGTCCTTGATATATCTGACTGGAGCCTGTCCTTCCTGTGATTCTGGTTGTGTCAGAACTCCTCAGAGTCTAACTGTCTCTGTTATCCACTGAATCTGGTATCCTGTGATCCTGAGTTCTTGGGTGTGTCAGAGTTCTTGGGTGTCAAGCTGCTTCTAGGACCTTGAGATCCTCATGTGACCAAACTTATGTGATCCTGTGATTCTGTGAACCTGGGCATGTTATAGTGCCTGGGAGTGGAGCTTCCTCTGGGTGTTGTGTAACTGTCTGTGGAGTTTGCTCCCAAGATAAACAGGAGCAGAGCAGAAGGAACCTGAGTCACTGGTTGGTTGGGGTTCCTGTGTCCCTGGATCCTGCTGGTTCCAGTTACTCCCAGTGGTGTTGGGACAGATGTTGTGTCATCTTCACCTTGATCCTATGATCCTCCATATGACCTATTCTTAAGAGCTTTGGAAAATTTTCCACATTTCACATGACTAGAACTAGACTATTTCAGACATATAACGAATGTCCATCATTTGTCTCAGCAAATAGCACCATACGCAAAGCACCATAACTTAGCTAATATACATTTTTCTAATTCCACAACTGAGTTCTCAGCATGCTTTTCATCTTACAAATCTATCTATCTATCTATCTATCTATCTATCTATCTATCTATCTATCTACAGATGAACACAATCCCAGAAATCAAGCAGACAACTGAAATAACTTATGATTAACATTAAGATGGTAATTGTGATGTAGTGGAGCTATTATTAACCCTAAGAATGGTAACCACAAGCCTGAATTCTACCATTCTATGCCAGTATGTGATGATTATTTTTAAATGCCAACTTGCCACAATCTAGGATCACCTATAAGGGAGACTCAATAAAATCCATATCATGTTGCCCTTGAACCTGTCCTGATTGTTCATTGATGTGAGGAGCTCCACCCTGAATATTATCAGTATTATTTTATATGATGAGCCATAAGATGTAAAAGAGTAAAGAAAGCTAGCTGAACAGAAACATGAGGAAGCAATCATTCTCTCTTTGCTCTTGATTGTGAATGTGTTCTGACTAGCTTCTAGAGTTCCTGCTTAGAATTCCCAGAACTGAAGGACAGTGACCTGGAATTGTTAGCCAAGTAAACCATTTTTCATGATTGTCTTTTGTCAGTGTATATTATCAGAGCAATAGAAATAAGACTGGGACTCTGTGTTTGGTCGTCTTTCATATGAAGTGTTTCAAGGAAGTTCTGAGAGATCTCAGGGTCAAGTTCTGGGTATATCATTGCAACAGCCCTGTATGTGTGCTAATGGGTGGGGAATAAGGGCAGGAATGAAGGAGCTCCATGCTCACAACTCTATGCCAAGTGACTAGCTTGAGACTGTCTCCTTAAGCTGGGCTTTTTCCAACATGAAAACAAGAAAAGGTGTTTAAGAGCTGGATATGATATACGGATAATTCTGACAGGAATAATGCAAGAATACCTTCCAGTTATCTAGCTGCCTCAGCTATTGTTTCCTGTAGTTATGTCCAGGTAGTAATGGGTTTACAGAGACCTAGTCAGAGTGGCTTCCTAGCCTCAGCGAACTGGAGGAGAGGACTGTGTCTCAATGTTTATTATAATCTGTGTCATCTTGTTTCATATTATATAAACATCACCCAGGTTATTAACGCCTACATAGAATGCCAAGGCTTTCATTTAGGGTGCTTTATCTTCTCTCAAGAGGATGAAGTTTGTGTTAGTAATGCATTATCTTCCTGAGTGGCGTTGCCCTTTCAAGGGAGCAAAGACTAAATTCGATTTATAAAAATCTAAGCTATACCTGGCATGGTGGCATAGAAATTAAAGGCAGAAACACTGAAAGCTAACTTGTTTTGTTGAAACTCAGTGCCAGTGTGTTAACTCGTGGGAAATATTTAATACTCAGTGCCTTTGTTTCCTTGCCAATAAATTCGGGGCAGTTCAAAGATAGCATTTAGTTCACTAGACTTTTAAATAAGTTATCATATATGAAGTTCCAAAGAGCTGGGTTACAAATCTCCTTAACTTCTGACAGTTATAGAATGGGAAAATCTTAGGGTTGTGTAAAGGAGCAGAATTAATACAAAAGAATGTAAGTAAATATTCAAGTTTAAAGTAGGTAACAAGCTAGCCAATATTAACTAAAATTTACTATATGCCATATATATGGCTGAAATTACTTATATTCTATCCAAAGAATGCAGAATTCCTAGGAAATATAAATTATAAATATGTTTAGGTTTATATGCATAATTAGAATAAAATTTTATAATATCACATGGGGGTGGGGAGAGGAGGAGTAACTCTAGTCTATGAAGCATGCTGGGCCAGAGATGTAGAAAATCATCAGGGACCCAACACACCAGCTTACTTTTAACTTGACAGCCCACCTTTTTTTTTTCTGTGTTATTGGGACTTTTCTTTAACACATCGTTTCCTTTTCCTTTGCTACTTTATCCTGCTGTTTGAGCAGATGTGACCTTGACTTTATCTCACTGGGTTCTTTTACCTTCAGGACCTGATGCCAACTGTTCAGCCTCTAAATATTCAGTGCTCACATTCCTGGGAGGAATTTCCTTGGGCTCTCTCATCTTTTCTCATCAGAACAAAGTGCAGGTTCCTTCCAGGCTGTGAACTGATTTCTCTGGGTTGTGTGCTGCTCTCTGTCTGATCAGCAGTGACTACAGGCGCCAGGAGCATGTGCAGCAAACATATACCTTCTTAAACATCAAAGGTATTTGCTTCTGCAGTTGATATGTGCTTGACAAAAACAATTTACTGTGGATAACATCAGGGAAAATGGAGATAGCCATTTACAGACAGTCACAGAATGATGTTATCTGAAGTCATGATAATGGATGGTGTTTTTTTTAATGTTAAAAAAATAGATAATAGATAATGCCTTGCTCTCTCTTGCTCTTCCCTTCTTGCTCCCCCTCTCTCCCCATTCCCTCCCCCTCTCTTCACATGCTCATGGCCGGCCTCTACTCCTCTATTCCTCAACTTCTCTTCTCTTCTCTTCTCTTCTCTTCTCTTCTCTTCTCTTCTCTTCTCTTCTCTTCTCTTCTCTTCTTCTTCTTCTTCTTTCTCCCTCCCCCCCCTCTCTCTCCCTCTCCCTCTCTCTCCCTCTCTCTCTCCCCATTTCTCTGCCTCTACTATACTCTTAACTCCCTTCATTCATATATATATATATATATATATATATATATATATATATATATATATATAATAAGCTTTTGTTGGGTAGACTAAAGTGGTGCCACAAAGGCATCCACTGTTCTTAAATAGTGACCAAAGAGGACAAAGGAGAATATTGTGAGCTCTGATGCTGCATGGCAGAGTGAGTGCATACTAGCAACACCTGCTGGTGAACTTCAACCAGCATAGGAGAAAAAGATATAGTTTTCTTATTCATCAATGATTATTATATTTTGACACAGAAACTTCCTAGGTCACTTGTGAAAGCAAGCTATGAAAGCATTTGTCATGAAGTTTTGGTCTGCCAGTACTACTCTGAGAGACTCTGCCCTTGTTGCCTGCCTCTGTGATTTCTCTTTTCTCTTATCACTGTTTTCCTGGATTTTCTTGCCCTGAAAACATGAGCTGTTACATTTTACATGGGGCTTAAATTTCAACAAAACCTTGGTTAAAATTTCTTCATGAAATATATGTCCCATTTTTTTCTTTATTCCCCCCCCCCCAGATTTATCTACTTATTTCCCTATTGTAGCACAGTAGACTTAATACCCAGTCAGTAAAAGTCAGGCCTGTTGTTCTTAGATGATCCTGGGCCCTTCAGCAGTGGCAGTGGTAGATACAGTGGAGATTCAGTAAGACTGCCAAAGACTAAATGGTTTTGTCTTTACCTCGTGTTTCAGTTCAGACTCTAATTGCAAGGTACACAGTAAACAGCAGTAACTTTGATCAGTTAGAACTTTTTGTTTGTTTGTTTTTTAATTTTTTATTAGATATTTTCTTTATTTACATTTCAAGAATCATGCTCAGATGAAAGAAAGCGCTAGAGAAAAAGACTGATGAAGAATTAAAAAATAGCATTGCAAGTTAAGAAAAGTCCAGGCTAGCCACTGAGGTACATGACTATCTTACCAAGGGTGAGGTTAGCCTGGAATTCACGGTGAATTAGAGGCCAGTCTACATGAGATAGAAAGACATTGTGTCAAAAAACTAAACCATACCAAACCAAACAAAAGGAATGTGTATGTGTATGTGTGTGTGTGTGTGTGTGTGTGTGTGTGTGTGAGAGAGAGAGAGAGAGAGAGAGAGAGAGAGAGAGAGAGAGAGAGAGAGAGAGAGAGAGAGAGAGACTAGTAAAGACTATGCATTTGGATGCTTTTTATGATAAATATTGAGTAATCTAAGTAGTCAGGATTCTTACTGAAGCAACTTAGGGAACTTTATTTAAGGTATACGAAACTAAGTATCTGCAAAAAATGTCCAATGTAACATCAAGAATATTACAGTTGTTAACCTGGATATAGAAACATTTCATATGCATCGTTTGAGCCCAGGCATTACAAATACCTATTTAAAAATGTAGATGCTTAGGACTATCCCCAGGAATATTATTTGTTTTAATGTCCCCATGCTTTTTATGCATTCATAAGAAACAATGGTATAGAACAATCACTCAGTTAATCATTTAAGCTCAAGTTGTTAAATAAAATGCAACCAAAACTCAGTTAATGCTTTTCTTAATTTATTCCATAAAAGATGTGTTGGGTCTTGTTCCAAGACCAATTAGAATATATGTGGAATTTGTAAGGAAGATGACAAAATCCAATACAATTTTGATGTCATGGATTGAGATTAAGTCAAATAGTTCAAACATTTATAGTCACAGGGTCATGGTTAGTAGCACAGGAAAGAGCCTTGAGTATGTTGAGAGGATGATGTACTACATTCCAGTGACAATGCAGCCTCTGTGGCAGGTGCAGAGCTTGTGGAGGGGAAGCACACTTCTGCTGATCTAAAGAGATAGCTTAGGCCCAGTGTCAGGACTGGAAGAGGGAGGGAGAGAAGTGGGGATGGATGATAAGAGGGAGCTAGGAAGATGCCAGGAGGTGGTTAGGAAAAGGAAGAGGTACAGGAAAGGAAGGGGGAGAGGAGAAGGAGGAAGTAAGGAGAGGAAAGCTAGAAAGAGAGACAGAACTACAGAGACAGTCAGAGAATGAAAGAAAGAATTACCTTGCCATGTGATTGCTCCCTGAAGACTTCATTTTGACACTCTCAGGGAAGAGCAGCTGGACCCTCTCAAGAATCCCTGGAAGCTCCCGTGGGAGGAAACGTCAGCCTGGAGCTCTTTCTGCAGAGCCTGAGAGCTTTTGTCCTGTTTTCAGCCTTTGTATGCTCCTCCAGCTCTGAGCTGTTCATTGTGTCATCCCTACACCCAGTCTCAACTGTGGCAGGTGAAAGACAGCAACTGCTAGTCATGATAAAACTAAGGAAGGAAGAAATTCAAACTGAACAGCATTCCTGAGAGCGACTACAAAGCCACTTGCTACCTCAGAAGATTCTGGTCCTATTGGAGTTTTCTTTTGCTCAAGCCTGGAGATGGCCCCATTCTGCAAATGTGAGGAAGGCTGGCACAGTATTTTAAATTGAACTGATCATATGCCTGCTTATGGTGATTCTGCCTCTCAGTCCACATCGATCCCATATATAATGATTGCAGGCATTTCCAAAGCTGCTTTGTCAGGAAGGGAGATTGGATAGACAGATTTAGGCAGTGTTTATCTTTACCTAAATATATTCACCAAATTGTTAGAAGAGAAATCTGAAGGGATGGCCTTTTTGGAGTAATTATGTTGTAGAACTCTCTACATGATTACATTTGAGGGTAGATATAATCAATCATATGCCTCAGCTGGTCTTTAACAAAAGGTCAAAAATTTTTTCTAGACACTCTAGAGAGATATATTTTAAAACCCGAATAATTGTCTCATGATGTCGCTGGTATTATTTTTAGCATTTATGAGCTTCTATTATTTTCCTGAACTTACCAAGGTGTGAATTGCTCTCTTATATTATATTCCACACTACATGGACTTATGTTTTAGTATAATTCAAGTATTAAATTTGCATTAAAATATCTATGCACCTATAAAACATAGTTACTGCCTGCATTGTGTGCACTGTTAATCTAGACCTGTTTTATTTTTCCCTTATGCAGCTGCATCGGTTTGTCTTAATAGGCTCCCTTATTTCTTTGTTTCTGGTTTAGTAAAGAGTTGAGTTTTAGATTTCTTTGTGAGGGATTTCCAACCCGGTTGTTCCATGAGGAATGAACCCAACCCATGTCTCAGTTCTCCTATTGTTGCTCAAGGGTGGTCACCTCAACCTGCTCAGAAGGACTTCCTGCTATTTCATGGCCTCTTATACGTTCTTATGCACTTGTTTATCAAGTTTGTTATTT
The DNA here is from genome assembly GCF_900095145.1 of Mus pahari. Taxonomy (NCBI): domain Eukaryota; kingdom Metazoa; phylum Chordata; class Mammalia; order Rodentia; family Muridae; genus Mus; species Mus pahari. Next base: position 80,742,096 of record NC_034594.1, on the reverse strand, counting down.
GCCCAGTTGGAGACTAGCATCTTTATATGAACATTATAACCAGCATCCTGACTGCTCTTTGACATTTAGTGTGAGACAGTAGGACGAGTCTTCAAAATGTGATTTGCATTTGGAAAGTGTCCTAAGACCACTGGTCTTATTGTTAGATTAATCTGTCCTAGCTTTCATGCTTTAATTTCAGGTCTATTTTTTACCCAACCCCAGATTTCTTGACATCTCATCCAATTTATCTTTGACTTAAAGCAAAGCCTCAATCTTCTGCAGTGACCTATTTCAGAGGGAGGAAGCAAAGAGTGGCAGAAGATGCTCAGACTTTCTAATCCAGCTTCCACTGGAATAACTAGGCCCTCTTCATCTGCTTTTTAGGCTGAGTTGCTTTGTATGAGTACATTTATAAGCTTGATAAAAATAATTTTACTGTATAAATGTGTGGAAATCGGTAAGTCTAGACATGGAATATTCCCCTTGAAGTGTAAATTACTTATCCCAGAGGGCTAGTACCTTATTGGTCATTGCCAATTAATTGCAATCATTCCAAGCCATGGCTTAGCAAGTGTGTCTAGAGCTGAGCTGAAAGTGTAGTCTTTGTGTTTCTGGAGTCTCAAGAAAGTGACATGGTTACAATGACAAGAAAAGCCGAAAAGCGAAGGAACAGATTCTTTCTGTGAAGACATAAACCTTTCTACCCACCCTACCCTCCACAATTAGTCTGATAAGCCCATACTATTAGGTAGGGAATGCCCTTGCATACCTGAAATGCATGATGTGTGCAGTTTGTTATGGATCGGTAATGTCCAGAAAGAGCTCCCTGCCTTGGATAGTCCTTAGGTGCTCATACATGAAATTTGAGAATAATCCCTTAGGTTTCTTCTTCCCTTACTGTCCATGTCTAGTCTGTCAGTAGGTGTAGAAAAGGATGCTTTCTTTCAATATATATCAACATTCTTTCTCATCTCTACACCATTTTTTGAGCATTTCCTTTCCCAGTTACCACTGAGATCATTAAATATGCCTTAAATATTTCATCTGTGGAGAAGTCTTCTTTATCATTCCATTTAAACCAGTTTCCTACTAGGCTCTCTGTCCCTAGTATTTCATGTCTCTTCACAGCTCTCATTTTTATTAGAATTTCTGAATGGAGCTAATCAATAAGACTCTAATGCTGTAGATGCCACTTACATTGAATACAAGATGTAGAGATATCAAGTTGAAACCAGACTGGAAGATTCTTCTCTGTTGACTGCATCTCAAGCAGCCAGAAAATGCTATGCAGGCTGCTTAGAATCAGTTCCTTCACAAACCCTGTAGCTTAATTGTCCTGTTTCCCAGGCTTCTGCCTTACCCTGGCCTCCTTGTCTTTGAGAGTTCGCTGAGAGTCTCACATCACAGCACTTGCACTCTGTCTCCCACTTGTTTTCTGCTTCTGATTAGACACTTAAGTCTGGAAGACCTGGGATTGTGTTTGCTTTTTGCATACACTAGGAATTTCCCTATACTGAGTATTCAGGACATGTTTAATATGTGTGGTCTCTGTTCATGAATGAATGAATGAATAGATTTGTTTTTTTCTTTTTTAATGGTTGGATTTAATCAGCTGTGAGCAAAATAGATGTAGTTTTTTTTCTCTCCATATTTCTCTTTTCTAACGTTCAATAGGCATTAAAACCTTGCAATGCCTTAGTATAAAAAAGGGCTACAAGTATATGGAGAAAAAGCAGAAACTGCTGGAATGGAATGAGGGGTACTCTTACTTTGCTAGAACCGACGATAGTTAAAAAAACCGATTCTCTGCATCTTTGAGATGCATGTTATGGAGGAGAGCTATTTTTTTACAGTGTCTAGAGGGGGAGAAAATGTTTTGTAACTATGAGTAAACAGAGTTATGAAAAAAGGAGTCCCTTCATGGCAAGACCAAGAAGACTACAGAGGAAGAGCAGGTTATTTGTGTTAAAGAGTAAATCTCATGAAATATTAATCTCAAAAAACTTTGGTATGCTCATAATTGTGGGATCTCATAATCAGGGAATTTTTTGTTAAAAGTGTACAAGAAGCCGGGTGTGGTGGCGCACACCTTTAATCCCAGCACTTGGGAGGCAGAGGCAGGCAGATTTCTGAGTTCGAGGTCAGCCTGGTCTACAAAGTGAGTTCCAGGACAGTCAGGGCTATACAGAGAAACCCTGTCTCAAGAAACAAAAACAACAAACAAAAAAACATAAAAAGAGTGTACAAGAAAATAAAGCTACATGATGGATATGTCTATATTATGAGTAACTACTAACTAAATAGCTATCATTATGTATTAAGTATACATATAATAAGTATATATGTTCTTGAATAAAATATTAAGTATATATGTTCTTGAATATTATATTTAACATGTCCTAAATTATATATGGTATCTGCTTAACTGTACAATCTTTAATTATGAATAATATTTATCTCTACATTCTTAAAATATTTTCCTTTAATACAATTATGCATCGAAAAGTCTTTTCCAGGTTTATGAATATGATTTTAAATTGGAATAGAACCTGCTCTTTTCTGACCTATCACAGATATCTTTCAACCATCATTTTGTCCCATTTTTCAGAAGGAAAAAGTATTGACTAGAGTAGTTGGATTATAAAGAAAAAAACTAAAGAATGAATTCAGGACAACTGTAAATAACACACCCTAGGGATTAGTTAAATGCTTTAATATAAACGTTTTTAGGGATTTAGACCCACTTGGTCTCCCAGTAGTTTATTTATTTATTTTGAGACAGGGTTTCTCTGTATAGCCCTGGCTATCCTGGAACTCACTCTGTAGACCAGGCTGGCCTCAAACTCAGAAATCCACCTGCCTCTGCTTCCCAAGTGCTGGGATTAAAGGCATGTGCCATGACTGCCCGGCAATAATTCATTTTTTTTAATGTAGAGAACTTTATCCTATGATTCTGTATACTTCTTGACACACTGGGGACTACACAGCCATAGACAACTGAGATGTATTGCATTTGAGATCAGGGATGGGTATCTTACTTTCAAATTTTGTTTTCAGAATGAGATTTTTTTCACTTATATATTTCATGTGTATGGGTGCTTTGCCTGCGTGTATACCTGTACATCATGTGTGTGCCTGGTGCTCAGGAGGATAAGGCAACGGTGTCACATCTCCTATAACCAGAGATACAGATATTGAGAACCACCATGTGGCTATTGGACATAAAATCATGGTCTTGGGAAGAACAGCCAGTGCTCTGAACCACTGAGCCATCTCTCTAGCAACTAAAATGAAATTTCTCACAAGTTTTTCCTAAAGAAGTTTATTTTTTATATAGTAAGGGGATGAATGAAGCCAATGTACTGTTGGTAATGCTATAATGATATTCTCGTAACAGGGCAATCTTTTTATCTTTTGCTGATATCAGTGGTCAATAACAAGAAGGAAAAATCCTCTATAAAGTATCTTTGAGCATGCTTTCTTTCCTCTGCTCAGCAAGAATAAGTTTATATTATCTGCTTTCCTTTACATTATCTCACAATGTTAATGGAAGCAATGAGTTCTACATATATGTTTTATATTTCATTTACTAATATAGAGACCATGAATAGTTGTGTTCATATAGCTGAGGTTGATCCACACTTCTAAAAGCTGACAGTAGTCATTCCTTTGAGGAATTAATCACAATTATCCAGAAACACATACAAAATATTATGGATAAGGATTATCCTCAAAGTAACCTCTGACACCAGCTGCCTAAAAACCTGCAAGCCAACCGATCTGATTGTGTGGAATAGATTTCAAGGTTGGTTTTATTAAGTGCCTCCAATATCAGAAGGGTTTGGTTCTTTTCTTTACAAGAAAACTGGGATGCTAAGCACAAGAATGAGATCAGTCCTTGAAACTTGAAAGCCTAAAGAGATGTTAACCTTAATTGGAATTTATAGACTTGACTAGAAACTTAATTCTCAATGCCAAGTCTAACCATGAAGATGTTAAATATAACCACAGTTTAAGGCTGGGATAGGTGTCTCTGGTTCTTGTCCTCTTGTCCAAAGAATTGAAAATATTGTCCACAAAGAGTTGTAAAAGTAGCCATGTCTCTTTCACCAAAACGATAGAAAAGATCAGAATAAACTGTCAGAGAACAAGAGGCCACAAGAGTGTGTAAACTCAAGGGATAAGTTACTGCTTAGGTCTTTCCTTTATAGACTTCAAGAGAAGGAGTAATTTGGTTGCTAAGGGATATAAATTGTAAAACTATGAAATCTCCAACAACGATGTAATCAGACAACACTAGTAACTAGGCCCTCAAACTTCAGAAACACAGCAGAGAACATATATTAAGTAACATCAATATCAGACATACCACAAGGATCTTTACTCACACAACCCATTTCTTTCTTATTATTTCCCATAACAACAGACTTAATAGTCAAAATACATAGTTTTCTCAGCCTTTTCTTCCCTCTGGAGTTTCATCTGTCTGCTGAAATGGAAAACTGTAATTACAGGTAGCATCAGTGTCAGACTAAAATAACTTCATGCCATATTCTTATTTATGAATCATAATAGTACTATAATTTAAAATATTTCTTTCCTCTGGGGGGATAAAACTGTAACATTAAGCTCAGAAGTACTTCTCTCTGTGTGTGTGAGCACAGATTCATGGTCTCCCTCCCCCTTTCTATTTGAGTCTAAACTACTGTAATTCGTCTTTAACTGGTCTTCCCACTGGGCAAATTTACCCTCCAAATAGAGTAAAGCTCTGCAGCTCAGCTTTCCATTTAAAAATCAGCTAAATCTGCATATATTTCCTTGATGGAAGAATTTACCTTGCCTTCTAGGAAAGCTCCACTGTGATTACGTAAGGTTGTCTCTGAGACTGTAGAACTGTCTGATGGCTGAGTTCGACCTAGAGGATCTGCAGATTTCTCATGCCCTACAGCTCCCACATCAGCATTTCTTAATGGTTCCTAGCAATGCTCCAATAGATTTCACTGTTAAATTTTATATAGGGTTATCCCTGAACTTTGAAAACTTACATTATAACCAAGAAATAGTTAGTCTTTGTTTAAGTTCCAAATCAAGATAAAAGGTGCTTATTTTTTTCTGTAGCTTAGTAAGATTTGTAAAAGAATAGGATTTTTTTCAAGTTGGATAATTTATAGAAATAAATATGGCCTAGAGTTTAGAAGAGTATACAAACCTACAGCCTAGACTGAATCTTTGTGGGCTTATAAAGCTATTATTCCCAAGGCTCCATGAACCAGAGTTGTAATATTTGGTTGGCTTTGCAGCCGAACTTGGAATAAAAGTCAATGGATTGGTCTTTAAAATGCCAGAAGTAATTAACTACCATCTCCATTTAGTTCAAGGTAAGAAGTCACTACTGCTTATGTGGAGACTTTCTAACTCTGCTTGGGGTTATCTTTGATCACTAGGATTATAAACTCTACGGACAAACACAAATTAGCTATCATGCAGCCATAAGGACCTCAGCACCCCTTAGAGAGACCTTGAAATCATCCCCCAGAAGGGATTAAAAACTCTCAGATTACACCTCTTTTATCTACAGAGCTCACCTGTTTAGTAGGTGGTTCCTACAACCAGAATTTCAATGCTTTGGAGATGTGGATGCCACCTTGTTCATCTGGTTACTAAACCCTGAGAACTCATTTGATGGCTTAAAGCATATTCCCAAACATTGGCCACTGTACACTGCATTCTAAGATGTTATTAACATAAACTGAGGGATGTGCCTCTTGTGGGGTGGAGTGGAATGTGGCACCGAGACTTGTACATTGTCTGGAGAACATGGAGCACAGGGATATTTTGCTCCTGTTGATTCTGTTACTGCTGGAAAGAAACAATCTGGTTATGGGAGCTACTGGCAGGATCTGGGAAAGCCGGTGATGGTCTGTATTGTCCTTGTTGCTATGAAGTTCTCTCTGGCTTCATCACCTAGCATGAATTTCTAGACTATCTTTGTAGATGCTACACTCCATAGGCTCTGTGGTTTCCTGCTCCCTTCCTAGAAGGTGGCCGTAGTTCTGAAGAGAGCCTTGGGTGTGCTATATAAGGACCTGTGTGATCTTGAACAAACTACTTGTTGAGTATACATCTACTTCAGGGACATGGGGTTTGTATATACCCTGTTGAATTTGTTTTCAAACATTAAGTAAATTAGATGTGACTCAAGCCCATTGTAATCAGCACATTTTAACATCTCTGGAAAATCTCGGGAAAAGGGCGCACATCTTGCACACATAGCACTAGAACGATACCAGCATTGCTCTCTTGGCTTGTGTACTTTGAAGACATGGACTTATTTCTTGGGAAGACTGTGATGAAATGTTTGGGGCTCTGTGGTGAATTGCAGGCTGGTCTCCAGTTGAGTTGAGATCTGAACCCTGATTGTCATAATTCACCCTCATGACACTGTAGGCGTTCCCCCATACTCCTGGAACTCCAGTCCCTGCCTAAAGTACCACCTCCCTCCCATAGCCCCCACAAAAGAAGCATGGTCAGTAGTCATGTAAGCAATGGCCCAAGCTTCTGACCTTCAGGCTAAACTCCTCCCCAGTTACGTAGCAACAGTGGAGACCATTAAAAGGGGTGTTCAGCCTACCACACACTCTTACTCTTACTCTTTTTTTAAAATTTTCTTTATTTACATTTCAAATGCTATCCTGAAAGTTTCCCATATGCTGCCCCTGCCCCTGCTCCCCTACCCACCAACTCCCACTTCATGGCCCTGGCCTTC
>NC_034594.1:80719776-80734056 GCF_900095145.1 Mus pahari | reverse complement strand
CTCTCTCTCTCTCTCTCTCTCTCTCTCTCTCTCTCTCTCTCCTTGCATTTCTATACTCAAGCTCTTAAACCATAGAGACTCTGCTCTGCTCCCTCAATGACTACTGCATACTCTGGTCAGTGTTGGGAACTTCTCCTATTTCCTCTGTCCTGTAACCCTGGAGTGATAGCAAGGTAGCTCCAGGGGAGTCCCTGTTGGGGCTGCCCTTTCTCCACCCCCTGCCATGTGGGTCAGAGGCAATGCCCACCTGGGACCGAGTGGAAAGCACCTGGCAGTCTCCCCACACAGTACTGACCAGAGAATAGAGAAACACTGGCGGGGCATTGAGCATATTTCTTCTGTCCCCGTTTTCCCCAGGGGCCCCTGGCCCCCTTTTTATTTTGTTCCCAACACTACTCTATCTGAACCCTTTCTTAGGGTTCTCTAGAGTTAGATTCTGGCAAGAAGACACTAAACTTCACCAGACACATATTTGTATGTGTATGAACCTGGACTACTGTCCTTGGCTCAAGGTTAAATGGACATGGCATCACAATGCAGAGTACACTCTGAATCCAGTTCTGCTTATCAGAAGAACAATAGAGGCTTAGAGTTACATGGTGCCAGAAGTCAGTCAGCAGGTTATTGTCATGTATAAACAGACAAGACTCTGATGTTAAACCCATGGAAATCTGAGTAGCTTGGATGCCAAAAAAGAAGCCAGATGTATGCTCATGCATGCTAATTTCACAGAGATTCTGTGGCTGGATTTCCTAGGCACTGAAATAACTTGAGCTATCTGGAGGTATTGGAGCAAGTCTCCTGGAGAGCATAGTTAAGATATTACAGTGAAAATTTAGGAGATTCCAGGGAGCCAGTCTGAGTATAAGGACTTGGATGTTGAGACAGTAGATATCTAAGTAGGAGAGCAAAAACCTAGAGGAAGAGAATAAAAGAAATGCATTTCCTTCAATATAGTAAATGCTTAAATGTTAAATAAATATTTGATTACTGAAGTCAGGGATTAATTAGAGGAATAAAGTAAGGTGTCAGGAAGGAGTTGGAAGTGAGTTAGAAGGCCTAATGTCTTAGGATTTCCATTCCTGTAAGGAGACACCATGACCAAGGCAACTATTATAAACGACAACACTTAATTGGAGCTGGCTTACAGGTTCTGAGATTCAGTCCATCATCATCATGGCAGAAAGCATAGCAATGTCCAGGCCAGCATGGCACTAGAGAAGCTGAGTGTTCTATATCTTGTTCTGAAGGCAAACAGTTGAAGACTAGCTTCCAGGCAGCTTGGAGAAGGGTCTTAAAGCCCACCTCCAAAGTGACACAATTCCTCCAACAAGGTTACAACTCTGAATAGTGCCACTCCCTGGGCCAAGCATATTCAAACTTCCACAACTGATCAGCATTAATCTTTTCTGTGCAAGAGGCTTGACTTGACACAGTATGTTGTGGACTAGAATAAAGGTAGGGAGTCAGACATAGATAAATAAGACAGAGGTACAGTTACAAAAACTGGACACAGAACAACTGAATTTGCCACATAACCCACAGCTCATGATTCACATGACTAGGATACAGAAACAGTCTCTATGGATATTTTAAATAACCATTCTTACTAATATTGAGTAATAAAGTATACATTTAAACTGTAGTTGGTGACTGTATATGACCTTTCATCTGAAGGCTTTAGGTGAAATTCACCATGAAAAATGAAAATATTTTTGCTGTTGTTGCATTTAAAAGGAGTAGCTCTTGGTCATTAAGTATTGTTCTAAGATCATTGAGTATATTTATTCACTTAATTCTTATGACTTTCTAGGGACGGATTTGACACAGTACTACATTACATGAAAGAAAAACAAAGTTGACATAGGTTATACATCATTTTTTTTAAAGGAAACAAACTATAATGGGATTTAAATCTAGGAAGTCTGATTTTTTTTAATCCTTATCTGTGACCACTGTTTTAATTTATACTTTCCATGAAAAAATTGAATTATCATCCTTGAAAATTGGAACACATATTGATTCTATATAAATGCATTTTCACCATTTGTAAGTTAGGTGTTTCTAAATCAACAACCAGGTAGCTCTTCTCTTCATTTGGTTGTTAAGCACAAACACTAAGTGTTCATAATGTAGGAGAGGAATGTATCGTGAAGTCAAAGGTGCAATTTATTCCATGGCACATCATGGGCAGTCACTTGAGTTGAGGTAAAGCTGAATATTTCATTCCAATCCATTGGTTATCAGACACACATTGAAGTGGAAGATGAATGGAATTCTCCTGCTTTCTATGAGAAACATATGACCACATAAGTAGTTGTTGATGTTTTGGATAAAAAGTGGTGGTAATGATTAATGAAAAATTTACATGAAGCAAAGTGTCTTTGCCTGATGCAGAGAACATGTGCTGTTAAGTAAGGGATATTCTTTCTGTAGATCAAGAAGAACTGAGAACAAAAGGCCCTAAATATTCAGGGATGCACTATGGGTGCTAGTTTGAGTGATCTCATCTGTGTTATTATAAAAGAGGAGAGAAGGACATTCCAAGACTGACAGATACTACTGTACTTTCTCGGTGGTTAGGGCCAAAAAAGCTAGTAGAACCTGAAAGCTTTTCAGTCTCTCTAAAGAAGATGACATCTGTCAGTATGTTGCCAAATATCCCTTACACAAAGAAGGTAAGGAGCCCACAACCAAAGTACCCAAGATTCAGCAAGTTGTTACTCCATGTGTACTCCAACACAAACACTCACTGTGTTAATGCACAAAAAAAAAAAAAAAAAAAGAAAAGAAAACCAAACATCATCATCATCATCAACAACAACAACCTGATGAAAAAGCTGCAGAATATGCTTAACTTTTGATCCAGGGAATGTAGGAAGCCAAAGAAAACCAGAAACAGATAGCCAAGAGATGTAGGTTGTCTTTCTTGAGAGATTCCACTTCTAAATCTGAGCCCAGTCAAAGTAAGACTAAGAATAACAAATATGTCCCGCGCTATCGTCTCACCAGCAAGAATGCACGCGGACACCAGGATCCTTCTGCAGCACAGCATTTATTGCATCTTGAAGAGGAAGACCACGAGGCCCCGCGAGCGACTCCCTATATAGTCCCCAAGGTTGCGTGTCCATGTCTAATTGGTTGCTTACTCATGATCTCACTGTTACACCCCGGGGCGGGCAAAGACTTGGCGTGAAACCCATTTGCACCTGCACACATTGGTTGTTTACCCGAAATACACGGGCGGTGGCCAGTGGTAGCCAGCGCCATCTTATAATGGCGTTACGTGGCTTCCCACACAAATAGAAGATCAAACCTTGAAAAAAATCAACAGGCCCAGGGATATATTTAATGTGCAGAACCATAACATTTATGTCTGATTTATTTCATAAGGGAATTAATAAAAAATAGTGATACCAGTTGCTTTCTATATTGTCAGTAATATTAAACCTTTCCAGCACTCTTTGAAGGATCAATTTGGGAGACTAGGAACTTTAAGCTTTAATTATTGCTGCATTTTAAAACAGAAGAAAATTATGTGTCTAGATCTTAAGGATAAAAGACATTTATGCTAATTTGATATTTTGCTCTAATTTATTTTAGAATTCTCAATAGTAACATTAATCTTCAATGACTTATTTGAAGTAATATTGGATTCCAAAAGTATTTTCAAAAGAATTATATTGTAGTCCTGGGTGAATTATCTACCTTTATTTGAATGTTAAATATTGTAAAATAGGCAATTTATAAAGCAATGAGAATTTTTGAAGGCTTAAAAATTTCAACAAAATTATTCGCATTTGTTTTATTAGTGTAATCAAATTGTGATATCTTAAAAAGTAAATCTTTCAGGATAGTTGTGAATTTTGCATGATATCATGTAATGTTATTAAAATTATAGTTAATGAATATATATGATAGCCATGACTCTATTTCTATGATGACCTTGCTTCTACATTTGAGTAGTGTAACAAGAAAAAAAATGCTATGCCCAAAGGAAACAAGTTAGGTATTAAACTTCAACTGTGACAATACAAGGCATGGGAACCATTTGACCATAATATTTTCTCATGTGTTATAATGGCAGTAACTGGTAGATGAATAGACCTGTATGAATGTATGAGTGAAAACCTAGATTTAAGTCATATTAGGATCCTGTAAAAGTTGTTATTATAATTGAAGTACACTGAGAAGTGTCACTTCACAAATCCCCCATCACGTCTTTCTTTAGGGCTGGCTTTGCAAAGTGAGAAAGTCCATTCTCTTCTACTTTCCTGTGAAGTGTTATAGGGGAAAGTGTCTCTCCCTCTACAGAAGAGTCTCAGGAAAAAAATTCAGGTGTCATTCAAGAAGGCTCATATCTGAGGTGAAATAATATGCTCAGAAATAATGAGTCATGGATTTTTAACAGGTACTGTGGATGGAAGGTTTTGTGTTAGGATAAACTCTTCAATAGAGCTTCTTTGTGAATAATGAAGCCAAAATGCAGTGATTAGTACTGATGTATTGCATACACAGATCAGTGGAATTTAATTTTCTCTATTTTTGACAGCATACCATTCTCTTTTTAATTATGCTGATTACTTTGGGAGATCCAAGGTGATTTTGACCTTTCTCAGCATTTCGAACCTTCATATCTGTCTAGCTTCTGGCATAGAAAGGTTCAGCCTCATGCAACCTGTAGTTCTCACGAGGGGAGGATCTGCAGACTCTTTTCTTCCAATCATTTTTCTATGTCCATTTGAAGTTTCAGGGTATAGATGTGTGCAAAATTCTAGGTCACGGGTATAAATTATACTATTTGCTTACTTATACATGAAAAAAACATATGAAGCCTTATTTGAAACTTATAATGACACATCTTTTGGTAACTAAAGATATTTATCTTCACTGTTTGAATCATTTACCAAAGGATCTTGATTTCCCCACATTCCATGAACTTTAGAATCTGGCATTACTAATCATCAATAGCAACCAACAATTTAAGGAATAAAGTTAACAATACAACTCTAGTTTGTGCTTTCATTATTTTTACAGACTTTTAAAGTACAGTGTCTTTTTCAGATACCCTCCTTTGACTACATCTAGAGGGGTTAGTCCATTACTTACTCAAGAAGCAGATAGCCTATAACCACCTATTGAGAAGAATGTTGGTTTTATCTGTAGATATTTTTTTATTATTCTATTCAGGTATATGGCCCAGTAAGATCTTTCAATGTCTGGCTATGGATGTCTATCTTACTTATTTTTGTTATTGTCCATTTATATTGTGTCTGTCAAGCTCAGCTCTAGAATTGCTCCATCTAGGATTTTGTCAAAGATAAAACTTTAGATTGCCAAGATTTTATCAGAGTCATTTGCAGAGTGTTAATGGTATTTTGATTTATATTCATTGAATCTTAAATGCATAGACTGGTGTACTGGCTAGTTTTGTGTCAACTTGACATAGCTGGAGTTATCACAAAGAAAGGATCTTTAGTTGGGGAAATGTCCCCATGAGATCCAGCTGTGGGGCATTTTCTCAATTAGTGATCAAGTGGGAGAGGCCCCTTGTGGGTGGTACCATCTCTGTGCTGGTAGTCTTGGATTCTATAAGAGAGCAGGCTGAGCAAGCCAGGGGAGGCAAGCCAGTAAAGAACATCCCTCCATGGCTTCTGCATCAACTCCTGCTTTCTGACCTGCTTGAGTTCCAGTCCTGCATCCTTTGGTGATCAATAGCAGTATGGAAATGTAAGCCGAAAAAACCCTTTCCTACCCAAATTGCTTCTTGGTCATGATGTTTGTGCAGGAATAGAAACCCTGACTAAGACAACTGGGTTTTCATCTGTGTGTGATGACATGGGATTGTAGCTTTCAATGACATTTGGCCATGACTTAGTTGCTACTGGAAAATATCTTACAGTTAATGCTTGGGTATTTGTTTGTCCCTAGGGATATTGTGCTCCTTGATTTTTGACATCTTGACCCAGATATATGTGGAAATAGGGAATCTCCATTTGGGAATTCTCTTCATTGGTTGTCCTGTGGGAACGGTTGAGGAGCTTTTCATTGATTGATGATTAGCATGAGAAGGTCCTAACCACTATGGGTAGTGCCACTTTTGTTGGATAGCTTTGGGTTATATAAGAAACCAAGATAAGCAAGCCCAGGAGAAGAAGCCATAAGCAGTTCCTCCATGGTCTCTGCTTTCGGTCTACTGCCATCAACTCCCCACTTCCCTCAGTGATTATGACCAGGATGTCATAAGATGAAATCATCCTTTTCCTCTCTAATTGTTTTGGTCATTATGTTTTACCACAGGAACAAAAGAAAAGAAAAACAACTAGAAGACATTTCCGGGATCTATCCCCCTTTCCAAATATAAACCATTACCCCCTCAGTTGGTGTGGAGTCCATGTCCTTTGCCTTACAGTGAGAGGACTCAAAAGGTAATCCCAGATCAAGAGCTGTTTCCAAGAACTACTAAGGGGTGGATATCAAGGGTGTGCCATGTTTGTGTCATCCTTCTGCATCCAACCGCTGTCAGTGTCACATTAAGGACAGTTTTCAAACTACTTCCCCTTGGTGTCATTTGAACAAGAGTAAGGCTAGATTTCAATTCGCTACTTTGTTCTTCCTCTGTCTTCATGTTCCTTGCACATGAATCTGAATTAGGACCTGCCTGAATGCTGTTTTGGGAATCTTTCCTTCCATCTGTGTCTGTTTTTCCTCCCTAACAAAGGATTTTGCTTCCTATTTATTGAACATCATAGGTAGCATCAGGTAGGAAAGGAAGGAGGGATACTTTTAGGAAGTCTTTAACTGAGGTTTACTGGGGACTAAGTCACTGATTGTAACCAAACTCAACTGACACAGAAAGCAAGGTATTACAAAATCATTGTTTATCCAACAGTGTTCATTTGTTTTGATAAAGACTTATGGTGGATATTGAATGCTGATTTCAGCTCATTTTCTGCATTCATCAAATTATTATCACAACATACTCATAAACATAAACACACATAAATTACTCTTGGGGAAGGAAGAGTACCTAACAGGATTATAGCTATGTATTACCTTATATTATAAAAGATGATTAATTGGAAATCAGAGAAAGTAAGATGGGTTGCTGTTACATTGTTTTCTTAAAGGCAGGTGGAACGAGCAAGCTGAGTATACAATGGAATAGCAGTTTTATGTCTTAAGTAAGTTTAAGGTGTATTGTTAATGTTAGTGTGAAATCCAGTAAAATTTCACTCTTCGACTCTGAGAGATATTTTCATAGTAATGCTTTACTCAGCTGGAAACATTTCCCAATCAATCATCATACAGCTGAAAATATTTCCCAATCAATCATCATACACCAATCTCCTTCTGTACCCTGGACACCCACAACTGCCACTTATTCATTTGCTTATTTATTTATCTATTTATTTATCAATCAATTCACACATAATTTATCAGTTCATATATCAAGTTTGTTCTTTCTCCTTTGCTCTGTCTCTGACTCTGCATATCTCTTTGCCTACCTTTGTGTGCTGTGCATGTGCAAGAGGTGTGTGTGTGTGTGTGTGTGTGTGTGTGTGTGTGTGTGTGTGTATGAGCCTGAGCATGGATGAGAAAGCTGTGTGTATCTATGAGTCTGTGTGGACATGTGTACACATGTACTTGGAGATGCTCATGCTGGTGTAAGCCTAAAGATGCCACAGGAGAAAATTCATCTTGAATCCTGTTCTGTCACTTTCTACCTCCTTCCTTTGAGAAAGGCCTTTCACTGACCATGATGCCAGGCTGATGTCCAGTGAGCCCAAGAGATAGATACCACAGTACCTGCCTCTCACAGGGCTAGGATTACAAACGTGTGTGGACAGCCCTGAGGTCTAGATTCTGGTCCTCATGTATGCTTAAAGACTGCTTTTGCTCACTGAGCCATCTGTCTAGTGCTCTCAAAATCTTATCTAAAACATTCCAAGAGGAAAAGCTAAAAAATCTAGAAGGTACTATTGTAATTATTAGGTAGGTAGCCAAGGAATAGAGATAAAAGAAAGAAGGAAAACATGTGAATAGTTAAAAAGATATAAGGTGAGAAGTGCTCCAAAGGTTTGATAACATCATGCTTAGACATTCAGCATGTGTCTCAAAAATAAGAAACCACATTTGCTCTGTAATTGCTTGAATCACATTTCTTTTGCTTTGATTAGCAATTTCAATCAACCAAGACATCATCGAGCATTTTCAAATGAAAAAGCTGCAATTTCTTGACTAGAAGTCCTCTATTCCACCTTTCTGTTTTCTAAACATCCCTGATTTGCTAGGCCAGGTTACTGTATTCCCAATAAAAATCCTAATATCTCTAAAGTGCAAAACTCTGTAAATGTGAAGGAGAGAACTAGAGTATTTTCTATGTGAATATATTAATGCTAGTTTAGTATGCACCATTTGATTCCTAAACTCCTTTGCCTTTGGTTATGCTTATCTGTATTCAGGGAAGATTTCTCTGGGTTCATGGTAATTATGCTTATATTTTAAACATCAATATTACAAAAATACATTTTAATAAGCATTTGGTAATATATCTGGAAAGCACAACAACCCAAGTCCTGAAAGGAGGGTTAAGTTGTTTTCTTCGGTGACACCTGAGTGTTACTGTTGCCAAAATTAAGACAGTAGTTAAATGTGGAGTGACAGTAGCTTGTACTCAATGTACAGTAGAGTTCCATCTTAGAACATGAGATTTCAGGAGCATTGTAACTCAGCCATCTCAGTGAGCTGCCTGTATCTTTCTATTCCCGAGTCTCAGGCTGTCCCTGTGGAATCTTGCCTTCTGTTTCTACAACAGATCCTCCTTGTTGCATCAAAATAGCTAACACCAGTCAAAAGAAAACTTTTTGGCACACTTAGACCATATGTATTATCAGAAATTATAATGAGTATGTTTGCTTCTAACGGCTGTAAGCGTCCATTGCCCTGCTTGCCATATGGCAGAACAGTATACTTTTGGTCTCCAATTAGGGATCATGTTCTGTTTCTTTGTTTACCATTCATTTTGTCCCAAGCCACTTAGTCATTCAACCCCTGCATCCACTCTTTCTCTTATTGATTGCATTGACTCTGTCATAAATGTATACAAAATATTTTTAAATCCTTCTATACAGAAGGGAATCAAGTTTTTATTCTGAATACATGAAACTTTTCTGGAAGAAAAGAAGAAAGAGAGAGAGAGAGAGAGAGAGAGAGAGAGAGAGAGAGAGAGAGAGAGAGAGAGAAAGAAATAGAGCACCATCCATAAGACCACAAGATTTCCTTTTTTATGCCAATATGCTATTCATCTAAATGATGAGAAGCACCCTTAATTAGTTACATATATTAATTTATTTGCCATATCAAAAATCTTTATAATATTCAAGTATAAAAACATTTGAAATATACTTCTAAAAGCTCTGGAATCAAAGCTGAAGTTGCCATTTTAACTGAATATAATTTTATATATATCATCAATATAGAAGTATGTCAATTCTCATTTGAATTGCTGCAGAGTATCACCTGATGGTTTCAAAGGGACAAGGTTTTAGAAAGTGGTCATTAGAACAGGAAATGAAACAAAAACTCCAGTAGTGAGTGGAATTCATGAAACAGAACTTAAGCAGGCAGATTTCAATTATTCCAAAATAGAACTTGGCCAGCAAACTGGATTGTTCTTCCTCCTACTCCTTTTGAAATTGTTTAAAAAGAAAATCATGCTGAATTAGTGCACATATTTGTATTTTAAAATGCATTTGGTCCTAGTCCAGTGTATTTGATACCTGAAATTGATAACTTTAGCATCCAAACCTAGATCAGTGATGACACAGACTGATGTGCATAAGGCTCTGTTTGAGAGCACTCCCTTGTCAACAGGCCAGTCTGCATGGGAATAGCCTTTTCCTCCCTCCCTTCCTTCCCCTCCCTTCTTTCTTCCCTGTCCTCCACTGCCCCCTGCCTTCTGCCCCTTGCCCACATCATTCTCTTCCCCAATGCAAAGATTCTTAAATAAAAGTGGGTTCTTTCTGTTCCCTCTGTTTTTTTTTAACCCATAAGATTTTTCCTTTTAATTAAATGTAGATTCTTTTCTAATATAATATAATTTGATTACAATTTTACTTCCTTCTACTATGCTTAAACGGTTGCAGATGCAGTTAATTTGATCTACATCAGATTTCCCACTGGGAATTCAATTCTCCTTTTGTACACACAGAATCCTTGAATCATCTGGAAATGAGAACCTCTGTGCATATCCCAGGTCATATTTGTATACTTTCAAGTTTGACAGCCAAGGTTTTAAAATACACAGGCACAAACCTGTGTGCTAGTGAGTAAATTAGGAAACCTTAAGCTTTTGTTTTAAGTTAAAAATTAGAGTCGGACAGTTGTGGCGAATACCTTTAATCCCAGCACTTGGGAGGCAGAGGCAGGCAGATTTCTGAGTTCGAGGCCAGCCTGGTTTACAGAGTGAATTCCAGGACAGCCAGGGCTACACAGAGAAACCCTGCCTCAAAAAACAAAACCAACCAACCAACCAACCAAACAAACAAACAAATAAAAATTAGCTTGAAAAACTGAAATCACAGAAGGGTGACCCATTGCCATTGTCCTTCCAGTTGTGATACTTGGGTCACCCTTCTGTGATTTCAGTTTTTCAAGCTAATTTTTGTTTGTTGGCTTCATGCTGGGGTTAGAGGGGTCTCACCATACTGAAGTGGCACAGAGGTGTCTATCAAGCTTCATACATCATGTTTTGCCACTCATTAGAAAATCCTTCTGTTGCCACCTGCACAAATGCCTTGTATCTTTAAGATGCACTCAGATTTCTCAGGGTGCTCCTCTGACATTCTATGGCCTCCCATGTCCATAGACAGAGCTCTGTTATACTTACCTTTGAAAGGTAAACATCTGAGACTTTTTAAAATCCTGTTCTTGCTACAAAAAAGGTCTTGCATTCCAGAGAGCATGCAGTGCTTAGTTTATATAGTGTACCTACCTTCCCAACCAGTAGTTGATGCTTAGAAGTAGGACCAACTCTCAAGGGTAATTTCTACCTTTGAACTTGCTGTAGAATGAAGTCCATTCTTGGGCTTGATCTCAGGTCCCCTTTTAGGCTTTTCTCTATTTTAGCCTTCCTTCTCTGGTTTCTGGCTTTCTCTGGAATCATTCCTTTAAAAAAGACTCATTAAAATGCTCACTTCAATCCCCTCAGTGTCTCCTTTGGAATTTCTTCCTAAGGTGAGTTCTAGATCAATCACACCTCGACCCCCTTGCCAGATTAAAAGGCTTGTTTCAGTTCTTATTCTCAGTTTTCTATAGTCCAGAGTACCCAGGGTCACATTCGTGACTTTCATGTTTGTGTTCGAGGGGGCAGCAGGTTTTAGGTAGTAAATATTTTGGAGACCATACACAGCCATCCATGACACACAGTTTACCCTGATTAGGAACATATTCCCCTTGCCCTCGATTTCTACATCTCCTTTCCACAGGAGTGTCTGTTCACAAGGGCTTTCAGATGCAAGGTCAGCATGGCGGGTTGTTTAAAATGAATGGTGCACCTTTCAGTGTCTTATAGCTTTGAGGAATTAATTGGAAATATGAAGCACAGCATTACTGCTAACACCTTGGTCATCTTTCCAACAACTGGGGAATTATTAGGCTCTGTATTAAGTTATTGATGAATGTATTGTAATGGCTCTGGAGCCTTGTTCATAGCAGCCAGGCAAGCTTTCTGAGTCCCAGCGGAAGGCAAACCATGTCAGCACTCAGAAGAGTCATTGGCATTTTATAATCTTTGCTGTATTGTCTTGCCTCACACAGTGGATCCTTGACATTATCATACTCTTTAGTGGTTTATTTACTAAGCTGAAAAAATTCAGTATTAGCTGAGGTGAGAAAGGCTTATTTATATTCAATACTACTTGATGTCTTTGTAATTTTCCCTTTTCATGACAAAGGGAGAATATTTACATTAAAAACACATCAATAACCCCAGTAATCTCTGTGAACAGACATGGATGCATAAAACCAGGATGCAAGCTAAGAATGATGGGGGTTGGAATGCAGTAATGCCTGATTTAGATGAAATTTAAGAGCGAGGTGAAAGAACAACCACGCAAAGTTCTTACACCAGAGAAACCCACAAAAGCTAGATGCCCCCAGACTTTATCTTGATGAGGAAAATTCATTGTGTAAAGAGTGGGGACGAGTCATAAATACTTCAGCTTTATGGCTAGGTTGGTGGCTACAGTATTTTTGTAATACATTCGAAGAAAAGCATCCCTAAAATATTGAATTTTTATGTAATATAAATTTAAAGTTTGCCATGCAGTAGTAATTCTTCTTGCTCTAAATAAAATCAGTATTGGATTACAGCAGCCACAGGGTAGAATGCATTAGGAAACCTCGATAAATTTGTATTATAAATGTACTCATGGATGCTCTCAAGGTATCTGGCATATGCTTGAATGAAACTAGTCAGGTTTGGGAATATTACATATCTCAATTATATCTAACCTTGATGGACAGGTATACTGGCACTGTAATACTAGGAAGTGTTCATTGACCCCCCCCAAAGACCAATCAGGGTCTTAATTCTCCAGCTGGAACTTGGACTTAACTCACTGCTAACCCACAACATGGTTTTGGTGGAGAAAAGCCCTAACCATTCATCAGGACAAGGTTTTATAGGAAATGACAACTGAGGGGTGAGTATTTCTAGCCTGACAAGCATCTAATTGAGAGGTTACTGTAGCCTTTAACATAATTGGTTAGTTCTGGGAGCCAAAACATAAACTTAATTTCTGCTTTCTTCCTGATTGGTGATTGCTAGAAAGTAAAGTGCCAGGAGCAGGCTTGTAACCTTGAGGTGCAGACAGATTTATTGAGGAATAACCTGGAGGTTGGTTCTTGATGCTGGATTTGTTGGAGGAATAACCTGGGGAATTGGTGCTAGGTACTTGCCTGTTAGTTAACTTGAGTTCAACCTTGGGTCAGGTTCTCTGAGATGGAGTCTGAACTCAAAATTTTGGTCTCTCAGCAGTTGCATAGTTGTTCTGAACACTAATAGCACGGAGGCCTGGTGGACAGGCCAAGTTTGGTTAAATATCATTGGTGATGATACCAACTTAACCTAGTTCAATGTCTGGGTCCTGTGGAGAAGCTGTCAGTTAGAGAAACTGCAGATTATAGCTTCTGCCTTGAGATCCTGAAAGGCTTGGAGAGTAAGAAATGTTAAACTGGATCATGTTCCAGGTTAACTTAAATTGGACTTTTAAGATTTTGACATCTGAGTAGATTCTTAGGTAATCATTGAAGCAAAATAGAAACACTTTAGAGAAATATCCTTGAAGACTAAATATAAGACTTTCTACCCTACAAAATTATTTTTATCATGTTTGGGTAATTTAAGTTTGTGTAAGTGAAAAACATTGTATTGCCTGCACATAAATGAACTCTTGCTTGCAACATTTTATTTCTACTTCTGTCATAACTGCTCAATAACCAATCATCTGAAACATGTAAAAATTCTGAAACTGCCAGGGTAATACCTTTGGGCTTATAGAACTTAGGCATGGCAAGGAACTTGCTGGCCTCTTGCAGGAATACTGGGAAATTGAAGATGGAGTTATCTATAGACCAATGGCAGCTTATATGGGAAAGGAACATATTTACCCAAAGAGCTGAGACATAATCAAGAGTAGGAGGGACCCATGGCTCCAGTCACATATGTAGCAGAGGATGGTCTTGTTGGTCAACAATGGGTTGGTCCTGTGAAGGCTCTATGCCCCAGTGTAGGAGAATGCCAGAGTCAGGAAGTCAGAGTGGGTGTGTTGGTGAGCAGGCAGAGTGGGGAGGGTAGAGGGGGTTTTGGGAGGGGAAACCAGGAAAAGGAATAACATTTGAAATGTAAATAAGGAAAATATCTAATAAAAAAAACAATAGGAGAGGACGTCTAGACAGCATGACATGGTCCTTTCATGTAATCTTTGAGGCTTACAAGGTAAGTATATCTTAGATAACTTCAAGTGGTAGGATTTTGGCAGACAAAGGCAAAGTTATTTTCATTTCCTGGAGTTGAAAAAAAGAATCCCCTGTAATTTCTTTTCTGCTTTCTTTATCCTGTTAAGGGAATCATGAGTTTCTTTTTTGCTAGAACACATCGGCTTTTCATTGTACTTCTAAGCAATTATTTCACAATACCAGTACCTTTGAACTTTGATCACTGTATTTTATCCTTCCTTCCTTCCTTCCTTCCTTCCTTCCTTCCTTCCTTCCTTC
>NC_034594.1:80708956-80719616 GCF_900095145.1 Mus pahari | reverse complement strand
TTCTTTCTTTCTTTCTTTCTTTCTTTCTTTCTTTCTTTCTTTCTTTCTTTCTTTCTTTCTTTGTTTCGTGTGTGATGCATGAACATGCCTTTTATCCAGTTTTTAGTATAGATAAAATAAGGTTGATCTATCTTCTTTGAATGTTTGCTGGATGCTTTTGGCAAAGATGAAGAGGATAAACACTTAATTTAGCCAGCTGTCTCCCCTCTGGTCTGGCAGCCTGAAATTGCTCATTGAAATGTTACCTGCTTAATTCTGTATTTATTGTGGCTCGCAGGTGACATGAGGAGTACTCAAAGGGAAAATCCTTGAATGAAATCCTTGTATTAATTTGGCATGGATTCACAAGCAGGGGGAAAAATGCAACATATTCATGTGATATTACTGTGCCACAGGCACCATATGTCCCTCATGTCTCTGAAGCAGAAGGCGCAGAGAGAAACCAGTGTTTCTCTGATGTAAAATCCTGGGGTCCACTTCCAGATCCATCTTACCTTTGTACACCCTGGTACAAACAGACAAAAGCTGTTATTACAGAAGGGAAAGCTGATAGCTTTTAATACATCACATCTACTAGAATGAAAGCATAATTGGTACTTTTATATTCATTTTGCAGTGAATAGTAATTAGCCTTTGGCCCATTATAGTGTGTGAAACATCGAATTACCCACCTGCTATTGCCATGTCTCGTTAACTTAAACTATGTGCCTAAAGCTTCAAGGGAGAACCCTCCATTTCCTGGCTGGAATGCTACTTCAGATAGACTCACCTGGAAAAGTCACAGGACTGAAGGAAATGATATCTCTCTCCGGAGAATTCAACATGAGGATTTTAAATTATGTTCTGTCTTCCAGTGGTTGATATTTATTACATAAGTCCATAAAAATACAGATGCACTTCTTCCTTGAAACATCCCAAATATCTTTTCACTTTTTCAAAGATACTGTTTACTTGGATATTAATTGATTCATCATGATAACATGATAACCATATTGCAAAAATCACTATATTCACTCATTCACAGAGAAAAGACAAGAGGATGGTAAATAACTTTCGCTGATTTGTAGCTAAAATTTCTCTTTAGAGGAAATGGGTCTGGGGTGAAGTAATTAAAATAATCATCCAAAACAGCACTTACAGAAGCTGATCTGCTCATGAAGTAAACCCATACACATCTGTGCTCTTCACTTAACTCAGGACCATGATGTAGGTACCAAGTTAACATCATAGAGCTAAGAGTAACTTAGAGAACAGTTAGTGTGACCTGTCACAAAATGAGAGGAAATTCAGGTTAATTATGGAGCATCTTGCCTATGCTTAAAAACAATACTTACTTTTCTCTCACTATAAATATTTAAGATGAGATTTAGGATTCAAGTGTCACCTAAAATATGTAAGTTTCACCTAGAAAAGGAGTAATTAGTGTATTGTTTCTGTTTTGCAAAAAAGGATCCATGGAATTCTGCTCTTGATATATGCATACATTCAAAAGAGGGAGGTATTGTTATTAGGAAAGCCAGTCACTGACTAGGCATCTGTCCCAGGGCACCTACAGGTATATTGGTTTCTCATGACTATGACAGCCAATTATCATTTTATTATTTTCCATTTGTAGAGGTCAAAAGTGCAAACATATCTTTCAATGGGCCTCAAATGAGTGAATTACTGTGATATGCTCTGTCTAAAGGCCTCAGGGGATAATTCAGTTCTTTGTCACGTCCAGCTTCTAAGGTCTTTATCTCTTGCTCCCTGGCACCTCCATCTGCTGAGTGCGAATCATTCCAACCCCCTTCCATACCAGGACTGCTAAAAAGGACTCAGTCACTAGTCCCAGGGATAGTCCCAGGGATAGGCAAATCTTCCTGAAGGCTAAAGCTCTGCTCATCACAGTAGGGTTCTAGGAAATAAGACTTCAAATAGCAAAGGGGGTTGACAGGCACAGTTGCCTTAGAGATTGAGACAGTGGTTGAAGTGGCCATAGCTGCTTTGCTTACTGATCAGGACGTCTAGCTGTCTGTGAATTAGGTTTCTTTGTCTGATGGACCTCTGTGTCATAATATGACCTCAAATCCATGAAGTCTTCAGCATCCAATGCTGA
Organism: Mus pahari; assembly: GCF_900095145.1. Taxonomy (NCBI): domain Eukaryota; kingdom Metazoa; phylum Chordata; class Mammalia; order Rodentia; family Muridae; genus Mus; species Mus pahari. The sequence goes on along the minus strand of NC_034594.1, from coordinate 80,717,518 downwards.
AGGTCCTAACTGGGAGAAGTAGAAAGCCAGCATCTGAAATTCCCAGGAATGGCACATGAAAATCCCGCTCTCTGTGGTATATCAGGAATGGCACATGAAAATCCCGCTTTCTGTGGTGTAAAGGCTATTTAGAAGTGGTATGTGTTCATTTGAAGCCTGGTTGCTGTATGTAAAAGAGATATGCAATGCTGGTGCTTCACAGGAAATAAAAATATATTTAAACTTTCAATTTTAAGATAGTCTCTTCATCGTTTTGCTTGATTTGGCCCGTATCTGATTCACAATAGATAAATAAGGGAAGCCCAGAAGGAAACATTTATTTTGTATGGCACTTAACTAATTACATTTGTGATCCACGGATTTTGTTTATGAATAAACATTAGTGGGCAATCTTCAGGGTGCATTCTGATAAGACTATCTCAAGTGAAACAGCATTTTAAGAGGTTGGTGTCCCAGGGTAAAGAGAGAACAGCTTATCATTATCAATTAGAGGACCCCTAAAGTCTTGGAAAAGAGAACTTGTTTGCTTATAAAACGTGAAGGTCATGTTCACCCTGCAACCATCAATAAGGAAAAGTCATTTGTTACTTTAAGCAGGCTGTCATTTAGCCATTATGAAGATGAATAACATTTGTTATTATCTAATAATCTTCCTGTTGATTGCACAGGGAAGACACTAGCAGACACCTTATGTGCCTTTCCTAGTTTTTAGATTATTAATGCTTTTGATTAAATTCTGTAAACAAAAATTAAGGCCTTTGTTCTCCAAGCTTTTGAGACTGGCACCTGGGATGCTAGGCCATGCCTTGGTCTTTGGTATTTTGAGTGGCATATGTTATTTTCCTACTGTTCACGCAACGTTGCAAAACAACGTCCATTTTTAATATCAAGCAGATTGTCAGTGGATCATATGCTGCCTCTATTAAGGTTAGTCTTTGGACTTCTGCCTTCTTGAAGAGGGCTAATGAAGCTATAAGTTACCTGTGTGCCTTCCTTTGGAGTCAGGCCTAATTATCTGGATCTTGGCCACATTATTGACCAAGCCTTATTTCTAAAGCAGATGGAGTCACTCAGGAATGACTTCATTTGTATTAATCTGCCACACTGTCTTCTGCTATTCATTTAGAAGCACTGTACTGCCTTTGTCCCAGGCAGCAGAAAAGACAAAATCATTTCTATCAGGAATTAAGAGAAAAATGAGAGAAATTCCCCTCTTCTTTCAAGCCACTGATGTTCTAACCCATGAAACAGTGGACACTTTACAACTGTGGAAAGGTGTGAGGATCCTGATTAGTCCTACTAAGATTTGTGAGCTTTTGGATTTAAAATGAGCTAGATGGCATTTACTGATCCAGTGGCCTATAAGGACCCCCTTTTCCCTGTTTATTTTTGTCAATGTCAGTTTTTCCCCTGGTTCTTGAGAACCCTCAGAATAGTTCTCCAAGGAGAATTTCCACCTGAACTACTTAGCAGCAAGCATCTCAAAGCTGGTTGGAACGGACAATTGCTTTCTTATTTGTACATCAGAAAGATAACTGCCTGACTATAATATAAAGGATGGTTAAATTTCCAACTTGCACTGGGGATGAAGTGATTGCCATGAAAATAACATGGAAGAAACTGAGTTTAGCACCATTAATGATCTGTTCTCTATAGCTGAGGCTAGAGCAGCAAAGAAGATCATTTGGCTTTTGAATGTATAGCAGTCATTCTCTGAGTGTTTTAGCAAAAGAAAAAGTAAAGCTGTTCATTCTGTATCCTAGTTGGTCAATAGGATACATTAAGTTAGTATAAGGACACCCTGGAGATTTCTATGAAGTTATTGGTCGATGCAGAACGCAGAGGTTTTTTTCTTCATCATACTTGCTGAATCACCCTTATGAAATTCTCTGGGTTCCCACAAAACAAAAAGAAAGAGCGGGGGCTAGTTGGAAAGAGAGGAAGGGAATTCATGGGATAAGGAAGGGGAAAAGAAAAGGTAACATCTCTGAGTGACTATGATACAAATAGTTTATGTACATGTATGAGACTGTCATAACCATAACAGGGCCTACTTTATATGTATTAATTTATGCTAATATGAAACATTTAAACAATTTAAAAAGTCTTAGTTAAAGCACAGCAACATTATCTAATAAAAGGTGACTGGGAAATACAGGAAATGTATTTTAATGCTCATTGTAACCACAATATCCGTGAATAGAGAGTTTCTGCTTTGCTTAAAATCACAAGAGAGAGAGAATGAGGTATACAGGAAATGGATGACTTTGCAGGCTGAATGCAATAGCAAGCATTCATAGGTTTGGACAATCCAAACTATAAACACAGTTTCTCCCAAAGAAATTTTTATTCTTTTCAGGACAAAAGGTTTCTATATATAAGCAATCAGACATCTAGAATTATAAATCTGGAATTGATAAAGCTAGGGGTTTTGTCTCAGACATTAGTCTTCTGGTACAGTAGACATGGAAGAAACTGGGTGGCCATATATAGCCTGTGTGGGTACCTCACACTTCTGGGGGTAAAAGCCCAATGTCAGAATGTCAGCAAGGAGAATGGGACAGAGAGACAGACACCGGTTGAGAAAACAGCACTGGAAATGTGGCCTAGATGGAGGACGTTTCTACAAACTGAGAACTCCAAAATGTCTGGCAAACTAGCAGATATGAGGGGTGGGGTGAGGTGAATACTCTCTCACTTCCCAGTAGAGAAGATGCCAGAACCCACAGGTGTCATGACCTCACATTTCTAACTTCGTGAGACAGCTAGATTTTCTACCAAGTCACCTAGTTCGTGATCTTCTGCTATAGCTGCTCTCAAACCCAGACACATCTGTTCTGTGCTGCAGGGACCCCTTCACTACTGTCCCTCACCCTCTGGCTCAGCTAATGCCTCAGAAGCCCTGTCACACTACAGGTTTGTCCCTTTAGTGGTTGTTTCTCTCCTATGGAAGGTAAATTTTTTTGATGAATGAGCTTTTCTCTGTTTACGCCCAGGTCTTTAATTCTGAAAGGAAGGCAGTCACAGAGTAAGCTTGGGTAGATATGATTGGAATAAATAGATCTTTCTCTCATTGTTATCCATGTTGTAATATTCCCATAGCTACTAAATAGCCAGATATTCTATGAAGTAACTTGTAACAGCTTCAATATGTTTTTTTTAAATTCTATTTTGTGAAAAGTTTTTTTTTTCTTTTTACATTTCTACTAAATCATAACATCTTGGACATCTTGGAATGTTTCTCTGAATTGAAGTTTTGATTTTCTAAAAGAGTAATAACTAGAAACCAGATAATTGCAAAATTTAATTAGTTAAAAGTAATTATTTTTATTTTTAGATATAATTTATCACAAAATGTAAAATAATCCAAATATTTCATTATTTCAAAACATTCTTTGTTTTTCTTTGTAAATTTAAGAAGGTAATTTAATTTGAAAACATCAAATGTATTGAATAAAATAAAATTTCAATGGTACTTAATGAAACAATGAGAAAATTTCTTTTAATCTTTAATATCTGTCTTGAGAACTACAATGAGAAAATTTCTTTTAATTTTTAATATCTGCCTAGAGAACTATATTGTGTTAGTTTTAGTATAACATAAGATTTTTAACCTTGTGGCTATATGTCCAAAATCATTTGGGAACATTATCTAAATTTCTAACAGCCAATATTATATTGCTAATCATAATGTTTTAGAATAATTCATGTCTGTAACAATGTGTGCTGTAAAAAAACTTTATAAGGGAACATTTACGCAGTCTTTCAAAGAATCTTGGCTATGAGTATAAAACTAAAAGTCAGAATTTAACAGACTACTTGCACCTATGAGATATTTACATTGAATATTATGAAATATAAGTGTTAGATATGTTATACCATAATTCAAACATATATGTGAGGAAACACAAAGCATGTAACATCCTTAATTTTCACAAAATCACCAGATCTGTGCTACCAGATGAATCAGGAACCTGTTACTAGTGGAGGAAGTTTTAAGGTACAGACCTTGTCTAACTGGTGCATGGCAAATGTAGATATTATATGTCTCAAGTGTGCACCTTGCCTGGGCACACTTGTATTATATCTCTGAACTTATATTATACACTGAACTTATATTTCTCCCATTCCACACCTGTTGTTAGCCTTTTCCGTCTAAGAGAGGTCGATACTCATGAGTTTCTGTCTGTGTTCTCTTTAAGAAATCTTTGTTGGCTCTTCCATTGTTGGTGGGAATGCAAGCTTGTACAACCACTCTGAAAGTCAGTCTGGCGGTTCCTCAGAAAATTGGACATAGTACTACCAGAGGATCCAGCAATACCTCTCCTGGGTATATACCCAGAAGATGTTCCAATTGGTAATAAGGACACATGCTCCACTATGTTCATAGCAGCCTTATTTATAATAGCCAGAAGCTGGAAAGAACCCAGATGCCCCTCAACAGAAGAATGAATACAGAAAATGTGGTACATTTACACAAAGGAGTACTACTCAGCTATTAAAAACAGTGAATTTATGAAATTCTTGGGCAAATGGATGTATCTTGGGGATATCATCCTGAGTGAGGTAACCCAATCACAAAAGAAGCCACTTGATATGCATTCACTGATAAGTGGATATTAGCCCAGAAACTTAGAATACTCAAGATACAATTTGCAAAACAGAAGAAAAATCAAGAACAAGGAAGACCAACGTGTGGATACTTCATTCCTCCTTAGACTAGGGAACAAAATACCCATGGAAGGAGTTACAGAGACAAAGTTTGGAGCTAAGACGAAAGGATGCACCCTCCAGAGACTACCCCACCCGGGGATCCATCCCATAATCAGCCACCAAACACAGACACTATTGCACATGCCAGCAAGATTTTGCTGAAGGGACCCCTATATAGTGGTCTTTTGTGAGTCTATGCCAGTGCCTGGCAAACACAGAAGTGGATGCTCACAGTCATCTATTGGATGGAACACAGGGTCCCCAGTAGAGGAGATAGAGAAAGTACCCAAGAAGATGAAGGGGTCTGCAACCCTATAGGTAGAACAACAATATGAACTAACCAGTACCCCTCAGAGCTCGTGTCGCTAGCTGCATATGTAGCAGAAGAAGGTCTATTCGGCCATCATTGGGAAGAGAGGCCCCTTGGAATTGCAAACTTCATATGCTCCAGTACAGAGGAATGCAAGGCTAAGAAGTGGGAGTGGGTTTAGGGGAGCAGGGTGGGGGAAGGTATAGGGGACTTTCGGGATAGCATTTGAAAAGTAAATGAAGAAAATATATAATAAAAAATCGAAAAAATAAATAAAATCAAGAAATCTTTGTTGGGCTGGCAGGATTGCTCAGTAGGTAAGCACACTGACACAGGCTTGGTGGAACTGTGGAAGGAGAGTTTTCATTGAGATATCTTCTGACCTACACATTTTTGTCATGGAATGTATCCCAATTAACATGACATGCACAAACACATGAATAATAGTTTAAAAACTTTAAAAAATTCTTATATCTCAAGGTAATGAAGATGTTCTCAAATTTTTAAAAAATTGCTCAGTGGCATTAGGATCCATGTAAAGTAAGGTGTGTTTTGAATTCGTGTTTTATTTTTACCCTATGGATAGGCAAGTGATTATGCATCATCTTTTATTATTATTTTAAATAACTGTTTCTCTATTGATTCCTTCACAGAACTTTCAGATGTAACTCATGGATTCCTGTTTTGAAGAATTGCCCCCTGTATGTATAGCATTTCTTGGTTTGCTTCTAGTACCACTCATTCACTTTTTTCTATAATACATCTCCTCTACAAAGCCACAGGTCTACTTTTCACTTTTCCGTCTTTCTCACATGAGGTTCCTATTAATGAGACAGACTATGTTTTTCTATTTCTCTTTTGTATACACACTGTGACCTGCAAGCTTTCTGCCGTGAGTTGTTGGTTGTCGTGGTGCTCAGTTTCTCTTGTTGTCTGTGCTGTTGCCAGTCTCTTCAGTTGCCCACTGGTGTTCTTAGACAGAGAGAAGGGGAGAACCGAATGTTAAACAGAATACTTTATGACAAACTTTCAAAAGAATTTCTGTCAATAATAGGGTAACTGTAATGGTGCTGCAAATAGTTTCACATCCTTTTAGGAATAGAATAGAGAAGAAACAGCCTCATCATTACCACGAATTATTCAAGTTATACCAAAGAATTGTGAGATTATCTATGCTAACTGCAACTCTTAACTTTCTTCCTCTGCAGGAAGAGTGTTGTAACTTTAATTTTTTTTCAAAGTCTACTTTTAATCATGGCTCTTAATTTCTTTAACCTCCATTTAGCCCACCACCCACTAGAGGTAGTGGCAAAGAAAGAATACGGGAGAAGTGAACCTGTTCAGAAAAGTCTTTTGGAGCAGCTCCTGTCTGTGTTGTCCAGAAATCAGCAGTTCAGTTCAGAGGTCAGCAGTGGCAGCTCGGGCCATTCACACACACTTCACGGATACACGAGCAGTCCAGTTCAGCTGTTGAGTTAGGATAGCAACAGCAAAGACAGCTAGGACTCAGCCTCAGCTCAAGATAGCAGGAGGGAACAACAGGAACACCAGGAGAAGTTCTCAGCTGTGCCTCTCTCTGGGAAGCAAAGATCATCAAAGAGAAGACGAGAGACCCATAATATTTGTACAGCTAGCAGTACCAGCAAGCCATTCTTTCTCTGTCATTCTGTGTAGTCTTATTTATACCCTCCAAGCATCACATGTCCTCCAAGTGTCTTGTCTCAGCATGTGCATCTGTCTCAGCTGACATCAATTTGCCAATCAGCCAGAATCTGTGGAATCAGCAAGAAACTGTAGCAGGCCACCAAAGTTTTTGGTACCTTTCTCTCTAGGTAGTCCCAACAAATGTATCTCAACCCTGCAATGTATGTTGAACCAATACATATATGTTGTTAGCAAAGAATCTTTCATCACGTGTCCTTTCATGTGCTTGTTTTAGCAGAACATCCTCTCTCCTATGTCTGTTTTAGCTAAACATTCCTTCACAAGTCTACCTTAGTCCTTCACCTGTGTCCACTTCAGGAAAACACTCCTTCATGTGTTTGCTCCAGCAACACACCTTCCAAACACATCTGACTTTCCAAAAAAACCCTTAAGCTTCCACTTCAGAGTGCTGTGGGGTTTGTTTTTTGTTTTTGTCTTCATTTTTTTTTCATTCACTTTCCCTTGTGTACATTATGTACTAACTATGACCAAACAATAGATGAAGGTAGGTGATGGGATTGGATTTACTTGTGTAAGAACTTTGAATGAACTTCTCTGATTACAGTAAAATAGCACAATATCCTTCTAAAGGGTTTCATGGACTCATTTTCTTTTTGTAGTTTAATGTATTTTAGGGGCAAACTCAGGAACAGCACAGAAGACAGACAGCATTAAAACGTGTACCTGGGAGCTCTGAGGCATCCGGTTAATTGGTACTGTTATTCTTCCTATGGGGTTTAAATATCCTTTAGCTCCTTCAGCCTTCTCTTAACTCTTCCACTGAGGTCCTGGGCTCAGTCCAGTGGTTGGCTGTGAATATCTGTGTCTGTTTTAATCAGGTGCTAGCAGAGCCTCTCAGAGGACAGCCATACCAGGCTCCTGTCTGCAAGCACATTTTGGCCTCAGCAATAGTGTCAGAGTTTGGTGTCTGCACATGAAATGGATCATGGGGTGTGGTGGTCTCTGGATGGTATTTTCGTCAGACATTCTCCCTGCACATTTCCTTTAGACAAGGACAGTTGCCAGTTAAATGTTTTTTACATGGGTGGTGGCTCTATCCCTCCACTAAGGGCCGTATCTATCTGCTGGAGGAGAATTTTTCAGGTTCTATCTCCCTGCTATTGGATATTTTAGTTAATGTCATCTCCACTGGGTCCTGGGAGCCTCTTGCTTCCCTGACTTTCTAGTGGTTCTCTCCATTCCCCACTCCCCATTGCTACTTATTTCTCTTCACTCTCCTTGGACTTCTCTCCTGTCTTTCCATACCTGTTCCTGACCCTTTCTTTTGCCCCACACAGATCCCTCCCTTCCTCTCCCTGCCATGATTATGTTGTTCCCCCTTGTAAGTGGGGTTGAAGCATCCACACTTTGGCTTTCCTTATTGACAGCTTCATCTGGCATCAGTCGGAGGGGACCGGCTTGGTCATGGGGAGACTTGATGTCCCAGAGAAGGGGGATGCTAGAGGGGTGAGGGAAGAGTGGGTAGGTGGGTGGTGGAGCACCCTTTTAGAGGCAAAGGGGAGGGGAATGGTGTGGGGGTTTTGTGGAGGGGAGACCAGGAAGGGGGAATCACATTTGAAATATAAACAAATAAAATGATTGATAAATAAATAAATATAAAAACATGTACATGCATGCCTGACATCTCAGAAAAGTACAGTGAATGGATGAAAAATATTGTATGATAAAAATGTTATAAACACCATTTAGGTGCTCTCAATGAGAAATTTACTTATTTTTAAAACTTCCAGCCTTATTTATAATAGCCAGAAGCTGGAAAGAACACAGATGTCCCTCAATAGAGGAATGGATACAGAAAATGTGGTACATTTACA
>NC_034594.1:80696743-80708146 GCF_900095145.1 Mus pahari | reverse complement strand
CTCATGTAGGCATTTCCTCAACTAAAGCTCCTTTCTCTGTGATAACTCCAGCTGTGTCAAGTTGACACAAAGCTATCCAGTACAATGACCCAGAACAGGGGAAGGCCAGGACCAAGTAGTGGGAGTGGGTGGGTAGGGGAGCAGGGGCGGGGGGTGGGGTTGGGTATAGGGAACTTTCAGGATAGCATTTGAAATGTAAATAAAGAAAATAATAAATAAATAAATAAAAGAAAAAAATTCCAAATGCTGGTGTTGTCCAGTTTCAACAGGTTTGTTTATAATTGTTATAAAGTTGAACTGTTGAGATGTGGTCACTGGAACATTCTGTTTGCATTAATGCTTTTACATCTTGCACCCATATTAAAATTCACACATAGATGAAAGTGAGAAGCTGTCAATACCTGATTCTGACCCCTATGTTTCCATTTGCAACCATATACTGAGATACCTTTTGACCCCATGGAAAAAAACATCTAACAGGAAGGAGAGGAAAAAAAATTGAGATGAAATGTTTGCCCCTATTGTGGACTCTCAAGCAAGTACTCCATGTACGCGGTGTGGATATCTTCCCACTTTATTGTTACAGGCTAGCATGGATAGCATGCAGGTTGGTGTCTTCCTGTACCAATAGAAGCACTCTGGAGGCACAGATATCTTTTGCAGTCTTGAGCAGTATCTTGTACCAGATGCTGGAGGGGGAGCCTGTGAATCAGACGTTCAGTGGACTGCCTTTTTACCTTTTCTTTTTCTTTCTTTCTTTCTTTCTTTCTTTCTTTCTTTCTTTCTTTCTTTCTTTCTTTCTTTCTTTCTTGGTCATTTTATTTATTTACATTTCAAATGTTATCCATCTTCCCAGTTTCACTGCCACAGCCCCCTATCACCTCCTCCCTCCCCCTGCCTCTATGAGAGTGCTCCCCCACTGCCCACCCACTCCTTTCTCAGTAGCCTAGTGTTTCCCTATCCTGGGTCATCAAGCCTCCACAGCACCAAGGGACTCCCCTGATACTGATGCCAGTTAAGACAGTCCTCTTTTACATATCCAACTGGAGCCATGGATACCCCATGTGTACTCTTTGATTGGTGGTTTAGGCCCTGGGAGCTTTGGAGGGGGGGTGTCTGGTTGGTTGATATTGTTCTTCCTGTGAGGTTACAAACCCCTTCAGCTCCTACAGTCCTTGTCCCAACTTCCCCATTGGGGTCCCCTTGATCAGTCCAATGGTTGCCTGTGTACATCCACATCTGTATTGGTTCAACTCTGGCAGAGCCTCTCAGGGGACAGTTATACTGGGCTCCTGTTAGTAAGCACTTCTTGGACTATGCAATAGTGTCTGGGTTTGATATCAGCAGATGGGATTGATCATTAGGTGGGACAGTCGCTGGATGGCCTTTCCTTCAGTTTCTGCCGCACTCTTTGTCCCTGCATTTCCTTTCGAGAGGAGGAATTCTATATGAATATTTTTGAGGTGGGTGGGTGGCCCCATTCCTCAACTGGGGGCCGTGCCTATCCACAGGTTCTATCTTCCTTTCGTTGGGTATTTTGGCTAAAGTTCTCCCTGTTGGGTCCTGGGAACCTCTTGGGTCCCGGGCATCTGGGACTTTCTAGTGGCCACCCTCGGTTTTCCCTCCCCCACTGTCACACACCAACTTTCAAATTCTTGACCCTCTGCACTTCTCCCCCATCTCCTTCCAGGTCTGAACTCTCTCTCCTCTCTCCCTCCCAGATCCTTCTCTCCCACTACTTCCCAGAGATTATTCCCATCTCTCCACTGACCAGACTTCTAATAGTGTCAGAGGGCCACAGTACCAGGCCTGTATAAATGAAGTTCCTCCACCTCTCCATTAGAGGGCGCACTCTTGCGAGCGACTTTAAGAGCCAGTTGTTTCCTGGATGTTTTACCACCAGTGGATTTGCAGGCAGTCTGTTTTGTATGACCCATGGTATGGGTATGGGCACCTCCTTACTTACCCCCTCCCCTTCTTCTTAGTTGGAGCTCAAGAAGCGAGAGGTGGCGCTATTGTTAGAGAGCTGAGGAAGAGCAGCGACTGTTGCCAACAACTAAGGACTTATTTTTAAAAATGTGTTTCCACAGTTCAGAGTTAGAAATCCAGAGAGCAGGGACAGAAATTCTTACCAGCTGCTGATGGATGTGGGGAAGGAAAGCTAGCTAGACATTGTCCTGGAAAGCAAACCTTTAAGTAGCTCCCACACATTCTCACATTTATTAACATAATCCTTAAACACGTAATTTGCAATTGCGAGAAATCGATCTATAAAGTCTTTTCTACAAAACATGATCAAGTATATTTTGCATAAAGACAACCAAGAAAGAATTACTTTTACATAAGTAGTTATAGGGACACTTAATAAACTCTAGGTATACTGGATATGTGTTGTAGGGACAAATATCTGATTGTTTACAGGCTTTGCAATTCAGTGGAAAAGTAATCTCCAGTCATTCAGTAATGCTATAAATACACTATAAATACACAATTAATTAGAACTGTGGTTGGTGCTAAAGTAGAGTTGTAGGTGATTTAAGATTTGTGTTCTGTTCGTGAAGCGAGTACTCTATAAAGTGAAGGATAAAGTTATACACGCAATACATAATATTTCATAAGGTAAACTGTGCAAAAGAAAACGTGCAGAAAAATGTTGAGATGAATAGAAATATGTTTGACAACTTATTTTTGAATTGGAAAAATAATATAAAAATATAAATTATAGACACAGTATGCTGAATACAACTTATATTTAAAAGAATAATTACATCCACATGAAAAAAGAGAATATGTAAGAACTTAACTTTTTTATTATTTGTAAGGCAAATAAGAATTCTTGGATGTTTTCTAAAAGAAAAAGTATATAAATACTTTTAAAATGAGAATAAGATGATTTTTCCAATAAATTTTTGTTGTAGTAAATGTATATAACGGAGCATTAACCATACGAATTTTAAATCCACACTTCAGTGGCATTAAGTACATGCATAACTTGGTGGCTGACTGTACCATCTATCTCTGCAACACCATCTAGGCTTTCAGACTGAAAGTCTGAAACCATCACTCAGTATGTGTGCCCCCCTTCAGGCTGTGGTGACTTGGCTTCTGTTTCCCATCTACAGATATTACTAATGCAGATCCTTCAAATGCAGAATTGAAGGCTCATCTGTATGGTAACACATACTCATGTAGTGAGTTGGTCCGATGATATTTGTATTCAAATGCTAAGTTCTGTACCCCAAGACCTGGTTGCCTCCAATGAGGAGATCCTTATGTAAAACAAGTGATGCTATGTAACCTTGCTCCCCTGGCTGAAGGTCACATGTAAAGAGGATGAAGAAGAAAGGACACAGAAAGAGGAGGAAGCTGCCATGAGAAGAGAATCATGAGCATTTGGCCAGGAAAAACAGCATGTAATAATAGACATATGGCAGGGGTGAGTTAGAATAATATCAAAACTTGTCCAATATAGGTTTACAGATTGTAAATAAAATATATGGATTCTGTTTCTTTTATATGGGGTAGCTGGAATGCTTAATTACTTTTACATATTCAAAGTTCATGCTTTTGGGAGACCAAATAATATTTTGCTTTCCATGTTTATCTCTCTGTCCTTCTATTGATGTGGGTTGCTTGCATCTTTTGGTCATTGTGAATAATACCATGAACATTTGTGTACAGCATTTTCCACCCCTAATCTGCTGGGGTGGTTGTTGTTGTGTTTTTTGTTGTCGTTGTTGTGTTTTTGATTTTACTTTTGTTTTGCTGCAGTCACCTTATTGTTTTCTGCAGTAGCTATATGATGTTACAAAACCTCCAACAGTATGCAAGGGATCAGCTTCTCTGAACTTTTGTCAATTCTTGTTACGTATTTATTGTCCTTTTCTCTAAATATATTTCAAATACTGTGATGTTCTATGACATCATAACATGATTTTCATTTCCCCCAGGGTTGATCACAGATGCTTAGCATGTTGCATTATATATCTCTATCTGACCATCTATCTATCTATCCATCTATCTATCTGAAATCTGTATAGGAATCTTTTCTCTTTGTTAAGTTTTTAAAGTGGGGGTGTTTGCTTTTGCATTGTAGGAGTCTCTTACATATTGTGGGCATCAATTTCTTCTCAGATTATGTGATGTGCAATGGTTTCTGCCTGTCTATGGGTATTTTACTGTCTCAATTGTGTCCTTTGACACACCAGTGTTTGAACTTTGATGACGTCTGAATTACCCATGTTTTCTTTGCTGGCTGTGCTTTTGAAACAATGCTGACTCTGGCATCAGGAAGCTGCTCCCTACATTTTCTTGTAAGGGTTTTCAGTCTGGCATTTATGCTCATGTCGTTGTTCCCCTTTGGGTTACTTTTTCGTGCATGATCTGAGGCACATAGGAGTGATTTTGGTGCAGAGATATGCTTCATGATTGAATATTTAATAAAATTAAAATTTAGTTCTAAATCTAGGTACATATGTGGGAGGCAGTTGTCAAAACTACCGTGTGTGTGTGTGTGTGTGTGTGTGTGTGTGTGTGTATCTAACAACTGTGTCTACAAATAATTTAATTTAAAAGTAATCAGAATTTTATGTAATGAAAAACATTCATTTTTCTTTTAAAAGTGTAATTAGCCAACTTTCAGTACATTGCAGAGAGGCTCACATTGTACTCTTTGATGAAGCAACTCACCAAAGGCCATCACTTGGTGTAACTGGTGCTGAAGAGGAAGATGGGGGATTTCATATACTGTGAAAAATCTGCCCCAAGATGGTTCATTCTACAGAAAGCTTATGCAAATTATTCCTTATTTAAATTCCCCAGGGCAACATTTACTAATATGGCTTATCTACTTCCCAGCCTCACTCTGGAACCTCCATGATACAGTAACCTAAAAATGTCCATACTGTCAGTAACTTGCTTGGAGTTGTGATCCCAAATGCAGCCCCTCGTGCTGTCCACCTTTGCTACAGCCCTTCTTCCTGTACCTGGACAGTCTACACCCTTTCCCGTGGAGGTCAGCTTTGTGCTCTGCCTGCAGTGCTTTTTATTTTCTTCTTTTGCCTATTGAAGTGCTGTTTATCCTTTAAGGACCCGTCTCAAAGCCTCCTAGGCTTCCCATAGTCAGATTCAATCTTTCCTATTTCTAATCCAATTATAGCACTAATTGTGTTCTACCTTTATTTCTGTTTGTGTACAACAGACTGGTTCCCTTTAAAGTCTTGTATGAGCTCCCATTGACATCACTTTCTTCCGTTTTGATTCCTGAGTTCAGAGGAAACAGTTCGCAACACAGTATGATTTGCAGTGCAGAACACAATTATATATCTGTCCATCTATAAAATAATATTTATAAACATGATGTGACCTCATCCCTCCCAAAAGTCTTAGTTGATATTTCTAAGAAAAGTTGCTGATTGGTGAAGCAAAGAGCAAGTCAAGAATCAAGTACAGTTTGCCCTTCAAGAACCAGTGACTGACAGCAACAAAGCTGGAGTGATTTATTACCTCCTTAAGGTGCATACATTTATTTTGCTCAAGGTGTGTATTTTATACTGCCTTAACAGCCTTGGGGAACATAGAAAAAAATGTTCTGTGGCTTTTATGCTTTCTGGTCACTGCGGTGACGACTCCTGATGATCAGCAATAAAAGTAAACATACTCCCTCCCCCCTGCCACCAGTACTTTGGCCTTTGTCTTCCCCTCCCTTAGGAAAGCAGACACTCAGTTGCCTGCCAGCATTATTTTCAGTGAAGAACTGAACTACAAGTTCTAAACTACAAGCAATTTTTTTTTTTTTTTGCTGTCTTCAGAACCATGACCTGATGGGTGTGAGTGTGTTTTGTTAAATGCTTCTGTAATTCTTCCAAAAATGTTCTTCTTTATAAGAATTTATAAGCCTTGGTCATCCTGCTGAAAACAATCTACAGATTCAATGCATTCCCTATCAAAATTCCAACTCAATTCTTCACTGAGTTAGAAGGGGCAATTTGCAAATTCATCTGGAATAATAAAAAACCAAGGATAGCAAAAACCATTCTCAACAATAAAAGAACCTCTGGTGGAATCACCAAGCCTGATCTTAAGCTGTACTACAGAGCAATCGTGATAAAAACTGCATGGTACTGGTACAGTGACAGACAGGTAAATTAATGGAATAGAATTGAAGACACAATATGAACCCACACACCTATGGTCCCGTGATCTTTGACAAGAGAACTAAAACGATCCAGTGGAAAAATGACAGCATTTTCAACAAAAGGTGCAGGCACAACTGGCCGTTATCATGTACAAGAATGAGAATTGATCCATTCTTATCTCCTTGTACAAAACTCAAGTCTAAGTGGATCAAAGACCTCCATATAAAACCAGAGACACTGAAACTTATAGAAGAGAAAGTGGGGGAAAAGCCTTGAAGATATGGCACAGGGGAAAAATTCCTAAACAGAACAGCAATGGCTTGTGCTGTAAAATCAAGAATTGACAATTGGGACCTCATAAAATTGCAAAGGTTCTGTAAGGCAAAAGACACTGTCAACAAGACAAAAATGCTACCAACAGATTGGGAAAGGATTTTTACCAATCCTAAATCTNATAGAGGACTAATATCCAAAATATACAAAGAGCTCAAGAAACTGGACTCCAGAAATTCAAATAACCCCATTAAAAATTGGGATAAAGAACTAAACAAAGAATTCTCAACTGAGGACTATCGAATGGCTGAGAAACACCTGAAAAAATTTTCAACATCCTTAATCATCAGGGAAATGCAAATCAAAACAACCTTGAGATTCCATCTCACACCAGTCAGAATGGTTAAGATCAAAAATTCAGGTGACAGCAGATGCTGGCGAGGATGTGGAAAAAGAGGAACACTCCTCCATTGCTGGTGGAATTGCAAGCTTGTACAACCTCTCTGGAAATCAGTCTGGCGGTTCCTCAGATAATTGGACATAATACTACCAGAAGATCCAGCAATACCTCTCCTGGGCATATACCCTAAAGATGTTCCAACTGGTAATAAGGACACATGCTCCACTATGTTCATAGCAGCCTTATTTATAATAGCCAGTAGCTGGAAAAAACCCATATGTCCCTCAATAGAGGAATGGATACAGAAAATGTGGTACATTTACACAATGGACTAGCACTCAGCTATTAAAAACAACGAATTTAAGAAATTCTTGGGCAAATGGATGTATCTTGAGGATATCATCCTGAGTGAGGTTACCCAATCACAAAAGAAGTCACCAGATATGTACTCACTGATAAGTGGATATTAGTCCAGAAACTTAGAATACCCAAGATACAATTTGCCCAACACAAGAAAACCAAAAAGATGAAAGACCATTGTGTGGTTACTTCATTCTTCCTTAGAACAGGTAACAAAATACCCATGAAAGGAGTTACAGAGACAAAGTTTGGAGCTAAGATGAAAGGATGGACTATCCAGAGACTACCCCACCTGGAGATCCATCCCATAATCAGCCACCAAATGTAGACACTATTGCACATGCCAGCAAGATGTTGCTGAATGGATCCTGATATTGTGGTCTCTTGTGAGGCTATGCCAGTGTCTGGCAATCACAGAAGTGGATGCTCACAGTCAGCTATTTGATGGAACACAGCGTCCCCAATGGAGGATCTAGAGAAAGTACACAAGGAGCTGAAGGGGCTGCAACCCTGTAGGTGGAACAACAATATGAACTAACCAGTAACCCTAGAGCTCGTGTCACTAACTGCATATGTAGCAGAAGAGGGCATATTCGGCTGTCATTGGGAAGAGAGGCCCCTTGGTCTTGCAAACTATATATGCCCCAGTACAGGGGAATGCCAGGGCCATGAAGTGGGAGTGGGTGGGTAGGGGAGCAGGGGCGGGGGAAGGTTATAGGGGACTCTCGGGCTAGCATTTGAAATGTAAATAAAGAAAATATCTAATAAAAAAATAAACAAAACCCCAAAAAAAAAACCAAAAAAGAGAAAAATCTAATAATGATGATAATGAATATAAATAAAATTGGTTAAAAAAAACAATTTATAAGCTTTATAAGAGGAATAATTTTGGTGTTTTCATTGATATTATTGCAGTATGTCTTGTGAGTTTTGTTTTGTTTGTTTGTTTTTTGTTTTTATTTATTTATTTTATTTATTTTATTTATTTATTTATTTATTTATTTATTTATTTTTTGAGACAGGGTTTCTCTGTGTAGCCCTGGCTGTCCTGTAACTTACTCTGTAGACTAGGCTGGCCTCGAACTCAGAAATCAGAAATCTGCCTGCCTCTACCTCCCAAGTGCTGTCTTGTGAGTTTTAAATGTTTATTTTATCTACAGGTCTTTTTAGACCACTCTCCTCAAAATGCTGTGTGTGGACCAGGGATAAGGCTGGAAGTTTTTGTATTATCCCTCAAACAGATGAAGGACTTGCATAGAACAGAAATGAACTCTGTTTCTAAGCTCTGCTTAGTTCAGCTGACTTTCTATGTTTGGGAAGTTTCTGAAGAAGAGCCCTGCATCTCTCTTCTGGCTCAGGCTGTTCTCATTGTAGACAGAGATGCCACAGTGTGCTCAACCCCAATTTGCAGTACCTAGAGTGGAACTGTGGCCAATTCTGTGTGAGAGATTCCTCTTCTTTGTCTTCTCCCTTCATCCCCAAACCCATTTCTTTCTGTAACTGGAACTGAGGTAGGGCCATGGAGGTGAATCCAGAGGTAAAGAGCTTGCTAAAGCATGAGGATCTGAGTTTGGATCCAAAGCAGCCTCATGAAAAGACTACAGCAAACTAGCATACTGGGAACAGAGGCTTGGAGAAAGCAAGAGAATGGGAGAGGAAGAGAGGATAACCCTAGAGATGGAGAACATGGAAGAATCTCTTAGCTAGAGACCCACCTTAAGGGTTCTGATTCAACAGATGTTGGAACAGAGCCTGTACATTTGCAGTTTAACGCAAGTTCCAGGAATACTTAATGTAAAGACTTTGAGACTTCTCTTTAAGGTTCTCTGGTGGGCCTCTATTTACTTTTCAAGCTTTGGCCATAACAAACCATAGTTATAGACTAAACATAGTTACATACCTTGCAATTTCGGGGCTCTGAATACACTGTTCTTTCATGGAATCTCATGATCTTTAGATGTTCATTTATGTATAGACCCATTACTCCTGTCAACAGAGCATCACTAGACCTGTTGAAATTGCGACTGCTTCCATTGCTCCCAATCTCTAACATCCTTTTAGATTCCTCTCTTCCTCTCCCCACTTCCATTCTTTCCTCTCCTTTTCTTTGTCTTGGAGAAAATCCTCTCACATGTACCTTTCCTATTTTCTAATTGCAATTGCTTTTGGATTTTGTTTGTTTGTTTTACATGTTTATCAAATTCAAAAGTCTAATTCCAGTTTCTAAGGGTTTAATTTCATCTCTGTCTTCTGATTTTCTCAGGAACATTTTGGCATTAGCCGTCAGTTTTTATTTCCTGTTTAGAATTTTGTTATTAAAATTGTCAAATACACATGAAGTTACATGAATAGTACATCAAACTGCTGTGCTATTATATATATATATATATATATATATATATATATATATATATATATATATATCTCATATGCCTAGACTCAATAATCTCTATCATGTTTGTACTATTTCTTTTATGTTTATAAGAATGCAATCATAAAAATTATCCTTGCTTATACCAATGTCAGGAATATTTCTCCCTATATGGACTCTTAGGGTTTACACTTAAGTCATTAATCAATTTGAAGTGGATTTTGTTTTGTACATGGTGTGTGTGTGTGTGTGTGTGTGTGTGTGTGTGTGTGTGAGAGAGAGAGAGAGAGAGAGANGTGTGTGTGTGTGTGTGTGTGTGTGTGTGTGTGTGAGAGAGAGAGAGAGAGAGAGAGAGAGAGAGAGAGAGAGAGATTCTCTCTCAGGAACAATTCTTTCTAACCATTTATTGAAAGGTCTGTCCTTTCCCAAATGCATGCTCTTGATGTATTTAATGGACCTTTAAGTTCATGAATTTATCAGTTCTGTATTCTGCACCATTAGTCTTTGTGTCCAGCACCATGATGATTCTATTATAATAGCTTTGTATTATATTTTGAAGTTGGGATAGTGGTTTCCTTCCAGATTTGTTTTTAAAATGTATGTATATGTGTATATTATATAATTTTCTTAAAGTTTCTTTGGCTACTTGAAACCTTTTTTTGTTGAATTCTAGGATTTTCTTTATAATATTCTTTTAAACATTTCAAAATGACCAAAATGATTTAGAATGTTTTACTCACTCACAAGTAGAAGTAGAGGCCAAACTAGGACTGAATGGTTGTTTTAGTGAGGGTGTTCATTACTATAAAGTAAAATTATGGCCATGCAAACCTTTCATAAAGAAAAGCATTTAATTATCATTATGGCAAGAAGCATGGTGAGACACAGGCTGGCATGGTATTGGAGAGGGTTCTATATCCATTTTGACAGATAGCAGGAAGAGAGTGAGGCAATGGGCCTTGCTTGATCATGTGAGACCCTAAAGCCTGTCCCCAATGGTAAACATTCTCCACCAAGGCCACACTTACTTCAAAAAAACCATGTCTTCTAATAGTGCCACTCCCTATGGTCCTATTTTGGCCATTTTCATTCAAACCACTACATTCCACTCCCTGCTCCCAAAGGTTTGTATTGCTATCATAATGTAAAATGCACTTACTCCAACTTCAAAACTCTTACAGCAAGATCAAAACCTGTTGTGCAAACTCCAAACTCTGTATCTCCATGCCTGAAATCAAAGTGTTATTCAGATCTCTAACTCCTTTCAGCTTTGTTGACTGTAACACATTTCCTTCTCTTGAACTATTTCCACTCTCTGTTAACAGCTTTTCTCAGTAGGCATCCTGGGACTCTGGTATCTCCAACATCATGGGGTCTTAAGGTAATCAGGCTTCATCTTCACAGTCTCACAGAATGGCCTCTTTAGGTCTCTATGCAGGGGCACCCCTGACATATGCCTGGCCTCAGCTCACAGAGGGAGACTCCATAACCTGCTTTTAAATCATTGACTCCAAAGCCAGAACCATGTGGACAAAGCTGTCAAGTTCTGCTGCTTGCTGGGGCTAGAGCATACCTCCTCATTCAAATATGTTTTTCACCAGGTTTGTATTTTTGATGGTTTCCTTCCCTCCCTATGCTTAATTGTCCTGGATCTTTTTCTGCAAATCAGGCTGGCCTTGAACTCAGAGATCTGTCAGTCTCTGCCTACCGAGTGATTGATTTAAATGTGTGCACAACCATGTCTGAATTTTAGCTTTTCTCTAATAAGTCTTCTTCTTCTTCTTCTTCTTCTTCTTCTTCTTCTTCTTCTTCTTCTTCTTCTTCTTCTTCTTCTTCTTCTTCTTCTTCTTCTTCTTCTTCTT
>NC_034594.1:80680400-80696718 GCF_900095145.1 Mus pahari | reverse complement strand
TTCTTCTTCTTCTTCTTCTTCTTCTTCTTCTTCTTCTTCTTCTTCTTCTTCTTCTTCTTCTTCTTCTTCTTCTTCTTCTTCTTCTTCTTCTTCTTCCCTTTTACAAAGAGGAAACTAAGCTTGGCAGGGTCTTGCTCTGAGGCTATCATACCCTTTATTCTTTTCTTTCATCTGTTTATACTTCCTAGAGCCTCCATTCTCCTCAAACTGTAGATTTTGTATTTTTTTCTTGTTCAGCTTTCTCCTTTTCATTGTAGATCTGCATAAAATTGGGCACTAATCACATAATAAAGTCAATACTAGGCTCTTTTGAATCTCATTTTCCAATGCTGTCAATCCCAAATTCTTCAATTTAGCTTCAGATAGGTTTTTGTGAATGAGACTAAACAGCAGATACATTTTTCCCCAAAACATCACAAGAATAGTTTCTAGGCCACAGACAAATATACTTTCCCCAAAACCTCTTGAACCAGACCCCCACAGTTCAAGTCACTCTCAGCACCACTCTCTTCCATGATTCTATTAGAATGACCCAGGAGGCCACACTGAAAATGTCCAACAGCTTTTCTAGTCCAAAGTTCCACCGTGTTCCATATTCCCTTAAACAATACATGATCTGGCCTATCACTCTAATTCCTGGTACCAACATTGTTTTAGTTAGTGTTTCTATTCCTATGAACAGGTGCCATAGCCACTGCAACTCTTATAAAGGACAAAATTTAATTGAGGCTGGCCTACAGTTCAGAGTTGTAGTTCATTTTCATCATGGCTGAAAGCATGGTGAGAGGAACGCAGACATGATGTTGAAGAGGTAGCTGAGAATTCCACATCTGTTTCAGTAGATAGCATTAAGTGAGTAAGACACTGAGCTTGATTTGAACCCGTGAGATACCAAAGCTATCATCCAGTGAAACCAAGGCTGTACCTCCTATTTGTCACACACTGCATGGGTTTATTTACATATAAACCAAATGTTCTTGCCTAGCACAAGACTTTTATATTTAATTTCTATCCCAGTAAAAAATTCACTAAATAACTAAATGCACTAAACAAAATAAAATAAATCTGGCTTTAGTGCTATAGACCATTTGCCTAGTGTGCAGTAAACCCTGGATTCAACCTACAGCATTACATAAAGCAGGTTTGCAATCCCAGCACTCTAGCACTGCTGAGGTGGAGGCAGGTGGATTAGAAGTTCAAGATCATTCTCTGCTTCATAAAAGTTTCAACCAACCTAGACTACTTAAAATCTGGTCTTAAAAATAAAATATAGAGGTAATTTTAGTACATAAGCTGGTATTCTATTGATTTATAAAATTGAAAGTTGTATTTATACTTGGATCTGCATGCGTGTGTGAGTGATATTGTTTATACATGTATTTTTTGTGTGTGCATGTGTATATAAGGTTCTAGATAGAAGCCCAGGGATGGTCTTAGTTGTCTTCCTTGACCACTCTCTGCTCTTCTTTATTATTCGATATAGGGTCTTTCCCTGAAACTGAAGCTCAGTGATTCAAAAAGTCTGGCTAGAAAAGGATTCCTCTGCATCCTTGCCAAAGATGAAGTTGCAGTCATATGTCAACTTGTGTAGCTTTTATATATGTGTTTGAGATCTAAACTCAAGTCCTTATACTTGTATAGAAGACATATACTAGCATCTCCCCTGCCCCATTGTTATAACTGTTAAAATAATGTAGAACTTTAAATTTTATTATTTAATTTGCTTTGCACTTTGAGAGCTACTGAAAAAGTACAAATTGTCTATCATATGTAAGTATGTTTTATAAAACACAGCATCACTTTCCTATGACATGTGAATATATGTCTCATTTTTCTCTCATTTCTGGTGGAGTCACTGAAAGTATCATAATATTATTTACTATGTCATTTTCTTAGGGTTTCATTTTTATGAATATACACCATGTCATGGCTACATGACAACTCTTATAAAGGAAAATATTTAATAATGTTTAATAACTATTAAATATTTAAAAACATTTAATAAATTCTTACAATTTAAAGGTTTTGTAACTATCATCATGGTGAGAAATATGGTAGCACACAGGCAAACATGGTGATGGAGAGGTAGCAGACAGTTCTACATCTACAAGCAGCAAGAGGAGACAATAAACCACTAGGCCTGGCTTGAACTTATGAGACCTTAAAGCCCATCTGCAGTGACACACCTCCTCCAAAGAGGTCGCACTTTAACAAGGCCACATCTCCTAATAGTGTTACTACCTGTGAGGCTACAGAAGTCCTTTTCTTTCAAACAACCATAGTCATCCTTTTCTCCTTGACCTATATGCCTGTTAATGCCCCAAAGCTCAGCATGTGTCCTTCTCTGTGTTTGACCACTCTCGACACATTTAAGTGTCAGTTTGCTCTTCTTGGGGTTGATATATTTTCATTATAATTACTTAACATCATTTTCACACAAAATTGGAATCTTAAACTTCACATGGCTAATAAAGAACTCGTTTTCCTTCTGGCCACTTCTTTTCTTGTGTCATAAACAATCTGACATCACTCAAACATAATATTGAGATTTGTTTTACTTTTGGATACTCTTGTATGCTATGCCTAATAGAAATGACTATGTACCCTGGGGCCAGGACTGTCTAACAATGGGATTTGTTGAGTGTTTGACAGCTGGAGAAGGTTGGACAGTTTGGTTCAGCAGCAGAATACTGGTTCACACAGTATCAACACACCTCTAGAGAAATTAAGGCCTGAGATCTAATACTTAGCCTGTCACTAATATCTACACAATAAAACATCAAGAAGAATTTTTAGCACTAAGAGTAAGTGAGCATCTTTGATGGGTACTTCATTTACACAGTGTCACACACAAATATTGGTGGATCAGGGCTGTCTGGATTCCTTATAAGAAAATGGAATCTGAAATTTTCATTTTGATATTTGCTTGGACTCCACACTGTATAAAAATCATTCCTTTTCTAAAATTTCTCTATATCTTTCTTTATAACAAATAGCTATAAATAAACCAACTTTCAATGAGTTTTCTTCCAAGGGAATTACATATAAATAGAATGGTATTGAGAACCCCTGAACTTTTAACTGATATCTAGAGTGAATTTGGGCTTAGATGCACAGCTCCCTCAAACTTTTCATTTGACTCACTGTTCACACATCTTCAAGTTTATTAACACTGGGACTTGAGTATACAGATAATATTTATATTAGCCTATAATTTTAATAACCCAAACGTTAAAAGACTCAAATATTGAGCACAAGAGTCCAAGTAAGCTAATAGAACTCAGGCCAGCAGATGTTGTTTGGCATTACCAGTTGTCTTTACATCAATGTTGTGCTCAATATATTTCACTACAATTTTAATAAAAAATCCTCATTCCTATCTTTCATTATAATCTGTGAACTCCTCAGAGTTCTCTAGTTCTATTTCCAATTATCCACAGTACTAAGGAAATATTCCACTTCATTTATTCTGTATAATTCTTAAAGGCTGAAATTTCTCATTATTTCATTGCCTATTGCAGAATATCCCATCTCACCAAGGTTATTCCAAGTTCATTCCTACCACTATTACCTGTCACTATGCTTCAGATACATGGTCCTCCTCAGTGGCCTCTGCATGAAACACCCTTTCATCAGTATTAATGTGGCTTGATTATTCATACTTTTAGGATTCCTATTAAATATTGAC
Source organism: Mus pahari (assembly GCF_900095145.1). Taxonomy (NCBI): domain Eukaryota; kingdom Metazoa; phylum Chordata; class Mammalia; order Rodentia; family Muridae; genus Mus; species Mus pahari. The sequence goes on along the minus strand of NC_034594.1, from coordinate 80,693,030 downwards.
CCTTGGAATGGAGAAAGTGGCTCAGTTGGTAAAGTACTTATTACTGCATAAGCAGGAAAACCTAAGCTTCCTCACCTCATGAAAATAGGGCACATTGGTGTGTATGCCTTGAATACTTGTCAACAAGCCCTGGGTTTCGACAGAAATCTGGTCTCAAAAGATAAACCTGAGAAGGGATCGAGGATGACATTCTTCTGAACACACACACCACATACTACACACACACACACACACACACACACACACACACACACACACACACACACACCCACACCATGCAAAATTAATGGCCCTGAAGAAGTTNGTCTCAAAAGATAAACCTGAGAAGGGATCGAGGAATCCACACACAGACACAGACACACACAATCAGACACACACACACACACACACACACACACACACACACACACACACACACACACACACACCATGCAAAATTAATGGCCCTGAAGAAGTTTACATTGATCACATTAAAACAGAATTCCTTCCCAACAGTATTCTTTATATGGTTTTAACTTAGCAATGTTCAAACCTTTTCTTCAGTTTCTAAATGTGAGTAGTCTCTCTTAACTGCATGTCTGTTATTTGTTTTCACTACTTGGATGGGAATTTTATGAACATGCGAATTTTAGCATTTTTTGACATTTACTAGAAAAAACAAGAAGCTTAATAAACATTTGTCTAATTAGTAACTGAGTAATACATCAGATGCCACTGATTTAAATAAAATCTGTGTATTGCTCTGCTGGAATGCTAAAGTGACACACCCTCCCTATAGTTCTGTGCAAGAATGAGTGAATACTGTTCTTTTAAAATCACTGTAGCTGTCCTTGCATACATTTGTTTGCTTTTCTGAGTGGAGTATTTGACTATTGTGTATTAGTACAGCTGTATTATACTGTGTGTGACATATAACATATACAATATAATACATATATACTATATATAGTACATGCTATACAGTAATACTATATAATATACATACATAGTATAGTACATAATATACACATAATATACAGCTATATTGTGTTGTATATATATGTATTTTGTATAGTGCAGCTACAATATTAAGATTTTAAAGTTATAAAAATCAATAAAGAAAAAGAATTTCATATTATTAAAATAAATTTTGACTTTATAAATTACTCAGATATTCTGTTATCGGAGCACAAAATAGAAATAATCCACATATACCAGTTTTGATATAAAATTACCTGTTTAAGTTACATACTCTATGATCCATTTTTGTTCCTGCTTTTGTTTGAGAAGAGGTCTTGTTATGTGGCCTAGCCTGGTCATGAACTTGTAGACTAAAAGTGATCCTCCCATCTCAGTCTTTCAAGAAGTTGGGATTTTTTTTATGTGTACCACTTTTTCTGGTTCTAGGCTACTATTTAGCTATGTGTATAAATTTTTGTTCATTTGCATATGTGCATGAATATACAATCCACATATGCATATATGAATATAAATGAATAATAATATATATAATAATAGTATATATATCACACTTGGGGCAGCAGAATGTGCCCCTATTACACTGCAGCATGCACCAAGAGTTAGTTCTTTTGCTGCTGTTGCAACCAATACTCTGGCCTGAACATTAAGGAGAACTTTTCTTTTATTGAAGGATGGGAAGGAGGTTTTCTCTGTCACAGTTCACTGCTTCTTACTTTAAAGCAGCAGACATGACTTTTAGGGACTGTCTGTAGCCTCCCATTTGTGAGCAAACCATTCCAGCATTTAAAAGTCATGACAATTTCTGGTAAATGGATTCACTAAGTGAAATGGGGGAAAGGAAGAAGTTTGGAAAAAAGACCTTCAATGCAGAAATGGAACTTGGAAATGGGAAGTAATGTCTGCCTATGAAATCCTTACTAGATTATACATAGATTCTCCAGGATATTGATGCTGTCAGATATATTCACAACGATGCTGGTGTCCTTTTTATAGCAGGTCAAATAAGGCTGTGAAATTTTGAGAACCAAAGGCCTGTCCTAATTTCTGTTATTGTTACTTAAGAAATAATTATAGTTTTGAGACCTTTCGCCTATATGAATTATGAAATATTAATGTAGTTTCCTGCTTAATTCTTTGGGTATCATATAGTTGTAGGTACAGAAATCTATGTACAAATATTCTATAAAGTATAAAGTATCACAATCTAAATGATTCTACAACATTCTTGCCTTATTAGTGCCAAGGTCAAAAATTCTAAGAAGAAAGCATGGAAGCAGTTAGGAGAATGCCAGGGACACAATAAAAGTGCAGAGTCTGGTATGCAATACCTGGTTGATTCTTATTATGCTGTTTTTTTTTTTTTAATATATCACCAACTGTCTTAGTTACTAGTCTACTGCTATGATAAAGTACCTTGATCAAGGCAACTTATAAAAAGAATTGTTTAATTGGGAGACTACTTGCAGTTCCATAGGGTTAGCCCATTAGCATCTCAGGGAGTGTGGCATCAAGCGGGCAGACACTGGAGTAGTAATTTGGAACTCACATTTATCTAAAAGTTATAAGCTGGGGGGGGGAGGGACAGAGGGAGAGAGAGAGAGNAGAGGGAGAGAGAGAGAGAGAGAGAGAGAGAGAGAGAGAGAGAGAGAGAGAGAGACTTGGTACAAGGTTTTAAAACTTTGAAGCTTACCCTAAGTATCATACTTTTTCAACAAGGCCATACCTACTTCAACAAGGCAGTGCCTCCTAATCCTTCTCAAACAGTTTTACTTACTGGGGAGCAAACATTTGAACATATGAACCTATGGGGGGCAGTCTTATTTAAACCACCACAACAATTGACAGCTTTGCAAATCTTTACCCCTGTGTTTTATCAGTGAATCCATTACAGGGATATGGTTCCAAAAGTTGTACAAAATACCATTTTTGTTTTTTTTGTTTTGTTTTGTTTTGTTTTGCATTTTCCTTCCTACTTTTTTCCTACACTAGTCATTGCCTCTCAAAGTACCTGGGAGTCAGCACCCAAAGACATGCCTAACCTCCATGACAATGAAAATCTGGTAGTGCAAGGCAATACCATCAGGATCTAGGCTTGGCTGAGCAGATATGAGAGCATAGCAAAAATGGGAGGGTTCCTTGGGATCGAATTACGGAGTCTAGATTCAAAGTGTGCTAAAATATGCAAAATGAATGGTTTGTAGAATTGGAAAACCCAAGACTGTGCTGGTATCATGCTAGCTAGCTCTGGGGACTTAAGTGGGGCTCTATTCATTCTTTTCCTTTCTTCCCCAGACCTCTTTTCCCATTTCCTGGTTTTCTCTCCCTACCTCTTCCTTCCCTTCTTTCACCATTCTTGCCTTTCCTAATTACTCTCTTTCTCTTTTCTTTTTATTAGTTTGTCTTCTGTGAAGGATGGGGCTCCATTGTATACTCAGGGAGCAGCTTGTGATAGTTCTGCATGCCTATCCTTTTGGTTTATTAATTCCTAAGGGATAAAACGCTCACTTTCTATCTTGATGGTTCAGTTCTTGAGGAACCATTAGTATTCTTCTATCAGTCACCTTTGAAGCCATTGCTATTTTCAGGGAAGTAAATGTGGCACTATATTTGGTCAAGACTGTGTCAAATGCCCTTCCTCACAGTCTAGTGAATAGAAGAGAGATGTGAGATGTGATTGATGGCCTTATTACAGCAACTGGGATGTGGCTACACAACATGCTTTCAAGAAATAGATCAGGAATGAAAGCATCAATACATGCCTCTCATAGGAAGAATTCCATGTAACAATGTCCCTACAATGTCATCTGCATACCTACACTACGGTTTATATTAATCCATGGCACACCTTGTGCCTTCACTTGTAGAAACATCATCATCCTCATGACAAGTATGCATCTATCCACATCCACATGTCCAATCTTGCATATAGCACACGAGTCTCATTTTCTAACCAATCCTACTGATTTACCTGTAGTTGACTGAGCTCAAAATTAATACTTGACTTTTAAACAGGGCCAACCAGGGATCTCTCCTAAGATTTCTACATGTGTACTGATGAGGACATATACTAGCTATGTACTGATACCAGGTTCAACAAGGTTTAAAGGTACTCGCTGTTGTTTAGAGTAACTTCATCCATGAAGTGAAGCTACACCACACACACACACACACACACACACACACACACACACACACACACACACAAATGCATAAACTGGACAAAATCAAAGTCTCAAAACCTTGAATGCAATGGTTTTATTTGACACTAAGGTTAAGCCACATCTCTGCCTTTCCTTTGCTTTCATGCCTAATAACTTTCCATTGTCTATTTGAGACATTCTATTCTCCAATTGTTTGCCTATAACCTGCAAATAATAATTTGCAGGTTTTTTACTTTGCAAATAATAATTCTAGCTAAATTTCTTACCACAAAACCATAGGAAACCGAGTTTGGATCTCTAGAGTTTAGATAGCTCTGGTTACAGAAGTTCATATCTATAATAGCACTCCTATAGACAAGTGTTAGGGAGAGACAGGAAAGTTCCCTGTAGCTCAGGACATGGTTTTCTGACACAGCTACAACAAACAGCAAAAGACCCTCACTCAGACAAGGTGGAAGGTAAGAGTCAACATCTGAGGTTGTCTTCTAATCCCCCTGTGGTGTTCACATACCACATTCACATGCACACACACACACACACACACACACACACACACACACACACACACACTCACACACACACAAATACACTCAACGCACAAATGCAAACAGACAGATTTCAGAAAACAAAAGGGGGCAATCTAAGACTTGAAAAAAAAAAGACACTGAAAATTTCTCCCATTTATTACCATGCACTCATAACCAGCTGTTCTATCAGGTTTCTCCATGCCTCTCCACTCTTCATCAAACCTATCATTATATGTATGGAGGTGTAATATTTTTCAGGCTAGGGGCTCTTAATTTCCTTAAGAAGATTCTGAAGCCACACAAAATTTATATTAACTAAATTTTCATGCATTTGCCTTTCAAATTTGTTATTGTTATAAGGTTTTTAATTGTGAGTCTAAAGTATCTAAGTTAAAATATTTTCTTCATTTATATTGACATAATGAATGTATATGAGTGGAAAATGATTGCAAAGGAAAAGAGCTCTAGATCATTATGTGTAGGGTAGCCAAGCAGAGGCATGATGTCTGTGTTCCTGTGGATATTTTAAAACAAGGCACATAAGCTGGGATCTTAAGACTACTTATATTAGCATGCTAAATATTGTTTTCTCTATGAAGGAATGAACAATGGCTTCTGTAGGTTAAATGATTTTGTTCATTCAAGTCAGTCAGTCAATGATGGAGGTTAATCACTTGACTCCTGATATTTACTATGACAAGCAGTCCTGTGGCTTCTGGAATGCAAATTGTGTTCACTACAATGGAAATTTGAAGTGAGTTATGGATCCCACAGGGGAGTTTCATTTCTATGAGCAATATAGAGTATCAAAATGTAGAAATCCATGGTTGAATTCAATTCCCATCCCATATTTCAATTGTCATTACATATTTTACCCAAAGTCATTGCATAGTACTTTTTCAAAATAAAAATAATCCAAATAGAAATTGATAGAATTTCCACAAATTGTTTCAGACAGTGCTAAGAATTTTTTATGCTTTTTATCCTAATGACATATCCCTCTCAAGAACAGTTATATTTTGAGTATACAGTGGCCACTTATTTTGAGTGATTATTGTTTTAGACAATACAACAATAGAGGCACAAAGTCAAAGAGGATTCCATGTCCAGGACTATAGCAATACATTATGATAAAATGTATCACTTACATTCTAAGCCATGGAATCTCTTGCTAAACCTCACAAACGCAGCTAGTAAAATACCTTGCGCTTATTGAGGACTTCAACTTACTATACTACAGTGCGCTTAGTCTGTTTGTTTAACCTGCCTTTGAGAGAACACTATACAATCACCCTTACTTGCCTTGGATTTCCCATTTAATGAGCTTTACAAAAGAAGCTTGTGCATAGAGCTAATATTAAATTATATGCTTTGTCATTCCCATGAGTTATGCATTTGTATTATAATAATTTCCAGAAAGTATCAAATATAGGCTGAAAACAGTGCTATAAAATGAATATCCATCATAGATTTTGAACATAACATATACATATTGTTTGATAAACAGTGATTGCAGTACAGTTTTTTTGTTTGTTTGTTTGTTTTTTGAGGGGGTGGGTGCCAACTGGGATCACCTGGAATCAGTGATTCATAAAACTCTATTAAAGCTTTCTGTAAAGTGTCCTTTATTCCTTCTTCATGTGATACTTTCTGTGATGTTCAGTGAAGAAGGAGAAAATTTCTTGGTAAGTACAAAAACACTAAGAGAGACAGTCATACAGAAACTCAAACAGACAGACACAGGAAGAGATTCACAAAACATCTTCCAACCTGGGGTAGATGCAAACTCATAGAACAGATAGACTGAAGACAGAAGACATGGGAAGCATGCCATAGAAAACCAAATTTGGGCTTACTCTTGGTTAAATATCATCAAGGAGAAGTGTTATGACTTAATACAAGACTGATGGATTTTTGGTGATTGGACTGAGTTTATTATTAATGCATTCGAACCAAATGCACAGGAATTTCCAAGAGCAACACAGGCAAATGTTTGTGTTTTCCAGCATATTTCTTGCTGATAAATATAAAAAATGCCCACAAAATAATTTCTTACCTTTGCGATAAAAGGATGTTGATATTCTTTATTCTTTCACAGTGGTTAAATATTCAGAGATATTTTGTTTTCTTAACTTCTACTACTTTACATTTTCAATAGTACTTACTTAAAATCTCCCCATTACTTCAATGTCTGCCATTATGTTCACTTTAGAAAATGACAAAATGATCATAAATCTGTAAAGATGCTTCTTTCAAGATGAAAAAAAGACAATTGAGTGTAATATTTCCTCTTTTTTTAATGACAAAGATTCACTTGAAATTTCATTTTATGTATATAATTCCTATACATAAAAAACTTAATTGGTTTCTTAACAAATCTCATGAGGATGTGGAGTTGAAGTTAAGAAAGGTAATAAAACTTGGGCTTCTTTCCATTCTTAGCTTTAAAAAGGTAATCTTACTAAGTCTTTCTACCACAACAAATGAGGCCCCATGTAATGATAGTTTCTTAAGTGTGTTTTGATACCTTCAAATGTTCTCCTATGGCTCAAAAGCCAGATCAGCTAATTCCATTCTCATCACAAGTCCATGAAGTAGAATATAAGACAAATGTGATGACCATTGACTTTTTTCATTTATGTTCTCATTAAGGAAAAACTAGACTTACTTTCTGTGATGGCAAGTTTTATGTCAACTTGACAGAAGTTAGAGTTGTCAGAGGGGAGGAAACCTCAACTGAGAAATTGCCTCCACAAAATCTGGCTGTAGGCAAAAGCCTGTGGGTCATTTTTGTAATTGGTGATTGATTCCTGTGGAGGGGGGGTACCTTCTATATGCTGATGGTATTAGAAACCAAGATGAGCAAGCCATAAGCAGCAAACAAACAAACATCACCTCTTCCTAGCCTCTGCATCAGCTTTTGCCTCCAACTTCTTTCCTTATTTGAGTTCCTCCCATGGCTGTCTTCCATGATAAACTATTATGAGGGAGAGCAAACAAAATAAAGCATTTTCCCTTCAAGCTGGTTTTGCTCATGATGACGCATCAAAGTAATAGTAACCTAACTAAGATATTCTCCAATGACAGGGTCCTTAAGGAAGGGCATATTTCTCTTTACTTTGAACAACAGTAGAACTTAGAACAATGCCTGAAACACTTAATACATGTTTGTTGAATGAATTGAATATGTAACATAAATAAAAGGCTGTTTAAAAATGGAACATGACCTGCCTCCTTAGTGCAGTAAGCAGCTTCTCAGTGTTTTAAAAATACAAGTGGGAATTCGAGAGATGGCTCAATGGTTAATGGCACTCATTGCTCTTCTAAAGCACTGAGTAGCTCACAGCCACTTGTAATTAAAGTTCCAGTGTATTCCATATTATTTTCTGGCCTCTAAGGGTACCTGCACTCATGTACACATCCCCATATCCCCATACATATAATTAAAATAATTCTTTAAAAATGCAAATGCAAATAGGAAACAAGTTATCAGCACACAGAATGCCTTACTTTGTATGAAGTTTGTAGAACACACTATAAACGGAACTCTTACCCACACCCTGTGAATCAATTAAATGCCTGATTCCATGGATCACAAAACTGAGAAAGTAGAAGTGAATACAATATCAAAGTGCATATGAATGAGTATGCAGTCAGGATGGATTCTAGTTTTATCTGACTTCTGAGCTTAGCTTTTGTCTGAATTGGTTTCTTAGGGCCATGAAGCACCATTGGCAAAGTAGTTTAAAGTGACAGGATTCTAGTGTCTTACAGTTCTGGAGGCTGGCAGTAGATAACTAGGTGCAGCAGTGCCAGTCTTCCTCAGAAATGCGTCTAGCCTCTGATGTCTGTTGTCATCTTTGTAATCTTCTGTCTATAGATAGATGCATCACTCTAGTCTCTGCTTGAAACCTCACTGGTACTCATCCGCTATCTGAACTTCTCTTCTTATAACTTCTAATCTTATATTCTTGTTGGATTAAGTCCTCTGTGTGCTCCAATGTGACTTTATCTAAACCATGCACACAATTACACTTTTTCCACATGAGGTTATATATGGGGGTTTATTCTAACAGTCACCATGCTTGATACTCATCAAGCACAGATATTTACTAAATAACCGAGAAACCCATTCCATGAGGCTTTTTGTTAGTGTAGAGAGCCAAAACAAGTACAAAGCACCATTATTCCTGTAGCTGGGAGACAAAGATTGGTTTCCATGGAAATAAATATCAAAGGTAGGTAATGTGCACATTATGAGTATGGAAAGACAGTGGCATGTAGACAAGGCATAAATTATAGAAGTTTACTAAGAGCCCACTAGAGGTCAAAGAAGAAATGGCTGGAAATCAAGGTAGAAACAATATCCAGGGCTGAAGGAAAGAGTAAGTATTGTTGGGAACTCTGGGGCTCACAGTCAGAAAAAAGCTGGATTTCAGTCAAGAAAGATCAAACAGTAAGTGAGAAAGTAGAGAAACCATAGCACAGACAATTTCAGGCCTCTGAAAAGAGACAAAAGAAACACAATGGGAGGAAGTGACACGCTGTCTGTTAGCATTAGAATATGCTATGAACTCTGTGCACACTGTTTCACTGGAGTGCCAGGGGAAAGTCTGATCGCAGTTTGCAATGTGAGAGCAGAACCTGGTCTTTGAAGACCATCATACAGTGGTATTATGTGATTTTTGGCTTCTTACAGGCTTCTGTTAATGATGATGCCAGTGTTATAAGGATATGAGATTGTCTTTAAAATTCTATGACCCAATCCTATCCTCCCCCTCTTCCTCTTCCTCTTCTTCTTCTTTCTCCTCTTCTTTATACTCCTCCTCCACCAGTATATTCTCCTTTATGAAACACATGATCTTGTTATATACAGACTGGTCTCAAACGTAACATGCATGACCTTAAACATCTCAGTTTGTTCTTTTTGTGGTTATAATTTAATTGCAACATTTCTCCCTTCCTTTTGTTCTTCCAAACTCTTCCCTTTATTGTCTCCAGTGCTCCTTCAAATTCATAGCCTCTTTTTTTCATTAATTGCTATTGCATACATATATACACACATATATATGCATATTTATATTCCTAAATATAACTTATTTGGTATGTACAATGTTACTTTCTATATGTTTTTAGGGCTGATCACTTAGTGTTGGATAATGAATTAGTGTGCTTTTCCCAGGGTAAGACCTTCTGTTCCCAGTAGAACTATAAGTAACTTAGTTACCTATAGCTATTTTGTTTTTTGTGTTTTGTTTGGTGGGGATGTGGCTTGAGGCCCCCTGGGCTTTTGACCATTCACTTTGGTGTCATCTTTGCTTGGTTCCTGTTTGACTAGCCATGTTGGCCAGAGTTAGTGTGTTTACCTTCTAATATTACTAGGAGACACAATCTCACAATAAATTCCCTAATCCTCTGACTCTTAAAATTTTTCTGAAAGATTTTCTGAGTCTTAGGCCTGAGAATATTTTTTAGATGGATGTATTAAGACTGGCATCCATAAACATTTTTATTGGTTATGGTTTCCTGTAGAGTCTTCCATCTGCTGCAAAGAGAAGTTTCTTTGATGAATCCTGAACTACAACTAGTTCAAAAAGTGCTGGGGCTTGAACCCAGAGCTCTGAGCACGCTGGGCAAACATTAAACTGTGAATGCTACATTTTCAGCCTTCAGATGAATGCTTGTTCTGTGTTGAGTAGTTTTCCCAGTACTTTATCTTTAACAGGAAACAGGAAGACATGATTTCTGCAGTTCTAGCCCTTGTGTCTCCGTGGAGGAGGTAGCAAGTCAGCAAGTAGCTAAATATACAGGGAATGCAAGTTTCTATGTTGACTGGATCTCTACAAGATAAAGCAAATGAGTCAAGTTCAGGAGTGATGAGAGAAATGACAGGAAGTACTGAGCTAAAATGAACATTTTCCAAATGCCAGGTTAAATGCAACTTTTACCTTTAGTTCTGGTTTTATCATGAGCCCAGACAGAAGATATTGTAGCAAATTCAGAAGACACTGTGATTTTCCTCAGTTTGCTTAACTCTTCCCTGTGTCTTCTGTTGCTGAAGACTGTGGTTTTCCATTTTCATTGGATCATGATACTGAAATGCTTTGCCTTGTTAAGGTCCCAGGCACAAATGTGATAGTCTCTTTGTTTATATCCAAAGATGTTATGAAACTGTTGACCCTTGAAGGCTTGTGATCTGCTGAGACAACTGCTACACTTTAAATACCAGTATTTAAATATAAATATCATTTTGAGTGATTTGGAACCCAGGACTAGGAAAATTGGATTTTAACACTGTCAACAAATTATAAGCTAAAGCATAATTTGATGGAAGAATAGAAAAGCTCCATTCTGGAGCAGAGTTGGGGGAGGGTATAGGGGACATTCGGGATAGCATTTGAAATGTAAATGAAGAAAATATCTAATAAAACAATTAAAATTAGTAAAAAAAAAAAAAAAAAAAAAAGAATGGAAAAGCAAACCAGAAGTAACTGCTTGTAAAGTGTGTTTGCCAATGTTTGCTTCTATGATGGCCTTCTTCCACAAAACTGGCACACTGACTCTGGTGTCCTAGCAGGCTCTACCACATTCTCCTGTGGGATGTCTATTTCCATGTGTGTAGGTTATATCCATTTAAAATGCATTGTGACAAAGACCTTAACTTTTATTTTAGTTTAATGTCTATGAGGTTATGATTCAGGAAAATTATTTTACTAATAGAAGTGTGTGTGTGTGGTGTGTGTGTGTGTGTGTGTGTGTGTGTGTGTGTGTGTATGAAAAACCCAGGTGGTAAAAACTTCAGACCAAAGAAAATCTTATTGCTTGGCTTTTATGTCTAAAGGGGAATAAATAATATAGAAATATTTTATTTCTTATAAGCTCATGCATTAAAGTTCCTCCATAAACAGAGGGCCTAGAAATGCCATCCCCAGCACAGATATGATACTTTGATAGAGACAGATGAGGTGGTAAGTGGCTCGTTAAGGAGCGAAGAGGACAAATCTAGGCAGTGTGCTGTGCCCCTACCCCCCTCCCAGCAAAATCTTCCAAAAGAGCATACACTCACGTGCCAGTATCAATGTAACAAGGTCAGTGCACATTTAAACAAATTACAGGACTCTCACTGTGCAGTAGGCAGGCAAGCCTGGAGGAGGCGAGCTGGATCTGAGTTATCCCCACATGCACAGGCTCGGTGGGAGGACCATGTTCTCTCCTTTACTGTGGAGTTGCTGCTCTTCCACTGCCATCTTTCTTGACAAGATTCAGAGTGATGGTGGTCTGAGGCTCTATCAATCGAGCAAGCCAGAGGCAATTGGCAGTTTCTCTGATCCTTGCCTTGACTAGAACAAGAATGAACAACCACGAGTGTCTCATCGTCTAACTTCAGTGGTCAAGTGTACTTCTCTATGGACCTCTTGGCTGTTTGGGTTATGATTCCCTGATCGCCTGGGTCTATAGTGATAGACTTTATAAAAATAGATAGTAACACAGAATGCCACCACAAGGCATTCACTCACATAGCTGAAGCTTGACAGTCCAAAGTATCAAACAGACATTTGCCTTTGTAGGAAGGATTTTAAGTGCAATCATGACAGATGTTGAAAAAGATTAGTTTTCCATCTCTCTCCTGCTTCCTTGCAGCTAGTGCATGTATGCCTTGCTTGAAAATAGCTCCCTTTTTTATAAATAGATGAAGCTCGAGGCCTTCAACAGTATGCAGTCAACAGTATACTCATCAAGCATACATTTCCCCGGACAGATAGCTGCTCCTTTGTTTCAGGACAGCAGTGTAAAATGTAGCTTGGCTTCTTATGCCACAAGCTACCTGATGTTAACCAGAGGCAGCTTCAAAGCTACTTTATGTTATAGGAAAACTATGAAAACTTGCCCCTATAATGGTGGCAGACTGGATAGTAAAGATTTTTTTTTTTTAATGCCTATTTACTTCGTCTCTAATCTCCCTCCAGGGGTTTCAAAGTGAA
>NC_034594.1:80672900-80675400 GCF_900095145.1 Mus pahari | reverse complement strand
TTTCCATCTGGCAGGATAGGGGTCAGCAGGTGCCAAGATCTGCTGGAGCATTTTAAGACAACATTGCACATAACATAATTATGTAGGGATGACTGAAGACAGAGAGTCAAATCTATAGGGAACCTAAAGGTCTCATCTTTTCATTCTTAGGATAGAAAATGAAGTTTATGGCAAATATGAAACTATTGTAATCATTCAGATTCCACAAACTACTAAATATCCTTAAGAATTGTTTGGTTTAATTTTTGATACTTTATTCATTATTGACTGTTAAAGTAATCTACATTCACAAAAGTGAGGAAATATAATAGGGATTTAGCCTCTATAGCTCAGTGGTAGTGACCACAGCTGCAGTGTTGCTTTGCAGGGTCCTTTCTGCACATCTCGAAGCCACACATCCACAGCATCAGTCTCAGATATTGGCTTCTCGTTGTTCTTCTTGTCATCTTTTTTCTTTCTTTCTTTTTTTTTTTTTCTATGCTGAATTACTTCGTATAGTTTCTGCTAGAAGAATCCCTCGTGGTGAGGTTGGATAATTGAACTCCATCTTTCCGAAGGCTGTATTTCTGGTGGCAGATTGGTTTTGATGATCCTTACCTCTGTTTTCAGTGAGACTCCAGTGTTTCTTATAAGGGCTCTTCCTTCTGGTGCTGCTATGTTTTGGTTTTCTTGTTTTTGTTTTTTGTTTTTTTTTCTCTCATTTGACATTTCATTTTCTCCAATTCTTTGAAGAAACAGTTTAACACAAATTAAAATTTTCTTGTATGTCATTGAACAATGCATCTGTGCTGGTAGGCTTTTTTTTTTTTCAACATGACCCAATCATAGACATATCTTAGAAGAGGGAAGCTCAATGTGGGAATTTTTGCTATGATGTTGGCCTATTGGTATTTGAAGGCAATGTCTTGATTGATGCATGATAGAAAGCTCACTATGGGTAGTGTCATATCTAGGCAACTCTCCTGGAAAAAAAGTTTGAGCAGACCATAAAGAGCAAGCCAGTTTGTGACACCCCTCCATGGCCTCTGCTTCAATTCCTGCCTCCAGGTTCCTACCTTGTCTTCTTCCAAAGGTTAACAATAAATTTTAAGCTATAACAAACTCTTTCCCATCCCAAGTTGCATGTTATAATGATTAAAACTTTATCATAGTAAAAGAAATGCACATGAAGACAGCATCCCTCACATGATAGGCCAGTGATTCATGTGAGTCCTCTCAGCACATCATGTATACTTTCACACAGCCTAGGGTTGTAAGATTTGTTTTATAAGGTCTATTAATTTATATAAAATGATATTTAGCCATTTTAAGGGTACCCTTAAATTTTCTTTCTTTTCTTTGTGAGTTTGGTGGTTGGGCTGTTGGTTCCCCCTGCCCCCTTCTCTGTGAATGTTGAAGCAAGAGATCAACCTTGGATGTCATTCCTTAGGAGACATCCACTTTTGTTTTTTCCTGAAACAAGACTTTGCACTGAGATTCGAGGTTTTCAACTGTGTTAGCTAGTTAGTCCCCAGGGACCTGCCTGTCCCCACCTCTCCAATATTTAGAATTCAAGGACAAGCTAAAACACTCAGCTTTTTATGTATGCTTTGGGGATTAAACTTATGTCCTTTTGCTTATGTGGCAAGCATTTCACCAACTGAGTTATGTATTTCTTGGATCCCCTTGGCTTTTCTCCTTTTCTTTTTCTACCTTCTCTTCTTTGATGTTGGAGATAAAACCAAGGGTTTTCAGCATATTACATAAGAACTAGAACATTCCATGATTTATATCAATTTGATTAATTTTGACAAACAGATGTCATGATCACTACTACGGTCATAATATAGCCTCCTCAAATTCTTCAGGAATAATCAATACTTAACATTTCCCTAGCAATAACTCATATATCCTTTCTAACCACACTTATTTGACATTTGTATACTATGCTTGGCAATTTGTCTATAGAATATTATTTCATTTTTAAGAGGCAGTTGGTTAAAATGTTTATAGAAATCATTATTATAAGTACAAATTTTTAAAATTATATTTATACGTATGTGTGTATATACATGTGTGTGTGTATGTGTGTGTGTGTGTGTGTGTGTGTGTGCATGCATGTGCATAAGTGCACGTGTGTATGTATTCTAAGACATAGTGTGGGGAGGTCATAGTATAACTTACAGAAGTAAGTTCTCTACTTTCACAGTGTAGGGAATGGGGACTACACTCAAGTCATCAAACTTAAGTTTGATAGCAAGCACCTTAATTTATTGGATCATTCCATCAACCACATTGTTATATATGACTTTTATTACACATGTTTTGTAAATTGTCTTTCCATGTTGAGGTTTTATTTTTCTCAACGTTATTTGTGAAGCGAGAAATTAGAAAGTAATTTTGATACATATATCATATGTGGGCTGTCTACTATTGTCCTTTGTTCATAAGCACCAATTTGCTATCATAGCTCCTTTTCTACTCTGTTTTTTTGTTTGTTTGTTTGTTTTTTTTTTTTTTT